>NW_028292584.1:15102431-15702431 GCF_029948245.1 Actinia tenebrosa
CACTCAATTGAAGAATCGTTGTCGGGTTCAGAAACATAGAACATAGAAGCTGAGACCGAAATGGCACATGGGAAACGACATAACGCCATCCATGCAGTCGGTTTAGAATGCCAAACGCGTATTAAAAACAGTGGATGATGCCAAGGGTCGCCGGTCACAGCATGCATGTAATTAACGTACTTCCCATGTGCCATTTCGGTCTCAGCTTCTATGTTCTATGTTTCTGAACCCGACAACGATTCTTCAATTGAGTGTATACAACTACTTGAGGAAACTGAAATTAAACTGAAATGAAGATCAAAGAAACTTAAAGTGTTTTAAGAATCCCAACTGGCAAGGAGGCAAACCAGTTGGCTATTTACAAGCATGGTCGAGAAACTGAATCTGAACTAATCAGAAATCAGGACAAATACAGTCTCAGCTAGTGGCCTTAACGCAACTCGAACCTGGCACCATTGGATTGCGAGACCGACGCTATGACCAGTTGACCATGCTGCCTCCTATGTTCATGTTCATAAAGTTTAGAAATTAGTTTGTCATTGTTATATGACATTATTTCCCTCTTTTTTTTTTTTCTTTTTTTTTTTACCAGATAACGAAGAAAGTGACAAGCTGGAGAATTTAGATAACGCTGAAGAGGAAGAGTTTGTGGACGACAGTGCTGTGCCTAAAGAAGCAGACTTTTGGAATGTTATTAGCGACGTTGACGACCAAAAGGAGACGGAAAATCATAACGATTTTCTTGGAGAACAGTCTGAATTTAACGAGTTGTTTGGGTCCCCAAAAAGGGGTTTTCGGCCTTTCAGTGAGTATAATAAAATCGTAACATTAGAGCTTATTCAGATTTTTTTTTAGCTAAGTTACTAGAAGTTGCGCCTCGCGGACTGGATCTAATTGCTTGGAATTGAAATCCCATCCAGTCCGATATTGAAGGCTTTGAAATGACTTCTCATGCTCATTATTAATTATTTGATGACTTGGAGTAGCTGGAACAAAATTAATTTAGTCCTAGGACTGAATTAATTTTGTTCCAGTTATACTACAGACTGAATTCAGTCCTTTCACAGGACTTTACCAGGTTTCAAGTAACATCATGTGACCCAAAAATAGCCCATTGATTGGCTGGTTTACTCATGAATAATTAATGAGTAAAATAGAGAAAAATAGGGAAGATTTGCAAAATAAGTTGGGCAATCATGCAGTGCAACTCGAAAGCCGAGACCTTCTTGGGGGGGGGGGGGGGGGGGGGGAATCTCAAAAAGAATCCATTCCATAAAGTTTTCCCCTTCTTATATTTCTCTCCCTTTATCTCTTTACTCCCCTAACTTCCCTTTAGTATTATAACAATTGGTTATTAGTGCTGCTTTCTCGGCAAAGTTGAGATCAGACAACTGACATTCCAATACACTTGTTATAATTAATCTTCAGCATCAGTGGCACCGACACCCACAACTACTATGGCTCCAGCGACGGCCATTCCAATGCCAACGACTGTATCGCCTCCAGGTAAGGTTTGTCTTTTTAAAATGAAATCAAAAGTGGTCAATACAGGCCAACCGTAATTTATCTCTTGAATTTCGACAAATAGGAACTAGAAATGTTTCTAGATTTTTCAGCATGTAATTATAAGTAATGTTTCAAATACGAGTTGCTGTATTCTATTGGGGTTTCAAAATCCGAGTGGAATTTCAAACTGTGGGTTTCAAACTATGCACGTGGTACAAATAAGAAACCCTGGTTGGTCGATGAGCTCATGAATAATCAATGAGAAGCACGGGTTGCGTAGCGCTCGCCTCTCACCAATGCAACCCGGGTTCGAGTCCCGCTGAGCTCGGTGTCGTAAGTGAGTAGAGTTCGTTGTTTGTTGGTTCTCTCCTGTGCTTCGAGGGTTTTCCGGCCGGTTCTCCGGCTTTCCTCCCTCCGCAAAAATCAACTCCTAAATTACAATTGGAATTACAGTAGATGAATAGCTACTCTGTAGAAATGCCACTGTTAAATCCCATTTATTTTTTTAATTTAATTTAATTTTATTTATTTAATGAGTATGAGATTATTTTTTCGAACCTTACAGGCGCGCCAATACGTCTTGTAAACGGAGGAGCTCCAAACCAAGGACGGGTGGAAATCTACCACAACGGCAGATGGGGAACTATCTGTGATGATTCATGGGGCCTTGACGATGCTAATGTTGTGTGTCGTCAGCTTGGCCTCCCACCTGCCACATCTGCCCCCTGTTGTGCTCGGTTTGGTCGAGGGAGGGAACCTACTTGGATGGATGATGTTCACTGTACCGGTTCGGAACGATCTCTATCGGAGTGCCGTTTTCTAGGATGGGGAATTGAAAATTGCAGTCATGGTGAAGATGCAGGTGTTGTTTGTGGCAGTAAGTAGACTGGCAATTCTATTATATTTGTCGCTCTTCGTTGACAACAGATTAAGCTCAGTGCTTCATGCGTGACCTCACACACTTGTTTTAACTTGGTTGAATTGAAATAATAAAGTACGGCTTTGATCGAGGACTCTTTACACGGGGAGACGCTTCCCTTACAACATGGACAGCACCCTCTTCCCCAAGTAAATTTTAGACATGCCGCATTGGATAATATGTGTTCCCACAGAAACTTACCTTTGTTCTTCTGTGAAATATGGATGTTCACATGTACAGAAACCGGCCAACCAGCCAACCAGCCAACCAGCCAACCAGCCAACTGCTTATTACTCGGGCTTCTTTCCGAAGGAAAGCCCGAGTTATAAATTGCCCGTTCTTGTTCGTCGTATTTTCCATGTTCGTCTACAAAAAGTAGACATGCGCACTTAACGCCAGTTAGGAACGCCTCGGACATCAGCCACGGGTCTCTGACGCACACGTGTGTTTGCCAGCCATCTCGATTACTGAGTCAAACAAGCTGAACTTCTTACATTTTGTGGTTTAAAAAGTATATATTCTCCTAAAAACGGGCAAAATAACGCTGGAGATGCTAGCAAAATGTCCCAGCCACACCAAAAAGGAACGTGGAGAGACTTTAAATGATTATTTAAGAAGGTTAAGTTACTCACTTCGCAGAGAAAGGCATTGATGAGATTGTGAGTATTGGGTCTGTGTTCTTGAATATTCGGAAGTTTAGTTTGGTACTTCATCTTGGACTTAAATCATGTATCTGATGTATAATTCCTTTATATATTGGTAATAGCTGTGGCAAATTTGTTATAGTATGGTTTTTTAATTACAGTAGAAAGCGTTTGATCACTTTTGTCATTTGTTTGTATCTAATAATACAGTGCTGTCACATTTTCCTTTCAAACCTTTCAGTGTTCAAAATGAAGCCCGAGTTCACGCAGATATGCGTCTAGTCTGATTATTTTTTCCCCCAGGGTACACTACTACTGCCAGACCACACACTACCTGGCCATGGACACCACGTACTGCCCAGCCATGGAGACCAACCACTCGCTGGAGACCACACACTACCTGGCCATGGAGACCAACCACTCGCTGGAGACCACACACGAGTTAGTATATGATCCATGCAAGCCTTTAGTATTTTTTTAATTTAGCAACTGTTTAAGTGCCTTTCAAACTAATAAGTTTTTGGTTTAAAATACATATATTTCTACCCCCAGTGCACCTCGAAAGAGACCTTCCGGGGGGGAAGGGGGGGGAGGGGGAATCTAAAAAAGAGACCCCTTCCATACAGTTTTCCCCTTCTTGTATTTCTCTCCCTTTATCTCTTAACTCCCCGAACTTCCCTTTAGTATTATAACAATTGGTTATTAGTGCTGCTTTCTCGGCAAAGTTGACAACTGACATTCCAATACACTTGTTATAATTAATCTTCAGCATCAGTGGCACCGACACCCACAACTGCTATAGCTTCAACGACGGCCATTCCAATGTCAACGCCTGTATCGTCTCCAGGTAAGGTTTGTCTTTTTAAAATGAAGTCAAAAGTGGTCAATACAGGCCAACCGTAATTTATCTCTTGAATTTCGACAAAAAGGAACTAGAAATGTTTCTAGATTTTTCAGCATGCAATTAAAAGTAATGTTTCAAATACGAGTTGCTGTATTCTATTGGGGTTTCAAAATCCGAGTGGAATTTCAAACTGTGGGTTTCAAACTATGCACGTGGTACAAATAAGAAACCCTGGTTGGTCGATGAGCTCATGAATAATCAATGAAAAGCACGGGTTGCGTAGCGCTCGCCTCTCACCAATGCAACCCGGGTTCGAGTCCCGCTGAGCTCGGTGTCGTAAGTGAGTAGAGTTCGTTGTTTGTTGGTTCTCTCCTGTGCTTCGAGGGTTTTCCGGCCGGTTCTCCGGCTTTCCTCCCTCCGCAAAAATCAACTCCTAAATTCCAATTGGAATTACAGTGGATAAATAGCTACTCTGTAGAAATGCCACTGTTAAATGCCATTTATTTTATTTATTTTTTTTAATTTTATTTATTTAATGAGTATAAGATTATTTTTTCGAACCTTACAGGCGCGCCAATACGTCTTGTAAACGGAGGAGCTCCAAACCAAGGACGGGTGGAAATCTACCACAACGGCAGATGGGGAACTATCTGTGATGATTCATGGGGCCTTGACGATGCTAATGTTGTGTGTCGTCAGCTTGGCCTCCCACCTGCCACATCTGCCCCCTGTTGTGCTCGGTTTGGTCGAGGGAGGGAACCTACTTGGATGGATGATGTTCACTGTACCGGTTCGGAACGATCTCTATCGGAGTGCCGTTTTCGAGGATGGGGAATTGAGGATTGCAGTCATAGTGAAGATGCAGGTGTTGTGTGTGGCAGTAAGTAGACTGGCAATTCTATTATATTTGTCGCTCTCCGTTGACAACAGATTAAGCTCAGTGCTTCATGCGTGACCTCACACACTTGTTTTAACTTGGTTGAATTGAAATAATAAAGTACCCTTTGATCGAGGACTCTTTACACGGGGAGACGCTTCCCTTACAACATGGACAGCACCCTCTTCCCCAAGTAAATTTTAGACATGCCGCATTAGAGAATATGTGTTCCCACAGAAACTTACCTTTGTTCTTCTGTGCAATATGGATGTTCATATGTACATAGGTAATTTAACGTAATATATTTGTGGTTGTCAGTTTCAGGACCAGTGACGCCAACACCGACGTCAACGCCTATAGTTTCTTCATCAGGTAAGCTTTGACCTGGTAAAATACAGTTATTGTGGTCAGTGTGTTTTTGTGAAACTGGTTGGTATAGCATTTTCTATTTGTCAAACGTGTGCCAGACACTCAATAACCATAGTCCGCTGTTTTGTCTATATCTATTCCGTACAATTATAACATTGAATGTGATCGCTTATATATATATTTATTTATTTTGAACATATCTATTTAGTTGTATGCCCTTTTATATCATGCTTAAATGGAGGATCGCCACACTGCCGTAATGGACAAGCTTTCTGCTATTGTTTCTTTGGCTATTATGGACCACGATGCCAGTATTACAGTAAGTGTTTGATATTCTTGTCTTTTAATAAAAGTGTCCTCTAAGAGAAACCAGCCAACCAGACAGCTGCTTATCTGATTATTCTTTCCCCCAGGGTATACTACCACCGCCAGACCATACACTACCTGGCCATGGAGACCAACCAGTACCTGGAGACCATACACTACCTGGCAATGGAGACCAACCACTCCCTGGAGACCATACACTACCTGGCCATGGAGACCAACCACTCCCTGGAGACCATACACTACCTGGCCATGGAGACCAACCACTCCCTGGAGACCATACACTACCTGGCCATGGAGACCAACCACTCCCTGGAGACCATACACTACCTGGCCATGGAGACCAACCACTCCCTGGAGACCATACACTACCTGGCCATGGAGACCAACCACTCCCTGGAGACCATACACTACCTGGCCATGGAGACCAACCACTCCCTGGAGACCATACACTACCTGGCCATGGAGACCAACCACTCCCTGGAGACCATACACTACCTGGCCATGGAGACCAACCACTCGCTGGAGACCATACACGAGTTAGTATATGATCCATGCAAGCCTTTAGTATTTTTTTTAATTCAGCAACTGTTCAACTGCCTTTCAAACTAATAAGCGTTTGGTTTAAAATACATATATTTCTACCCCCTATATTACTGGCTTTGTGCCGAAAACTTTTTTTTTTTTCCTCTTCAAAAATAGAGATACATATTATTTAAGTGATATTGAGGACTGGTGATGATACTAAAGGGCATAACATTGATGCGGCATATCGAATTCACGGAATCAACGGAATCAACGGAATCAACGGAATCTCTTTGAAACATATGGAAGTCAAACATCATTAAAATAAAGACAAATCAAATTAAAAGAAAAAGTTAAGAACTTCGTGCTCAGTCGTCCTCTAAGAAAAAAATTATATAAAACAACTCGATCGGAAACCCTATTATTAATATTATTATGATTTATCTACATAGAATGATTACCCAGGAAACAATGACATGTCAAAAACATAACTTTAGTCCAAATCATAGCTAACCTTGAAAGAATCTGTTCATGGATCCAGCAAAACATTGCACATTTTTCCATCGTTTTATGACAAGTTGGACGCCATTTTGTAAGCACAGGTAGCCCAATTCTTCTTTATGTCTATGGGCTTCCTGTGTTTGAAAATTGGGCTACCTGTGCTTACAAAATGGCGTCCAACTTGTCATAAAACGATGGAAAAATGTGCAATGTTTTGCTGGATCCATGAACAGATTCTTTCAAGGTTAGCTATGATTTGGACTAAAGTTATGTTTTTGACATGTCATTGTTTCCTGGGTAATCATTCTATGTAGATAAATCATAATAATATTAATAATAGGGTTTCCGATCGAGTTGTTTTTATATAATTTTTTTCTTAGAGGACGACCGAGCACGAAGTTCTTAACTTTTTCTTTTGATTTGATTTGTCTTTATTTTAATGATGTTTGACTTCCATATGTTTCAAAGAGATTCCGTTGATTCCGTTGATTCCGTGAATTCGATATGCCGCATTGATGATAATAATGGTCTTACCAAGCACAAAAATACCTAATAGTAATAAATTATAGTCGATGGTAGAGTGAAGACATTTAACTCGAGAAACAAAATATAATAGTCAACGTGTAATAGTCAAATAGACACGAAAGAAAACAATGGAATTAGGGTCTACTTAGTCTAGTATATATTTCACGGGTTTAGTGACTTCACTCTAATATTAATGATGATTACGATCTTAAATTATCAGTGATAATCGTTATTATGATAGTTATGGTAGTGGCAATTGTATTTTTATAGCAAAATTCCTCATCTACTATAATTATTTATTTCCTTTACAGCTAGACGTCCCTCAAGATTTGATTTGAGGTACAGAACAAAAACATGAAATTCTCTTTTACTTTGACTGTACCGTTTTCCTTTTTCGATCCTCATTTCTTGTTGTTGATGTCGTTGTTATCATACATATTTGCAATACAGTGGTACCTTTATCAAGCACACTCCTTCTCATTCGTGCCATCAACTCCATATCTATATTTGCTAAGCTTACCGTATTTGGAAGTGAACACAGATTTCCCTTTGACAATGATTTTCCCGCCATTTAAAGCTTCAAAATGTCGAAGATATGATCAAAACTTGCTGACATTATAGCGAAGAAACACTCCACCATCTTGAATTAAGCTTTGAAACCTGGCCTTTGACAAAGGAAGCCCAAAACCTTTAAAACCACAGGGAACCTACGCGAACGACAATATAATATCAATATACTAGCGGATTCCCTATATTTAGTAGACACCAGACAAGCTGGTATCCTGCACAATCCATATTGGTAGATAAAGTAATGCTGTAGGCCTTTGAATGACAAATGTGTTTTTGTGTGTGTGTGTGTGTTTTAGCTGGGTTTTTATTTTATTTTATTTTTTTTATTTATTTATTTATTTATTTTTTTTATTTAAAATTTTAGTTTTTGAACGCACACTGGACACATCTTGAACAACTAAGATTTGTTTCTCTAAACCAAAAACCTTTTTTCTTCATAGGATTCTGCTCAAAATACTCAAAGGCCTCACGACTCTGTTGGATGGGGTATGTTCATATTGAGGACAATTTTTCCAATTTACTTTAACGCATTACATTTTTAAACGCTCTGCTTGTATTGACGGAAAATGCTAAAATGCATGTGCAAAAGTTTCTCTAGACTTAAAAAAATAAAACACGACTTAATTTGCAGGACAAAATAAAAGAATTTCATATTATGAGAATTGGAAACCTATTGTTATGTCCTCCAAATTGTGCTGTAATGGGGCTGTAGGTGACGTACGATAACGAATTTTTTTTTTTTTTTTTTTTTTTTGCAAATTGGTTAATCGTTATTCAAATTTGCCACCAGAAATCTATTGGACCACCAGAAATCTATTGGACAACATAACAAAGCAAAGTGACAAAAACCTATTGTTAACTTGGTTGGCGCATTGACATAACGATTATGGCAGTTATGTTATAAACTTACATGTTAGTGATGTTGGGTTATCCCTTTTATTGCAGATTAAAGATGGAATCAAAGCAGGAATTTCGAGTAATGGTATCAGACAGTACAAGAGTAAGTATATTCAAGTTAAAGTTTATTCAAATAAAGTAAAATTTACATTAAATTATACACCGCTGACTGGCAAATAGTAGCAACTAATCGTAGCGGTTTTATATTAGTATATAATAATAATAATAATAATAATAATAGTAATGATGATAATAATGATGATGATGATGATAATAATAAAAATAATAATCAACTTTATTTTCACTGAGAGATCGAGTGACCCAACAGTTGACAATATGAACAAATTTTGGCCTTCAATTTAAGAGACTTAATAATGAAGCCATTACCCTTCTCCTATTCCTGAAAGATTCACAAACGCACGCGGCGGTTTTCATTATTTGTGACTGGAAGAAAACAGTTTGCTGAGACGTTAATATAAAGGTGCGCATGCGCGTCCATGAACTCTAAGTTATATTTAAAAATAGGGAAATCATGGCTGCAGTGGAACCCCTGATATTACGGACACCTTGCTATTACGGACTGGAGAAAAATCCCCGGCAAAAATAATGGACCGTAATTCAATTCCCGCAACAGTCAACTCTTGTTACAGCGAACACCCTCGGGACGCACTTGGTGTCCGTAATAGCAAGCGTCGGGTATTGACTTTTTGGTCATCTTTTCAGGAGAAGTCACGTCGATGTTGGGACAATTGGAGTTAAAGGCTGGTGCCATCAAGGAATCCAATGATCCAAGGAAGGTCATCCTGCTGAAAAATGTGGGCCACGTGCGCGAACAAGCGCAAATTCTGATGAAACGACTTGAAGAAATACCAGGTATATGAAAATGAAATACTGTATTACATATCCTCAAATCGGGAACCAATTACTAGCACCATCCATCTCTCATGCTGGACGGTCTGTGAGCCAGCATATTCCCAGATCAGGAGCCCATTATTAGTGAACATACATGAATCTCCCATCTCGGTCTTTTAGGCGCCAGCGAGCAGTTTTAGAGCCCAACCTATCTCCTAACATTTCTAGTTTAGTTGAAAATTAAGGGCTTCAAACAAGGCTATTTAACGGCAACCCAATTAGCTCAGTTGGTAAGAGCGTCGGTCTGTTGTGCGGGAGGTCACGGTTCAAACCTCGGCCGGACCAACACTCAGGGTCTTAAAATAACTGAGGAAAAGGTGCTGCCTTTGTAGTTACATCTGCAAATGGTTAGACCTTAAAGTCTTCTCGGACAAGGACTTAAAACCGTAGGCCCCGTCTGTTTTCACTATATAACCCTGTATAAGGCGGACGCAAAAGATCCACTGAAGACGCTGGTGACGACCATCTTCAGTGCCCGTGCTAAAACTCTACAGGGCCCACTGTAATTGGCATAAAAGCTGTTGTGGTGTCCCTGCCCTCATGGGGAAAAGCTAATAAATGAAATATTTACTTAATATTTTACTACACAGAGGAAAACGAAATACACGAATGAGCCAAGAACACTAGACAATACAGGAACAAATGGATCGACTCAAGGAAAAAACGCACTTAAGAAACTTCCACTTAATTAAGATAATCTTAGGATAATTTCAATCGGCCCTGGACAGAGTTTCTGTCGTTAAAGGCCAAACCATGTAAGATGACAGGAACAATACAATCGTGTATTGTATACAATACATGAGAAGCCGAATTTCTTGTCATGGCTGCCATCACGTTAATATGTAGATTGTTAAGCTAGCAAAATTTCTTAAATTTCATATTGTTGTTTTATTTTTAAGTGTTTTTTTATTTTATTTTTCTAATCATTTACTAGGCAAGGGTTTAAGTTAAGGATTTAATAAAAAAAAAGCATTGTATACTTGTATATTTACTTATTTCACCTCGGGCAGGGCACTAGTAAAAAGGACTAGACTATACTTCGACCATGAATAGTCATATTTTTGTGACCCGCCCTCCACCCGCCATTTTCTGAAACAACCTCTGGGCTGATCAAATTCAGGTCACAGCTAACTCACAGCCTGAAACAACCTTTGGGCTGAACTAATTCAGGGCACAGCTAACTCACAGATAGACCCTGAAATAACCTCTGAGCTGATCTAAGTCAGGGCACAGCTAACTCACAGATAGACCCTGAAATAACCTCTGAGCTGATCTAATTCAGGGCAAACTGAGTCACAGATCAAGCCATTAAAGTACTCACATGGGATGTCAAGTCAAGAAAAGTAACTTCAACACATTTGATACAGATGTGAACTTTGTTTACATAGTGTTCTATTCGCGTTACTATTTTGTTTGTGGTAGAGGAAATCAGATAGACGACTGTCGTCTTCCGTATTAAACTTATGTCAATTGTTCAGCATTATACACCTAATTCAAAAAACGTTGTCATCACCAAAGGCGATAGGCAATAGGCGACTAAAAGCTATAGGATATATGTCATTCCAAGATCCAAGAATAGCTGGAATGACTTGTGTTTCTGCTTCTTATTCTCGTCAAGAACATGGACCTTAGTGCTGAGACTGATTCAATGTTCTTTGTATTCAACGAAACCATTTTCATGTCGGAATGACCTATCGCCTATCGCCTTTGGCGATGACAACGTTTTTTGAATTAGGTGTATATTCTCTGTTACAATGAGATATTCACAGCTTGTGTTTGTTTCAGTCACCTTGAAATTATTATCATCAACATTATTATTATTGCACTGTTATTTAGATATTATTATTATTATTATTATTATTATTATTATTATTATTATTATTATTATATGTTTATTTCAACTTCAGGCATTTTTGCTACATGAATACAGAATATTGTGGGCATGAATAGTCTAAGCAAATATCTGCATGACTGGTTTTACAAAGATGTATACAAATTATCATTATTATTATTTTATCATCATCATTGGGCTATTATCAAATTATTATTATTGGACTGTTATTTAGATATTATTATTATTATGTTATTATTATTATTATTATCATCATCAGGGCTATTCTCAAATTATTATCATTGGACTGTTATTTGAATATTATTATTATTGTTATTATCATCATTATTATTATTATTATTATTATATTATTAATAATAAGGAAGAACTTGAGGCTCTCTCTGAAATCGCCAAAAGTCAACCACAGGCAGCCTTTGTTGCCTTTACGAAAGGCTTCAAATCAAAGTTCACTTTCTGCATGCGTACAATTGAATCCTTTGAAGACTTTGTGAATCCTATTCAAGAGGTACTTCATGAGGTTTTCCTACCTACCCTTTTTGGTCAAGAGGAGCCCCTAACTGATTCACTGCACGAAGTTGTCACGTTAACTCCAAATCAGGGTGGTTTGGGCATTCCTTGCTTAAAAGAAGATTCGCCTCAACAATTCGCAGCATCGAAGTTAATAACATCTAGACACACCGAGTCTATAAAAGATCAAAATTTAACACCTTTGGAGGACTCAGAGGATCTCAAGAGTCAATATCGCAGTTTGAAAGCAATTATGACAAAGTCGAAAATCGAGCGCATCGACGGTATGATGAATCCAGAAATGGCAACTTACATCGATCAAGCAAGAGATAAAGGTGCAAGTTCCTGGTTAAACACTATTCCTTATGACAACCAAGGCCTAACCCTCAACAAGCAAGAATTTAGAGATGCCTTGCGCTTACGATATAACATGCCCCTAAGTGATCTACCTTTGACTTGTCCATGTGGCTCGTCTTTCGACGTCAATCACGCGTTATCCTGCAAGAAAGGAGGCTTCATTGCCCAAAGACATGACAATGTTCGCGACTTTTTAACCACTCTCTTGAGCAAAGTCTGCCATAACGTCCAAGCCGAGCCTCGGCTGATTCCACTGAATGGAGAACGGTTTAACCTAAAATCCACGACTACAAGCGAAGATGCACGCCTGGATATCAAAGCGGGGGCATTCTGGCAACGAGGAGTGACAGCATTTTTTGACGTACGAGTGTCGCATGTCAACTCCAAGTGCAACCAGAAGAAAACCACCTCATCAATATTCAACGAACAAGAGCAAGAAAAGAAAAGAAAATATCAACAGAGAGTTCTGGAAGTGGAAATGGGTTCATTTACACCGCTTATCTTTGGGACCAATGGTGGTATGGGCAAGGAAAGCCAAATTTTCCTAAAAACTCTAGCGGATAAACTGGCGAACAAAACTGGACAAAGCTATTCTGACACAATAACATATATTACAACAAAGTTGTCGTTTGAGATTTTGAAAGCTGTAATTACATGCATTAGAGGCTCCCGCACTCCTTTTTATAAGAACAACGAAAGTGACTTTCTATTGGACTTTAGCATTAATACTAACCTTGCCGATATTAGATAATTTTAGACTTTTTTATAATGCTTGTTTTTCATTTTGTTTTTTTCTAGTTTTTTGTAAGTAGTAACTTTTTCTCTTTAAATTTTCACAAAGTACAAAATTGTAAATATTCTTTTATTATTATTTTTTTTTTAATGATTTACAAACTTATTATTATTATTACATTATTGTTATTAAAATTTATTATTATTATTATTATTATTATTATTATTATTATTATTATTATATGTTTAGTTCAACTTCAGACATTTTTGCTACATAAATACAGAATATTGCGGGCACGAATAGTCTAAGCAGATATCTGCATGACTGGTTTTACAAAGATGTATACAAATTTAACAATTGTACAGACGTTTCATTATTATTATTATTATTATTATTATTATTATTATTATTATTTTATCATTATCATTGGGCTATTCTCAAATTATTATTATTGGACTGTTATTTAGATATCATTATTATTATTATCATCATCATCATCATTATTATTATTATTATTATTATCAATATCAACCATGTTACATTTTGAAAAAGTGACTATTTTCGCATTCTCTTCAAAGTTTCTTAATCCATAAAACTAATTACTTAAGTCCTATTATTTACATTGTGAAAATTTCATACTTTTGACACTCGTTGACTTTAAAGCCTTCTCAACAATCGATCAACTGCGGTTTCTCTTAAATTCTAAATTTCCTATAATTGAAATGACTTTCACAGCTTAAGACTTGTGTAAACAAGGTATCGAATAGCGTAAAGCAACAAGAAATGTTTGGATCTCAGTCTTTAAATAGCACCAACGGCGAAACAGTTTCGCGCATTTATCTTTTACCAGTTCTCCTTTTCGTTCGTCTATCCAAACCATCCCGCCAACATAACTTGAAAGAAGCTTTAAGACGGTAAGTTTTAAAATAATACCATACAAAGATAATTTATCTAAATTAAATAACGAAATAATTGATGCAATATATAAACTATTTTGGGACGATAAATTTAATTTGTCGGACATTGAATTCGAATGTAATCACACATATAATTCTTGCAAGCACAATTTTCTTTTTTATATATTTGAAAATATTTTTCAAGATTAACGAATGGACAAAATGAATAACTTTTCTGTGTGTTAGGATTAAAAAATAACAAAAAAATTACTTCGCTGACTTAATTTGTAGTTGTGAAAACCTTATCTAAGATGAATGAAACTGGAAAACACATTTTTCGTTCGTCAAATATGTAGCCGACTTAGCAGTCGCGCTGACGCTTTGTTGCTTGAGAGAAGAGAGAATAGCAAGAGAGAGAGAGAGAGAGAGAGAGAGAGATTTTGACTGATTAAATACAGTGGGAACTTCACAAACTCATTGAACAACTAGCTTGTCCACATATGCTTTGTCGAAAAGCTTTTCACATTAATAACCACGTCTCTTTATAACACTCAGTATATCGATATTTTATTACGATAGTTAGTAGCTGAATTTTTGATTTCAAATGCACGCCTACTGACACAGGGCTTTACCGATAAATCTTATGGTTCTACCTACTTTAGAGTCGCTTTATTTCTCTAGTTTCATTTGGTTTATCAGCTATTCTCGGGGAGGGGGGGGGGAAATAAAGAGAAATAGATAGAGTAAGAAATAAAGAAGGAAAGAAAAATAAGAAGAAAGAGCTCGAAAACAAAATTAAGTAAATAAATAGATAAGAATTCATAGATCTATTTAACGAGATGTATTCGAATGACATATAATACATACAAAACTCTAACATTTCACTGTCAAATAAAAACTGCTTTCAAGCTTAAGAAGCGAGCCAAAAATCTCTGTATAAACAATATAATATATAAACTTGAGTTGAGTAGAATTATTACTCAGTTGCTTAGCAACATATCCACGGTCATTCGTTAGTTTCTACCCACGTGACTGTTCATTTTGTTGAGAGTAAAAGCAAGGCTTAACGTTACATCAATGCATTAGAGATAATTTAATAAATTTTAATCCCGGAACTTGACAATGATATTACATTTCAGAGGCTTATGCTTGTGAGGTGTTAAGCAAAGTGTTTCAATGTTAGATGTGGAATATGAAAATGAAACAGCTGTTCAAACAGAACGAAATCGGTATCAGAATAATACAATAAGGAGATTTGTCAAAGGTTCCATCTCTTATCGCGCGCCAGATGTTGTATTACATAGTGATATCTTATAGTATCTCTTGTTCTTCTTCTTCTCCTTGCTCTCGTTCTTGTTCTTGTTCTTCTTGTTGTTCTTGTTCTTCTTGTTGTTCTTTTTCTTCTTATTCTCCTTGTTCTTGTTCTCCTACTTCTTCTTCTTCTTCTTGTTCTTCTTCTTCTTCTTCTTCTTCTTCTTCTTCTTCTTCTTCTTCTTCTTCTTCTTCTTCTTCTTCTTCTTCTTCTTTTTCTTCTTCTTCTTCTTCTTCTTTTTCTTGTCGTTGTTGTTGTTTTGTCTTTTTCTGCATCAAATATCTTTTGTCTTTTTCACCATCTTCTTTTTCTTGATGTTTTTTCCCCCCTACTTCTACTACTTCTTTTTAATCATTTTCTTACTGTTATTGTTGTTGTTTTCCATCTTCTTCTACTTCCTCTTTTTGTCGTTGTTGTTGTTCTTCTCCTTCAGTGTTGATTGTTGCTCTTCTTCTTCTCAGTTGTTCTTTTTATTCTTGTCTAGTGTTCTTGTTCTTTTTATTTTTCTTGTAGTCATTGTCAGTTCCTGTTGTTCTTTCTTCAGTGTTTTTGTTTTTCGTCTTTTGCACAATCACGTTCAGCTCTGTCATTGTTGCTTCATGTATCATCTTTCCGCATTTTATTGTCTGAATGATAAATGAAACCCATCCAAGAGAATTCAAAGAATCTTTCATTACGACAAAAAAACGGAAGCACAAATTAGCCCATCATCTACCGACGAATAAAAGATAAAAGAAATGACAAAATCAACCAAAAAAACTTTTTTTTTGAATTGATAAGATTTACTTGGTGCAAAAGACTGAATGGAAAACTGAAGGACATAGGCTCCAATGTCAAGCACAAATGGAAACAACGACCTTGAAACCTTCAAGTAATTTTAATACTCAAAATATAATTTATTTGCAAAAGTCTAAGTAAAAACAGTAAGAAAAGGAAAGGAAACATTGCTTGCTATAAGTATTTACCACAATTAATCTAACAACGTTTTGTGTGGTTGGAATCCTGTCAGAAGACGTTACTTTTGCCCTCATCCTAATGAGAAATTTCCTAGACATTTCTCACTTCACTGCCGGCTGATTGGTCCCAATAGACCCTTTTCGAGTTCCAAATTACCGCTGTGTTTCTTGATTACAGACTCATTTACTCAGGCTTAGCCTCGAATCAGTGTCTAAATATTCACAAATACCAACGGTAAAGTAAAGAATGCACAACTTCAACAATACGAACACTTTGAAACTTGACGGACCTTGACTGGAACACGTGAATATTCTTCACAAAATCGAGGCTTAACCTGAGTAAATGAGTCTGGAATCAAGAAACACAGCGGTAATTTGGAACTCGAAAAGGGTCTACTGTCTTACTATTCTCATGAGGCAATTTGAAATAAATTAAGAGAATTTGCAATGCGTCATGGTATAGTTGCAGTTAAATGACATGATCACGAAATGGCCTATTCGTGAAAGTTAACCAAATTAACCATAACAAGCACCAAACAGTGACCAAGGGATATCACGCGACATCACGCGACATCACGCGACATCACGCGGCATCACGCTTTTACTCAGACCCAACCGCGCACACATCGGATCCAATTAATTAATAAATCTAGTAAAATATGATAAACAACGATATAATACTACATCTACTATATGCTAGAGTGCATATATATATCCGTGAGAAACGTTTCAAGAAATTGCACAAATTTGCAAAAATTTGTAAGTTCAGTCGACCTCAGAAGACCGTAGACTTACAAAACTTTGCACTAATTTGTACAATTTTGTTAGTTAACTTTCTCACGGATATATGGTATGCAGTCTAACATAAACCTAGTGAATTCAGTAAGAATCAAATTAAGATTTTTATTTTGGAAACAAATTAGTTTGTCATCTGTTGTTATTTATCGTCTTGCATTATTCAAATCTTCAGAAGCTTTCAAACATTGGATCATTGCACGATAGGGGATATAGCTGTGTAAATATGACTAACGGTCAATACGTATTCAGCTGCTTCAGTGAGGGTGGCTTGTGCATTGCATAATATGAATATACCTTTTCATCAATTCATCAACTTTCTCTTTTGGCTTAAATGAATTAAGCGATTACTCAAAAGTCTCTCTCCTGCACACAAAACACACACAAGCAATATTTAAACAAGGTAGGAAAAAGCTATCATTTTTCTTCAGTTTTATTACAAAATTCTATACGTTTAAGCAGAAAAACAAATCTTGAAAAATTGGTTTTGATTTTGAGTTTTAAATTTTCGTTTTCTTTGTTAATTTTTTTTTCTTCGTTTTTATGATACATCATCTATGTTTTATTTCTCATATATTCCAACACATGACAAAATGCGCGCGAATATATCTTCTCTGATGGCCAATAATTTTATAATATCATCGATAATACATTCATACTAAACAATTGTTGGATGAGGTTATTACATCATAAATTATCAAGACATACAAAGCCGGGCTGTGTCAGGTTATTTGCTGAGTTACGGCCGAGTTCTTGATAGTTTACGGTTTAAAACCGAGAGGACTACTTCGGCGATACGGCGGCCATCTTGGATCGCAATGCATTATTGGCGTCCAGGTGGTAAATCAGTAAAGCTCTTTTACAGTAATAACGTCGATTGATATTAAAGCTCACCACAAGAGAGTACAACAAAAGATGAATAAGGATGGCACATCGATCACCTTTACCCATAAAACCAAGACAAACACACAAAACTCTATATATTTTCTGTAATCGTTGCTTTGTTTTGCTGGCTGGCAAAATGGCCGCTGTATCGTCGAAGCAGTCCATTCGATTCAATAATTGTTTATTATATATTTTGCAATACAAAACAATACAATAGAAGTTTATTTTGCTCACAATTTTGTAGTTACAAGATTTGTCAAGAATATGAAAAGTGAAATTTAAAAATCTCTCCTATTTTTTAAATACCAGGCTAGCTAGCTACCTAGTTGTCAGACAAGGTTTCCGTTTCCTTGATTCAGGTGGCTGTGTTTTCACTAGGACAATTTAAACTAGCTTAAATATAACACCGGAAATAAGGCAAAGCTAAACTACCTAGCAAGATGGTTTAAGTTGTCCTACCAAATAAATGGGCCAATAACAGTGTTATTCTTGAAAGGTGGTTGTCAGATTAAAACACCTCCAGGAATTTTAGGCAAGTTAACATTTCTAGTGAAAACACAGCCACATTCGTAGATTTTTTTTTTAATTTACTAAAATATCTATCACAACCAATTGAACTTTTTAGTCCACTTTCTACTTTCTATTTATAGATGAATTTCCACAAATTGGTCTTCATAGTGATAGTGATGTTGGTTCTTTGCCATTCCACTCATGGAGGAAAACTATACGAAGAGGGCAGAGAGGAAAACAACATACACAACCCTGGAGGGTGGCGTAGAAAAAGAAGTATTAAACAAAAAGGTATTAATAGGTTTACGGACCCTTTGAAAACCTCTGGTCTGTTGTAAGTCAAGGTATGGCTAACTCACATATCGAACCCTGAAACAACCCCTGGGCTGATCTAAATCATGGCACGGCTTACTCACAGATTGAACCCTGAAACAACCCCTGGGCTGATCTAAGTCAGGGCATGGCTAACTCACATATCGAACCCTGAAACAACCCCTGGGCTGATCTAAGTCAGGGCATAGCTAACTCACAGATGCGTGGAACCCTGAAACAACCTCTGGTCTGATCTAAGTCAAGGCATAGCTAACTCACAGATGCGTGGAACCCTGAAACAACCTCTGGGCTGATTCAAGTCGGGCACGGCTTACTCACAGATTGAAATCTAAAACAACCTCTGGTCTGATCTATGTCAGGACAAAGCTAACTCACAGACAGATCAAACCGGCTGAAACAACCCCTGGGCTGATTTAAGTCAGGGCATGGTTAACTCACATATTGAACTTTGCAACAACCTCTGGGTTGATACTGTCCCAGTCACATTGATCCAATCCACTCCAGTCACATCCTATCAGATTCTCTCAACCTCTAGGCTGATCCATCGCAGTCATATCTAGTCCATCCCAGTCACATGCAATCCAATCCAATCCAATCCAATCCAATCCAATCCAATCCAATCCAATCCAATCCAATCCAGTTCCATTCGTTCAATCGTATTCTATATTTATTTCAGATGACGTGGAACTCCACCACAAAGATGCCAAAATCATTTGCTACTCAAGATGAAGGGAGCAATATTATCTGATTTCTCATCAAAACGGATCCGAAATATCTACTGCTAAACTTTGACGCTTACTACCGCAGTAACCGCAGCTACCCAATTATCTTTTGAGTATACGTTAGCCAATCAGAAAGCAGACCAATCGCCCTGGTTTCGATTGGAAGAAAACACCAACTCTCCAACGATGTTTTCTCTGATTGACTAATGTGTAAACAAGTTATCTAATCTGGATAACTAAATAATTACTGATGTGAAACTAGAAATAATGAAAATAACTATTTAAGGGTTTAAAAGAGTTGTTGTTTTGTTTTTCTTGAGCTGTATACGCCTATTTCAAAAAAAATGTCCGAAATTTGAAATGGGTGATCTGAGATTAAACAGAATGTTTTGTAGCTTTACGTTTTCTGGTTAAAATGTGAAAAATTATATTTATATTTCAAACGTCATTCCTTATATTCCAATCTAATAGGAAACTACGTTATATGGCTGTGAATATTACACAATTTGCAGCGTGCTACTCGATCTCAGATTTCAGATTTCAAATCTCCAACCGATAACTTGTTTTAAATAGGTGTGATTGATTTATTTGCTGACCTCGAATAGCCCCATTTCAAAATTATTTCAAAATTGAGACGCAAAATTTAATTTGTATTATAATATAAAGAAATCACACTTTTCCTGAATCAGTTCTTTGGTATATTCGCATATAAGATAATTTTGTAAAAGGGCCTAAAGTCTCTAGCTTCATTCCTCTGTTGTAAAGGGATGGCAATGACAAAATAATCTATTCTTTTGCTATAATTTTACTTTGCGAGATGGGATTATATTAAGTTCAATTAATACAACGTGTATCAATAATGAAAGCTACATTCTTGAAGAGCAATAAAAGCGTCAACAAAACGTTTTTGCATTCTAAATTTAATTCAAATGATTCATAATTATGTATGAGGTCCTTCACGTACTGGATGTGAACTAAAAGGTCCTTTCACTGGATGTGAACTAAAAGGTCCTTTCACTGGATGTCAACAAAAAGGTCCTTTCACTGGATGTGAACTAAAAGGTCCTTTCACTGGATGTGAACTAAAAGGTCCTTTCACTGGATGTGAACTAAAAGATCCTTTCACTGGATGTGAACTAAAAGGTCCTTTCACTGGATGTGAACTAAAAGGTCCTCTCACTGGATGTGAACTAAAAGGTCCTTTCACTGGATGTGAACTAAAAGGTCCTTTCACTGGATGTGAACTAAAAGGTCCTTTTACTGGATGTTACATTTTGAAAAAGGATTGGTCAAAACAACTTAAACTACGCGACAAATCAAACGAGGCAAACCTTGATGTTTTGATACTAGGGTGTGGTATCGAGTGTGGACGCAAGCGCGTCTGTGTTCCCGCCAAAGCCACCATGAAACTCCAGACACGTTGCTTTTCCTTGTCCCACGTCAATGAAATGTAAATGATTCTATATATAGATGAAAATCTGGAGTCTACGAGTCTAAGAGTCAGTGATAAGATGTTAAAAATATATTTTTAAAAACCTGTAAGTCAGATATTTCACACAACTACGATATCAATATGAAAAGGAAGCAATCTATCCTTTTTTTCCGAACTGCATGTTCTCTTCTCTTCTCTTCTCTTCTCTTCTCTTCTCTTCTCTTCTCTTCTCTTCTCTTCTCTTCTCTTCTCTTTCGCAGTATCTTATTCCAAAACCGACCTTTCTCCACAATCGCTCTGATTTTTCCCACGTTTCGTCATTCCGCCCGCTTCTTTGAAGTCCCTTAAAACATTAGTCCATTAGGATTAAAACATTACACCTTTCAAGCGCGTTCACTTTAATTACGTCAAGTAGTTCAGCCCTACATAGTTCTATTAAACATTCTTGTGTTAATTAATTAGCTAACAGTGTAAGCTAAAAAATATCTCAAGTGGAAAGATTTAAGAACCGAAAGAAAAACTATAAAATCGCTTGCTGCTTTGCTAACTCGCCACTTAGAACCACTGCGAACTCCTTTCCTTGTGATTAAAAAGGTAGGTTAACTTCAAAACTTAAAAATATTATAAGCATTTGATCAAAACCTATTTTTCAACGACATGTAACTCTTTATAACTGGCTTTAAATTTTCTGCATTTCAAAATATTCAAGTTCCAACTATAAATATAACAAAACAAGCAATAATAGGGAGCTGAAAGAAATGTAGTTTGACTTCCTTTTGCGCCTAAAATCTCGTATATCCATCCATCCATCCATCCATCCACCCACCCACCCACCCATCCATCCATCCACCCATCCATCCATCCATCCTCCCATCCATCCATCCATCCATCTATCCATTCATCCATCCATGCGTGACTTTTGACTGTATGTATCTTTTTATTCTACACAGATGACGTATTGTCAAACAATCCTTCTCTTTTCCATACTGATATTAACAATATGTCACGTGACCCTCTCCCATTCTTACGACGGAAACGTTCATGAAACATTGGAATATGTATATTTCAAGGAACACGGCAATGAAATTGCAACACTCCCTGGCTGGAGACGAAGAAGAAGCATCAAGTTACAAGGTATTTATGGGATCTTCGTGAGAACACAGGAAGCCCATGGTTAATGAAATTTGAACAAGATTGAAGTCCCAGCCTTATTTTGCAACTTTCCTCAAACCTTCACATCTTTGACGAACCCGGAAACTCTCGATGAACTTCTAAGCTGATCCAAATCAGGGTACAGCTATAACTCACAGATCAAATCACCTGACACAAACTTTGGGCTTATCAAATAGTTGGCAAATTTACAGATTGAACCCTAAAACAACCTCTGTGCTGATCTAAGTCAAGGCACGCCTAACTCACAAAACGAATTGAATCTTTTTTTTTTTTTTTTTTTTTTTTTTTTTTTTTTACGTTTTAAATATAATATAATTGACTCTCATGTTTATTTTCTTGACAGATTCAAAAGGAGACCTTAATGCAAGAGAAGCAAAAGCCTTTAACTTCCAAAAACGTAATTAGCCAACTTGTCTAAGAGATCGTTATTCTACAATGACGTAATGACTACCGAACTATCCAAGGCTGGACATTGAGATTTTGCTTCCGATAAAATATTATCGAGTAGCCTTTTAATCCTATGTAAATCTTTTTTTTAGTGTTATTTAAGTTTTAATTGTTAAATAAACGCCAAAGTTAAGCTTAACTATTTTTCTCCTGCCTCGTTGTAATATTATAATCATATAAGGGAAGTAATATCCAGGTTCATTGTTTTATCAGTTTTTCTTTCAAAAAAAGTCAATGGTTGATGAAGGTTTAGTTTAATGCTGCATTTTCTAAACCAAGCCCGAAATGCACCATGGGTGTTTCCGCTCTTGAATCAGCAAGATCCCTGTCATTTGCACTGCGCACGATGGAAGTGCCATTTCATCATCGCGCATGTACAGTGCGATTGAGGGCGATCTGAGATTGAAAATCAAACCTTTCAGAAATTACAGCGCGACTCGCCTACCCGTTATTTTTACTAGTTAGCCAATCAGACAGCGACAATTCGTGCATTTGCACGTGAAATCACTCAGCGTGACCGCAAATATTTAAAATAGTTTTACTACAAACTTAAATAAATGACTACGAATTTTTCTAGATGATACCAATGTTGGTACATTTGCTGGCTAATACTGGATACTTTCGTAAAAAGTCTGTTAATTCATGGAAACAATTGACAGAAAAGGATTTAACGGCATTGGTAAAAAATTAGATATAACTAGCTAAAAACTAGTGTGAGCTGCGTCGGTGTTTCTAATGAAACAGTAATGATGAAAAGGTAAATTATACACCGTGAAAAGATGAAAAAACTTACTGACGTTTCGGACGCTAGTCCTTCGTCGGAGTAAAAGAGAAAGAAGTGGTAGAAAGGAGTGTATATAAGATAAGCTTTTAAGCTTTTGTTTACTATGGATGTCAAATCTTTATATACTGTTATTCCTAATGATGAGGGCCTTCGTGCTCTTCAGCATTTTTTCGATCTTCGTCCTGTCCTCGAGCCCAGCACTTCCACTTTGTTACGCTTAGCTGAACTTGTTCTTACTCTTAATTGTTTTTCTTTCGGTGATCGGTATTATCGGCAGATAAACGGTGTTGCTATGGGTACTAAGATGGGCCCTAGTTATGCCAATTTGTTTGTTGGTTATATCGAAAACCTTGTTTTTCAACAATATACTGGACCTAAACCTGAGTTTTTTGGACGGTATATTGATGATTGTATTGGTGCTACTTCTTGTTCGCGTAATGACTTAGATTCTTTCATCTCTTTTGTTAACTCTTTTCACCCTGCCTTAGACTTTACGTGGGAGGTTAGTGAAACATCAGTCACTTTCCTTGACATCTTGCTTAGTGTTAATGACGACCGTCTTAGCACTAGTGTCCATTACAAACCTACTGACTCTCATTCTTATTTACTCTACTCGTCTTCTCATCCTAAGCACACTCTTAACGCTATTCCGTTCTCGCAATTTCTTCGTCTTCGTCGTTTGTGTAGTGATGATCTTGATTTTTCTGTTAGATGTTCTGAGATGCGTTCCTTCTTCCTTAAGCGTAATTATCCTGCTCATGTTATTGATCGCGCCATTCGTAAAGTTTCTACTATTGATCGTACCACCGCTCTCACTCCTCACACTCGTCCCTCTAATGACCGCATTCCTTTCACTCTTACGTATCATCCTATTAACATTTCCATTAAACCCATTGTTAACCGCAACTTTTCTCTGCTTGACTCTGATACTCGCACTTCTGCTATTTTCAACAACCGCCCTCTCTTTTCCTATAAACGTGATCGTAATCTCCGTTCTTTCTTGGTCAAGGGAGTTCTTCCCTCTAACAAAGAACCTGGTACTTTTCGCTGTTCTCGTAAACGTTGTTATACTTGTCCTCACATAGTCTCTCACATAGTCTCTCACACTTCTGTTGTCGGTCCTAAATCTACTGTTAAAATCACTGACCATTTTGTTTGTACCACTTCTAATGTTGTATATTGTATTAAATGTACCCGCTGTAATCTTTTGTATGTGGGCGAGACTGGCTGCCGTCTTGGTGATTGCATTTGCAATCATCTTTATGATATTCGCAATAACGATCCCACCAAACCAGTTTCCCGCCATTTTAATCTAGCTAACCATTCTCTTTCTGACTTCATTGTTTTCGGTCTTTCTTTGCTTAACGGCAACAATGATTGTCGCAAGACCAAAGAAATGCGGCTTATTCACCTATTGGGCACTCTTAGTCCCAACGGGATTGATGAACGCTTTATTTTCAACTAACCTTTTCTTTTGTCTTTTGATTGTTTGTTTTTGTTTCCTTGCCTACCTTGCTCTCATTGGTTTCTTTTGTCTTATTCTATCATATATACACTCCTTTCTACCACTTCTTTCTCTTTTACTCCGACGAAGGACTAGCGTCCGAAACGTCAGTAAGTTTTTTCATCTTTTCACGGTGTATAATTTACTTTTTCATCATTACTGGTAAAAAATTAGTTGGGTGGCCACGGTAAGGCACAGGACGTCGCACTGTCGCCAGACTTACCGACAGGCAGCGATGACGTAACGTACAATCGAAGAATATAGACCCCTTGCATGTGACGTCAAGACAGCTCAATCTGGGGATCAGATATTAAAGAATCCCCTTCTCTTGAGGATTGAAATGACCTTATTATCATTTGATAGTGAAGCTGTTAAATGTTTGCGCATTTTGTCAAACACTTTAACAACCTCTGGGCTGGTCCAAGTCAGAGCATGGGTAACCGCTCACAGATCGAGCCCTAGCTGAAACAACCTCTGGGCTGATCTAAGTCAGGGCACGGCTAACTCATGCCACAGATCGAGCCCTGAAACAACCTCTGGGCTGAGTACACTACTACAGCAGGAAAATCAAACATGGATATTTTGATACTAAGATAACCATGCGCAGTGAGAATAATAGGGTCTGGTATCGGGTGTTGGCGCAGACGCGTCTGTGTTCCCGCCAAAACCACCATGAAACTCCGGACACGTTTATTTTTCCTTGTCACACGTCAATGAAATGTAATGATTCTATATATAGATGAAAAACTGGAGTCTAAAAGTCATGATTTTATCTAGAATATATCATTGTTTTATTTTAGAAAGCTAAAAGAAACAATCTAATGTTTTCTCAAAATGGATGAAAACTTTATAGTTACGAGTATTTAGAATCGACAGTGAGAAACTTTTGGTTTGTTATCTAAATAAAATAATTGAAACGTTGTGGATATCTTCTCTTCTCGTCTTCTCTTCTCTTCTGTTCTGTTCTGTTCTGTTCTGTTCTGTTCTGTTCTGTTCTGTTCTGTTCTGTTCTGTTCTGTTCTGTTCTGTTCTGTTCTGTTCTGTTCTGTTCTGTTCTGTTCTGTTCTGTTCTGTTCTGTTCTGTTCTGTTCTGTTCTGTTCTGTTCTGTTCTGTTCTGTTCTGTTCTGTTCTGTTCTGTTCTCTTCTCTTCTCTTCTCTTCTGTTCTGTTCTCTTCTGTTCTCTTCTGTTCTCTTCTGTTCTTTTCTGTTCTCTTCTGTTCTCTTCTGTTCTCTTCTGTTCTCTTCTGTTCTCTTCTGTTCTCTTCTGTTCTCTTCTGTTCTCTTCTGTTCTCTTCTGTTCTCTTCTGTTCTCTTCTGTTCTCTTCTGTTCTGTTCTCTTCTCTTCTCTTCTCTTCTCTTCTCTTCTCTTCTCTTCTGTTCTGTTCTCTTCTCTTCTCTTCTCTTCTGTTCTCTTCCCTTCTCTTCTCTTCTCTTTATTTCATTATTTATTTTCTTATCGCAGTACCGACCTTTCCCCACGATTGCTCTTTTTTTCCTCATGGATCATTCTGACCGCCTCTTTGAAGTATCTTGAAACATTAGTACATTAAGATTAAAACATTAAACCTTTAAGAGTTCTCTTTAATTCCCTCAACTAGTTCCTGTGTTAGTTCTATTAAACTCTTTGAGTAAATTTATAAGCTAACAGTGTAAGCTAAAAAAAACTTTGAGTGGAACCGAAAATAATCCTATAAAACAGCCGGTGGCTTTGCTAACTCTCCACTATAGAGCCGCTGCAAACTCCACTCCTTAGCTGTTGGCAAGGTAAGTTAACATTAAAGCCTAAAATATTCTACTCATCCGGAACTATTTATTTTCAACGCAGTTTTAACTCAGTCTTTAAAACTGGCTTTGATTTCTCTGGATCTCAAAATATTCAAGTAGCCAAATGACTTGCTTTTCATGATTATAACCATCGATAATGAGGAGCCGATTTGAAAGATGGCATTTTTACTTTCTTTTCTGCCAAAGATCTAGTATATTGATGCCTCTAAATGGAACAAATCTTATCTAAAGACATCAAAGAATTTTTCGGATTTTTTAGATTTTTTTGCAAATATTTTGGCGATTACAAATTTGGTCTGTTGTTGAACTCCTGTTATGCTTTCTTCAAATTCATTGTTAATATCAATGAATATTTTATCAGTTTTTGCTAAAGGTCTTGGGAAAGTTATTGCATTGATCTATGGGGAATTTGAATTCTTTCTTCTTTTTTTTCTTTTTTTTTTTTTTTTTTTTTTTTCTTTCTTTCTTCCGTCTTCCTTTCCGTCTTTGTTTCAGTTTAGATATCGTTCTTTCCAAGTAGGCCATCTTTGTCAATAAGCTAAAACACACTTTCCACTTAATGAAATCTTTCCACTTAAGCCTTTCTATCAACGCCTCCAGACATTACACTAATTTTCTAATCAGTTATAATTCTAATTGAGTGTAAATAAATCCCAAAACCTTTTCACTAATCTCCTCTGTTATTTCTTTACCTAAAGTAATGCATTCAATATTATCCAATTAGTGGTTTGTAACTTGCATGAGATTTTGCCATTTAAATAAAGTTCTATTCTATTCTACAACTTCACAAAAGACTTATTTCAACTTAAGGTGCTAACTCTCTATAAATCCTACGAGCCCCTCCATCCATCCATCCACCCATCCATCCATCCATCCATCCATCCATCCATCCATCCATCCATCCATCCATCCATCCATCCATGCACCCATCCATCCATCCATCCATCCATCCATCCATCCATCCATCCATCCATCCATCCATCCCATCCATCCATCCATCCATCCATCCGTCCATCCTTGCCTTTTGACTGTATGCATCTTATTATTCTACACAGATGGCGTATGTTCAAACAGTCCTTCTCTTTTCCATACTGATATTAACAATATGTCACGTGACCCACTCAACCACCAAGAGTTACGAAGAGGCTCGTGAGGAATTCGAGAAAATACGGGAAAATAAAATCCAGGAATTAATAAAAGAGAAAAACACCTCACAACCTGGCTGGAGACGAAGAAGAAGCATAAAGCTAAAAGGTATTTATGGGATCCTTGTGAGAACAGGTTTTATCGAACCCTGAAACATTTTCTGAGCTGATCTAAATCAGGTCAACGGTAACTAGCAGATCCAACACTGAAGCAACCTCTGGGCTGATCTACGTCAGGGCATGGCTAACTCACAGATTGAACCCTGAAACAACCTCTGGGTTGCTCAATTTATGGCCCAGCTTACTTACAGATGGAATTGAAATTTCAGAGTGTTCGAGAGAGTTTTAGATTCAATTACTAGTAATATCTAAGGTTTTCTTTGCAGATTCAACACAAGATTTGAGTCCCAGAGAAGCAAAAGCCTTTCACGTCCAAAACCAACTCGACTGAGAATTTAATATTCGATGACTAACTGTCAATAACCTGTCAATTCATTGTAAATTATTCAATTTTATTTCTTTTTTGTTGTAAAAAAAGCACTTATATTGGGTAATAAAGAGAATATGTAAGTAGTTATCTATTTCATCCTTTCTTGCTTCCTTGCTTCCTAACGAGAATAATAATTACTGGGATACCTGCGGTATCACAGTCAGAAAATGCCTTTGTTTTTTTTCTGTCTTCTCCACGACAAAATGGCAAAGTTGCGCAATAGTATCCAGGGGTCTTCAGGAACTTACCCAAGAGACCTTTGCGGGTATCTGCTCTAGGGTTCCCGTCTACAGTCCAATCAATAAGCCTTTTCATAGTTTAAGAATCGATTCCACCGCGCATGCGATTTTATCCCGAATTTCTCACCTTCTTTTGACTAATTCTTCTTTTGTTCTTAATTAAACAAAAGAAGGTGAGAAATTCGGGATAAAATCGCATGCGCAGTGGAATCGATTCTTAAACTATGAAAAGGCTAATTATCATGTACCAGATGCCAATCCATGTCACTATGTTGTCAAGTGATTATGGAGGGCGGAGTTAGGGGATCACGTGGCAGAGGTTTATGTCTACGCATGCTCTATTTTGTTGACTGCTGTAATTCAAAACAGCCGAACCAGAAATAATAATTTATCAATTTCGTAAACATGGATTTCAAGGCAAGAAGATAACGATGGTTTCGAAGCAATTATTTCTAAGAATTTTCAATGAACTTCATGAGCAATAGCTTGTTTTGGTTTACTCTTCATGATTCATCTACTCGAGCAGTATTTTCTGCACGAACAAGCGAAGATCGGTAAGGAGAACAGGGTTTCAAAAGCCAGAATTTATACGATAAGCGATACTGCAAATTCATTCAGCATGACAATATAGATATTCTTATAGCCTACATTTATGTATTTATATTAACTGTTTTGGCTTCAAAGTCTATCCACAAAGGAACATGAGGTACATAGCAATATTTATTTTAAGATTCTATTTGATTTAAGAAGCAAAGTAAATAATTTGCTAAGCACATTCCAGAGTTTGATCCTTGCCGTTCGAAGCGTTATGGTCTCCTTTGAGGTGGCTGGACCCCCTCACGCTTGACCGCTACCTTCCACTTTTGGAACGCTGGTGCATAAACGTGTTTTATCCGATTGCAAATCTTTTTTGCACATAAGTCACATAAAGATTGAATTAATGTTTGATGCAGTTTTTAGTGAGATCGGACGTCATAACACGTGATTATGATGAAATATTTGTTTTCGTTTAGAAAATAATTTTAGCCTTGCAGAGCGTTCAACACTAAAATGCTTCGTACCACATAATTATGTACTAGATGCCTCCATTCATAGGGATTTTTGAAAAAAAGTTTGGTATAATAAACAGTTTTTTTTATTCAAACGTGAGCGAATAGAATCGGCGAACATGCCTCAAATAAAAACTTCAAGAAAGAAGCGAGCAAGACTTTTGAGTTTAAGTATAAAACCATACTTCGGGAGTAAATCGGAAAGCGACCAAGCGAGATCAGACCGTGCATGGTACGAAAGAATTTGATGTTGTGATCATTAGCAAACAATAGAATTCCAAGAGCATCAAATCGTTGGGAAACGATCAATGTTTTCTGTATTTCTCGTTCGCTTTAGATCGCTTTAAATGAGTTCAATAGTCTTGCAATTTTGTGTAATATTAATTTAAGTTCTAATTTGTATCCTGACGTAATTTTGAGAGAAATGAACAGCGAATTTTAGAATAATAGAAGATCTAGTAAGATTGACTAGAAAACTGCGATGAAAAGTGCGCATCAAATGTTTACCCCGTCTTCTGCACCATACATTTTCACAAAATCACATAAGTCGATTACCATCAAAATGTTCCTTTTAAAACTAGATACAGAGTAAAACTAAATGAGCAATGACTTTTGTGAATATATAGCTCTGAAATATTAATTTCGGCCGTATGACATCCATTGTTTAGTTTTGAAGTAGATTATGCACTATATCTCAAATATCTCATAATTAGCTAGATAGATTTTTTCAAAAATCCCTACAAATGGAGGCATCTAGTATATAATTATGTGGTACGAAGCATTTTAGTGTTGAACGCTCTGCAAGGCTAAAATTATTTTCTAAACGAAAACACATATTTCATCATAATCACGTGTTATGACGTCCGATCTCACTAAAAACTGCATCAAACATTAATTCAATCTTTATGTGACTTATGTGCAAAAAAGATTTGCAATCGGATAAAACACGTTTATGCACCAGCGTTCCAAAAGTGGAAGGTAGCGGTCAAGCGTGAGGGGGTCCAGCCACCTTAATTTTTCTTCAAAAAATGGCGATTCATTTAAAATATCGATAAATTATAAAATCATAAAATGTAAAGCAATTATGAGAGAGGTCTGGAGCAAATATTAGCCCGTATTTACGTTTTAAATGAAGCATTTTTATTTTAAAGCGAGCTATACAATGCCCGTGCAAATACGCACGCTTATGCCCGAACAACAACCTCTGGAATTGCAGTTCCAAATTGAGTTATCTATCAGCACTACTTTATCAGTATTTTTGGAAGCTAAACCAACTAATTACTTCATGCATGTTGAAACCAGGTCCTCCACTCCCCCTTCAAGGTATCCCAGTCAACGCTGTCTACAGCGTCTAGTTAAGTAGATATGAAATGGGCGTTCTGCGCCACGGGCCCCGCCGAATCATGCGGATTCATTGCGGACAATCGATTAGATGCGGATAATCCGCATCTAGTCGATTGTCCGCAATGAACGCCCATTTCATATCTACTTAGTTATTCATAAAACATCCAAAATGGTTCATGTTTTAGACCGATTTTGGTCATTTTTACACCTTTTCCAAAAATTTGCATCATTTTTGAAGAATGAAAAATAGGTCATTTTTGGCCATTTTCGGGCAAAAAGCATGGACTATAGCCCATGGTTTTGATCGATTTTGGTCCATTTCATGTCTACTTAGTTATTCATGAAACATCCAAAATGGTTCATGGTTTTGATCGATTTTGGTCCATTTCATGTCTACTTAGTTATTCATGAAACATCCAAAATGGTTCATGGTTTTGATCGATTTCGGACCATTTTCACACTTTTTCAAAAGATATGCATTGTTGAGGCCACTAGCTCAACAGTATAGAATTCCTGTTTTTCCGCCGTTTTGTGCTGTGTGAGTCCGCTAACCAGTTAATGTCGCTGTCGCGTCACGTCGTGTGCACGTTGTCATTTGTAGTGTTAGTGTAATGTGATCATCAGCTTCATGTGTTATGTTCTCGTGCAGTGTGTTCATCAATTGGTAAGTTCTTTGCCATTGCTTGCTTGCAGTATTGTACCATCGTAATGTAATACTCTTTGTTTTAGGATTTTACTGTGTGTGTATCGGATAGTTTACATGTGAAACCATTTGATGAATAAATCGAATCAGTGCATATGAAGTTGAGACGTGTGTGTTTTTTTTTTTTTTTTTTTTTTTTTAGGAAGGAAGCTTCTTTATTTTGCCACGGTAAAAACATCAGTCGATTGCCTAAAAATATTTAAAAGTAAAGATTTACGATTAAAAAGCTAGTTACTGTTTTACATGTTTGCCGTGGAGCCCTTAGTTACAACTTTTCTTACTGTACAAACTATCAATTTCCGTTTTAAATTTTCGTACTGACTTGACCTCTTTTATATTTAACGGTAGGTCATTCCACAATTTTGCCCCACTATAGCTGAATGATCGTTTTAGATATTCAGTGTGTGGCTTAGGTATGGACAGTTTATGATCATGATTTCGAAGGTTGTATTTAGTATGGTAGTCGGAGAAAAGGTTTTGTAAGTAAACTGGTGTACGTCCCTGCATCGTCTTAAACATTAGTAGGGCTTTTTGTTTTTTACGACGAACTGCAAGTGTATCCCAGTTTAATTGGTCAAGGAGATGGCTAGATCTTATGTCATAGTTAGATCTTGTGATAACTCTAGCCGCTCGATTTTGACGCTTTTGTAGTTGAACACATAGTTTATCACTTAATCCATCCCAAACTGCACTACAATAGTCCAGTTTGGGTAGAATTAAGGCTTCGTAGATTTGGATGGCACTATCGGTCGAAATAAATGGGCGAACACGTTTTAGAGCCCCTATACTTGAAGAGATTTTCTTCGAAATGTTGTTAACATGTTCTGACCAATTAAGGTTTTTATCGATAGTGACACCCAAAGATTTGGTGTGATCAACTTGTTTAACGCTAGCTCCATTAATCGCAATATTAATAGTGGAATCGCATTGCGCTGTGAACTTTTGGCGGGACCCAATAATCATAAATTCCGTTTTCGCTACATTCAAGCTTAGCTTATTTGCTAACAACCACTGATGTATATTAGTGAGTTCAGTGTTGATGCTTGGTTCCAAGTCTCCTACATTTTTACCATGAACGCTGATGCTGGTATCATCAGCAAACATTCTTGTTATGGCTTGCGCCAAACAATTTGGTAAGTCATTAATATACAGGAGAAATAAAAGTGGGCCTAAATTACTGCCTTGTGGTACACCGCAGCTCACAGTACAAGGCTCAGACAGACTTCCGTTAACACTGCACAGCTGAGACCTCGTCAGTAAATAAGAACGGAACCACTTGAGTGAGCCTTCATCTACACCATAATTCGATAGTTTGGACAAAAGAATTTCATGATCTATGGTGTCGAAGGCTTTTTGGAGGTCTATGAAGATTACTCCGTTAAGTAGTCCCTTGTCTATATTAACTGACCATTCGTTCGTTGCTTCGAGCAACGCGGTGACAGTGCTGTGCAGGGAGCGAAAGCCTGACTGGCATTCCGTCAATAACTGGTTTTCATTCAAATAATCGTATAGTTGATCATAAACGATCTTCTCAAATATCTTTGAAGCAGTGGGAATGACCGAGATTGGGCGATAATTGTTTAGGTCAGTTTTCTCCCCTTTTTTAAATATAGGCGTTACTTTCGCTATTTTCCACTCCCTAGGAAAAATGCCCATTTTAATAGATTGTCGAAAAATCACAGTGAGAGATGGTCCCACTATAGAGGCGGACATTTTTAGCAATTTGTTGGGTATGTTATCTAAGCCTGCAGCTTTCTTTTCCTTTATACTTCCTAACAAGTCGCAAACAGTTTGCTCACTTGGAGGTTGGATAGCGAAAGTTTTACCAGTTGTAGGTTTCAGAAATGATTCAAATTTAATGTGTTTAATTTAATGTGTTTAACCCCTACATGCATTATTCATGAAGAATGCAAAAGAGGTCATTTTTAGCCATTTTTGTGCAAAAAGCATGGACTATAGCCCATGGTTTCGTTCGATTTTGGGCCATTTTCACGCCTTTTATAAAAATATGCTTAATTTATGAAAAATACCAGTTACCTCATAATACATAACAACAAATGAAGGAAAAAGTGTAATAGTTTGAATATTTTATCCCAAAGTGATACTTTTTTTGAATTTTTGAAGCTAAAGTGAAAATTCGTTGTTTTTGTATGACAAGGGATTGCACTGAAAAATAACTGATAACTTTTTTCAGCGACATGCTGCTGCTGCAGTCGGTGGAATAATAATAATCTTTTAACCAAGTATGAAAACTCGAAGGTCGAGAAGAAGAAGAAGAAGAAGAAGAAGAAGAAGAAGAAGAAGAAGAAGAAGAAGAAGAAGAAGAAGAAGAAGAAGAAGGACTAAGGAGAAGGAGGAGGGGGAGGGGGAGGAAGAGGAGAAGGGGGAGAAGTAGATGATGAATATGATGCAAATGATTGTGAAGCAGAAGGACTATGTAACGAGAAGAAGAACAAAAAACTTCAAACATTCTATTGCTTAACTGTTTTATTTAGACGTCTACGCCGGACAGTTTTGAAAGAAGTCAAGAAGTATTGTCATCTACACTCATGCACGTGCCAAAACTAAACTATTTTTGTATTCTTCTGTGTCACTTCCTTGAGTATGGGTCGTCTTCTTAGCATTGTCCTGTGTGGACCAGCTCTATCTTGTTATCACTTCTGCAAGAAGCTCCACGAAGCATACATTCGTTGCCATAGGTGACACCATCAGAGCCACATACCGGAGCGTACTGCATAGTACAGAACCGAGGACATTCTTTAGCTGAAACAGTCAAGTTTACAAACATCAGTCTAATTCTTTCATATCGAAAACAGTGCCTCGGTAGGAGTAAACTGCTTATTTACTTTATATTTAATCTCAACGAAAAATTGTAAGAAGAGAAGATACTTTAGTATATTTTGGCATATAGATAAATACGTATTATAAGTATATATATATTACAATATATATTTTATATTATGAGACATAAAACGACAAATGCAAGTGAAAAAATGGTTCTGGTCGAAACTTTAGCCATTGAGTTTCTGTACCATGGCTGCTCGTATCATGAGCTCAAAGTATATTCAAGTTATTAAATTTAGCATTTTACAAGGAAGAATTCGAGCTCTTAATCAATATAATGGATGGTAACTAACCTTCAATTTGCTGAGAGCAAAGAGAGCAACAAGAACACAAGCGACGAGAATGGCTTTCATGATTCTTAGTTGAAGTTGAAGTTGAAGTTGAAGCTGAACTGGTTGATCTCTCCAAAGTATGCTTCTCTACTAAGCCTGGCTCACTTAAATAGTCTAAGATGGTAAACAAATAGTATAACATTTAATGATTTGAAACAGAAAATGATCCGATAAATTTAACAAGAAACGTCTTGGAGTCTAGGGACTTTTGAATGGTAATTTATTGAATCGTACTTTAGGCAAACAATCGATATTTACTAGGATATTCTCCTAGAGATTTTGTCCGAACAGTGCAATAATATTTGTACTCTTAATAAGTAGTATAAAATGTAATATAACATGAAAATGGGGTGGTTGTTTTAGTATCAGACGTCCTGGTACCACTTTTACAAAATATTAGATAAAAAATAATTAGTCTTTGGGACCGGAGGAGTTTTGAAACCCGAGTTAGAGACCAGTGTCTGTCTTTATGTCTTTAATTGGACAATATTTACTCAGTAAACAAAGAAATTTGAAATGCCTTTTCAAGAGCTCTTACAGATATAATGTAGAGAGTTTCATTACTCTTACCAAATATCTTCAGTGCTTCGTTGAATGATTTGGTACTGAGGACGTATGGCCAGCAGGGATGAAATCGTACTCAATTGTTTTACGACGGTAGCTCTTTCTGAATAGCCAGTGGCCTGTCGATTGAATAGGAATGTAGAATAAAATTATTCATAAGCGTGGGTTTTAAAAATTGCTATATTCAGTTGTATTTTTCTTACAAATTTTCATTAAATATTCAAGAGCAAGTAGCGTAAAGTTAAAATCAAATATACTAAAATATAGCAATTGTTATAGCCCTTGATCCCACTTTTTGACCTCTTGAGCATGCGCTTTGAGCAGTAGCGTGAAACTCTTGCGGCAGGTATACGTGATGTGTTGGGGTTAAGTCGCAGAACAGGTCACACACGTCCAACAATGGTTCTTCATATTTGTTTCCAAAATATTGGTTCTCTCTCTCTCTTTCTTCTGCATGCTCTGTTTGAAACTGCCAAGGGTCTTTCCATCTTTCTTACCTCTCTTCAGTCGTACTATTTTCCCTTTATTATTATTCATGGTTATTATTTTATTTTCTCGTAAAAACCCAAGCACGCGTTTTCTAAATACGTAAGATGATCAAAAAACTAGGATTGAATTTCCTATTTACGTGACCTCGAGCAACAGCTAGAATTAGCGGTGACTGAAGACTTCTATCAAACATGTTTGACGTCAGCAAGCCGATTGCAACCAAATTCATATGCCTTAAAACCCAGCTTTCATTACTTGTGTCGTATTTTCTGTGTCTTTGCAGCTGTTGTTTTCGCTCGAAAAACAGGTTAGTAAAACCTTTAAGTCTGTTATTTTAAAATTGGGGTACCAAACTAGCATTAAAAACGCGTTTGAATAGCTGAAAGTGGGCTTTTTAAGCTCAAAGAAGGAAAACTAAGAGCTTTTTGTGTTCTACGTTCTCGTTCTCGAAGACTTAATTATGTAAAAATAATAATATATCATGTGTACAATGACACGCCATTTCAGATCATTTAAATTGTTTAACCCCTTTTAGAATCAACTTAGGCACAGGGCAAACGTCGGACTAATGTCGCACCGAACCTATTTGACATAGGTTCAGTGGAAGGGAGACTAAGGGCCTACGTGGCGGCAAACATCGATCTTAAATCACTCACCCATTGTTATAATAATCTTAATTGGACATGAAAATGCACGAGGGAACGCACGGACATTTGTTTGTCTTTTCCGGATTTAAATGCGTATTCTTGCAATGGGGGAAATACATAGCGCTCGACCACAATTAAAACAGGCATTTCTATGGAATTCATGCAGTACTACAAAACAGAAAACGGAGAATAGCATTGCACTCTGCACTTATTTTCTGTTTTTAATTTTTTTTGTCTCTCTCGCAGCATTTACAATACGCAACGCTTTTGCCCGCCGTCCAGCCTTGCTCATCTTCGTTGCTCTCGAATATACAGCAGGCAAACATATTTCGTTTGGTCAAAACAAAAACTACAAGACTTCAGAGTCTCGTCTCGTGGCAAGGATTTTCTAAACGCGGACATGTTCAGTTTGAGCAGTTTTGAATTGATTTTCGTGTCCAGAGCTCCTCGGTCCAATTCATCACTCATCTTTGTATAGCGCATACTCGCCAGGGGGGGGGGGGGGGGGGGGGGGGAATGAGTGTTTGGGAGGTGGGGGGAGTGGGTTGTTTTCACGGCTTTGGTGTAAGTCATGCGACTTGCATGACTGATTTACTACCTTGCATAATTTATGAATTTAGTTCGGCTCGTGTTTAAAACGGCGTTTGCCCCAAAGTCGCTCCAGAGTTACAATGTCCGACTTGGCTTGTCGAACTTATGCTGGACTCGAACCTATTCAATAGGGTCGTTCTCAATTGCAGCAAACGTCGTACTATTAACCAATATTTATTTTATTGATTTAAATTATAGTCCAAACTCCTTTATTACAGATAAGTGTCGAATTGGTTCATCATGTTCCTCGCCACCCTACTCCATCTGCAGTAATATCACTGGCATTCCATCGTGTGTTTGTCCCAGATTCTGCACGATGGAATATAGACCTGTGTGTGGATCAGATGGCAAGACTTACAGTAACCCGTGCATGCTGAGAGTAGCTGCCTGCAACCAGAACAAGACCATCACAGAAACTGACTTCTCTAAATGCGGTAAACAATGTAGGACGGAAGGAAGCATGCAAAACTGATTTACCATCTGCTATCTACCTTATATCAAAGTTACCCAATAGAGAGTTTAAGATTTACGTTCACGCAAACGTGAAACGTCAGTTGACCAGTAAAAAATTATTTTAAATTAATGAAAAAGAATCGCAAAAAAGTCCAAGTAGTAGAAAAACAAAAGAGTATTTGCGCTTGGTGAGAGGGTTTGTAAAAGGTGAAGTAAAATAAAGGAAAACTATGAAAAAGTGGTCACGTTTGCCGTTTGGGGGAGAAAAAAAAGTCAATCTAAAACTCTCTAATATTTATTTTCTCGATTAAATTCTAAACCTGACTAATATACAATCTTATTATATAATTACCAATGAAATATCTGTTTTTCTCTATTTCGAAAAATTGATATCTTCACACGTGAAAATAACATGTTATTTTCACGTGTGAAAATAACACCATTGAGATGGCTATTCAAAAATACACGGAAAGAATTGCCTGAAAAAGCCAAAACATACTTCATTGATAATTATATAATAAACAGAATATTACATGGGCGCTTGGAGATACGAAATTTATCTTCTCGTGTTGAAAATCTCTCACTCGTTCGCTGCGCTCACTTGTGAGAGATCTTTTCAACACTCGAAGATAAATTTCGTATCTCCGCGCGCCCATGTAATATCCTCTATTTATTTATTACAGATAAGTGTCGAATTGGCTTTTCATGTACCTTGCCACCCTACTCCATCTGCAGTAATATCACTGGCGTTCCATCGTGTGTTTGTCCCAGATTCTGCACGATGGAATATAGACCTGTGTGTGGATCAGATGGCAAGACTTACAGTAACCCGTGCATGCTGAGAGTAGCTGCCTGCAACCAGAACAGGCCCATCACAGAAACTGACTTCTCTAAATGCGGTATGTAATTGCTGAGTTTCAATCAGCTGATTAATTTGAATGTGAATTTTTATCTGTTCTAATTGGTGGTCAAACACTGATGAGCACCATGAATGAATGAATAAATAAACGAATCAATGACTAAATAAGAGAACTAATTGAACTGATTAATGAATGACTAAGTGGAGGAGACTAAAAAAGTCTCTAAAACTGAACTTCGTCCAAATTAAAAATCAAACTACAATCAGCATTGATGTTGTGTGCGTTAAATACGCTCAATAAGGTGGAAGCTTATGATGATGGGTTAAATCCATGTTTCTTTATTTCTAAGGCCCCGTCCACACGTATCCGCAAATCTTCGTGTCCGCAAATTATTTTTACGGATACGGGTTGAGTCCACACGTGTCCGCAAATTTTTGTGTCCGTATCCTCCTATTTTGCGAAAACGGATACGTGTGGACGGTGAAAACGATTCGAATACGCTGCGTGTGGACGCAAACATTTTCGTATCCGCAAAAAATAATTTGCGGATACAAAAATTTCCGGATACGTGTGGACGGGGCCTAACTCCGTACCTAAAGTTACATGTGGTTGTCACGTGATAAGTGGCGTGACTAACCGGAAGTAATCTGGACACTACAATTGATAATTTTATTTAATTCGTTATTATTAACGTTTTGTTGTCTCATTTTACAGGTGCAATTAATCAGCCATAATCGATGCAATAAAATTGAAGAATCTTGACGCGACCTAATTTTACATTCTTTTGTCTTATTGGTGTTAAGTAACATTTGAAGCGCTATAGCCACCATGTTGGATAAATAAAGAACAAATGTATTTTTAGATTTTTAGATCTTCAACGTAGCAATGCTCATTAAGTTTCACAGCTTTTTGGAGTCTTTAGATTTTACTGTATTAGCCAACTAGATAACCAATCTATCATCTACCACCCCCTCTAGCTCTTTTCCAAAATACATTAATCAAGTATAATAGCAATAACTTTCATAGCATTTTTGAATATATTGAGAAGTGAAGGGACCAAGAGGTAACCTGTGGGACGCCACAGTGAGCATCGAAACCTGGCATAATTCGTTGACATTTCGATGATTATCTTACACGTTCAGCATAAAAGCGAAGTAGCAAGTAACGTCTACTGATTTTTATCATAAAGTTCAACAACTTCTGAAATTTTGGCCCTCAGTTTTTACTTGAAAAGAAGCGAGAAGACAAAAGCGATAATGATCAAACACATTGAAGTGTGAACTTTTATAGCTGAGCTTGGCGGAGCAGCTGCAAGTAAGAAAGATGATATTTTGTTCAAGTTTGTTAAAAATAAAAGCAAAATATGTATTGTGTTAATTAAGTTGGTTTAAGTACTCCAAAGCCGCAATGATAAAAATAAACTACGTAATGAAAAAAAGGAAAGAATGGAAGGGAGAGAAGGGGGAAGGAGGGGGAAGGAGGGAGGGACAGGAAGAGAGGAAGGAGGGGGAAGGACAGGACAAGGATGGAATAAGAGAAAAGACGAAAGAGAAGGAGGAATTAAGGAGGGAGGAGGGATTAGTCAAGGAGGCAAGAGGCAAGAGATAGGGAAGGAGCAAGGAAAAGAGGCAAGAGGAAAACTAGGAAGGAGAGGAAAGGAAAAGTAAGAGGGACAGAGGAAGTAGGAAGGACGGAGGTATAGGAGGAAAGGAAAGAATGGAAGGAAAAGGTATTGGCGGAGGTAATTCAATAGGCAAGGAGGGATCAAGAGGCAGGAGGCAAGGAGGCAAGGAGGCAAGAGGCAAGTAGCAAGGAGGCAAGGAGCAAGGATGCAAGGATGCAGGAGTGCAAGGAGCCAAGAGGCAAGAGGCAGGAGGCAGGAGGCAGGAGGCAAGAGCAGGCAAGGAGGCAAGGAGGCAAGGAGGCAAGGAGGCAAGGAGGCAAGGAGGCAAGGAGGCAAGGAGGCAAGGAGGCAAGGAGGCAAGGAGGCAAGGAGGCAAGGAGGCAAGGAGGCAAGGAGGCAAGGAGGCAAGGAGGCAAGGAGGAAAGGAGGGAAGGAAAGATGGAGGGAAGGGGGGAAGGAAGGAAGGGGGGAAGGAGGGAAGGAAGGAAGGAAGGAAGGAAGGAAAGGGGGAAGGAGGGAAGGAGGGAAGGAAGGAAGGAGGGAAGGAAAGGAAAGAAGGAAAATGGGAAGCAGGGATGCAAGGATGCAAGTAATCAAGCAACCAAAGCAAGCTAGACTTGACGAAAAAGATCAGAAAATAATTTTACCCTTCGTAAAGATGATTGACACTTCTTCAGGAAGAGTGCAATTTTGTTTTCCAACTTCACCTACGAAAAAGCATTAATGTTCATTAGTTATATTCAGTTTATTCATTTATTACCAAAGTCAATAAATTTGCCCGTAGTTTTACGAATCGGCTATTTTTATACGCAAAACTAACCATTGACCATTGCCTTTATAACATAGCAAAACAGTAAAAGAAAATGTCTTGACCAAAAGATTCGAATACTCTTCTAACGAAATCTTGATTAAACAGCGCGCATACCTCAATCACGTCAGCGTGATTGCACCATCCGTTTCTGGATACATACGCGCGCACACTAATTAACCAATCAGAGCGCACGTTATATCGTTGCTATGTTATAATTATTTTTCAGTCCTGTGAGTATTGGAGACTCTAGGAACTACTTGATAAAAGCTTATTGGTCCCTAACCTGTGCTGTTACACAAGAGCCGATTTCCAGTGAACGTAAGATAAAGAGGCAGACATGTGCTTCTGTCAAATCCTGCAACGAAATGTCAATAAGAACATTACAGTGCAACACTATATTTCAACCAAGCATAATGGAAAAAGTATACTAACCTTTACAAGGATGAGTAATGTTGAAAGATTTCGTTTGTCCGAGGGCTAAAAAAGAATTCATATTACCGATCAAAACATAAATCTTAATTTCCCAACATGAAAAACATAAACAACAGCAAGACGAGCGAAAATCGTTTGCGCATGCGTACGTCTTAGCCAGTTTTCCCAAGACCGTGTTCAAGCGAGCGTTTTAATGAGAAAACAAATCCTCGTGTTTTTTTTGTTTTTTTGTTTGTTTTTGTTTTCGTTTTTTTGTTTTTTTTTGTTTGTTTTTTTTTTTTTTTGTTTTTTGTTTTTTTTGTTTTTTTGTTTGTTTTTTTTTTGTTTTTTTGTTTTTTTGTTTTTTTTGTTTTTTTGTTTTTTTGTTTTTTTGTTTTTTTGTTTTTTTGTTTTTTTGTTTTTTTGTTTTTTTGTTTTTTTGTTTTTTTGTTTTTTTGTTTTTTTTAATCATTTCCGTTTGGACCCTACACCTCTGTTAGACAAAACATTTACTGACTAAATAAATTCAATATAAAAGAGTATTAGCCTTACGTCTTAATAACTGACACAAAGTTCGTTTAAAGTCGATCGTTTGTCAGACAAGTTTGAAAAGCAACTTTTCATTTTGTTGCAACGCAACGAAGACTTTTTTTTTTTGAATAATATTTATAAGTTCAAGGGATTTTTATTTTTTGACCACACTTGTGATATTTGGTCAGTGAGCTGTTTTGTTTCGTTTCTTCTGGTCATAGCAAGGGGTTAATCATCTACGATCTAGGGGCCGACTAACCTCTCCCTTAGGCTTCGGCCGAGCTTCCTGATCAGGCTGTAATTCCTCCCGGGATAGCGGTGTCGGGGTCGAAATCTCTGGCATAGCCGTAAATGCTTCGCGCTGCCATACGACGCTTCAGCATTCAAGGTCTGGGAGTATGGTCTCCGGTTATTTTGCTTACCCAATAAAATTATGAATTATTTGTATAAACTTATAAAATTTTGTAAAGTCCATTTGTCAAGCAATTTTGAAAGACGAGGAAAGTCCCTTCGTTGTTGGGTGAATAGGTGTGGAGAGACAGGACCACTATTTGACGTGATCATCCGAGCCACGAGAAGGTCTAGCCATTTGTACAGTGTATTATGTAAACGGCTTTAGCGTTACTTACCAGCGCCATCTATTTTCTGCGTGTAGTTTGATTCATCGGGATATTTGTTCACTCTTGATGTATAAAGTGTAATGGTATCTTTAACAGGTGAGACCTAGGGAGTGTAAATAGAAATGCTTTGTTTACATGAGCGTCGGAAGAAATTGAAATCGGGTCGCCTCTGGTTTGATCTAAGTCAGGGCATGGCTAACTCACAGATTGAACCCTGAAACAACCTCTGGGCTGATCTAAGTCAGGGCAAGGCTAACTCACAGATTGAACCCCGAAACAACCTTTGGGCTCATTGATTAGGTAAGATTTCGAGGAGGAAAAACCAGAGAACCTGGAGAAAAACAGCCGAATCGATGGGGGACCCTTACCAACTTCAAACTATTCTAAACTCTGGTAAGTCGAGATTTTTAGGTCTCTCTATTGAAAGGGTTTTTCTCTAGGTTCTCCGATAAACTGATAGATAAACTACAAACCTTTATTTTTACCATCCTGTGGCCGTATAGCTGTTGGGCATTCAACTGATGATAGCAAACTGCAATAGGAATGAACAAATAGAAATCAAAGACAGTTACGTTCGATCCTGCAGACCTCTTGCATTTGACGTCAAAGCAGCTCGATCTGGGGGGACAAAACAAAATAATTCCAATCTCCTTAGAATTGGAACCTATTGTTTTGTCCCCAGCCAAATTGATCTGCATTCCAAAATGCTGCAAGGGGTCTATAACAGCGCTTTGCCATCCCACGCGTGAAATCGTACACTTTTCTGTCGCGATAAGATAAAGCTTTAGTGGACGTCAATGTGGGTAGCATGGGTGGCGTTCGCGGCTAACGCGTCGTCTTTCACCGCTGTGAGTCCAACGGGTCGGGTCGCTGGTTCGAGCCCTGCGGTCGCCACATGTGAATTGAGTTTGTTTGATGTGTTGTTCTCTCCTATGCTACGAGGGTCTTCTCCGGGTTCTCCGGTTTCCTCCCTCCATAAAAATCAACATGTGAGTTGAGCGTTGTGTGCATAGAATATTGAATGTAGTGGTAGTGCGTGTGAGTGAAAAGTGTCCCCAATTAGTGCGAAAGCGCTAGAATCACTAGACACTTCAATAAAAGTGATTTATTTTTTTAATCAAAGTGTTTCCATGACATTGTGAGATAACACAAAATTTTAAAGGTCACGTGACTATGGAATGTCATGGACACGCCTTGATTGACGTCCACCAAAACCTACTTCATCAAGTCGGCAGAAGGTACGATTTAGTTGGCTTGTGGTTCGGAAACACCGCAAGATTCTGAAGCAACTTTTTTAACCTTTTTACAACTATGATTGAATGCATGCATAGAAATTCTAACGTATATAATCAACAACTTGTAACAACACGAGTGCGTCGTTGAAGCCTACACACTTAATGACATTTATTGCATGTTTTTAGACGATGCTGCAAAAATGCTTTCAAGGCAGGCTTGTGGAATCAGAACGCAGGGGAAAATGCTTGTCACAGACCATTACCGGTTGGCTTCTCCTTGACTACCACCTTAACTTCGTCTTCAAAATTCACTTTAATATCGACTTGACTTGGAAGAGTACAGTTGCGACCTACAACAAGATATTGCAGAGCAATTTAGTACATACTCCTCCAACATCTTAAACCAACTTGACAACCTATTTCTTTATTTAGCTATGTCTATAGCTATTGTAAAAGATGGTGTCAGAGGTAAAGGCGATAGGGGATCCAAGAATAGGGGATTTCTATTATTCTCGTCAAAAACACGACAATGTTAGTGTTGAGATCGTGTTGTTTCGAATTTAATTGACGTACGAATCCATTTTGAAGGCCTAGATTATTATTATTATTATTATTATTATTATTATTATTATTATCATTATTATTATTATTATTATTATTATTATTTGGTTTCATCATAAACAATCACCTGTACAATGACACATCAGCTGTGACCCACGAAAGAAAAAATACAATGATGGACATGTTGCTTCATTGTACCCTAGGGAAAAAAAGACAATCAAGATCTTGTAATGACTATAAAAATATTAAATGAATTGTTCTATTTCAAATCTTTCAAATTGAGAATTTTGTGACAAGAAGAGAGCCGTTCCTATTCTATGCCAAGGAAAGGCAAAGTTTTCAAATGTATTAAGCAAAAAAGGGAATATCTTTATATAAAAGTCCAAATCGGCAAACTGCATGCAGCAACTCGTTTATTATTTAGCATAAAAATGTAAAATATTACCTTTGCATGGAGAGTTAATTGTAATTTTCTTCATTTGCCCAGCAACTTGAACGACAAAAGAAAATTTTACAGTTAGGGAAAGATCGCCCTACATTTGGGGAGAATGGGCGCAGAAATTAGGGCAAGGAATACGTCCCAACGTCACATTCTGATAATGTGTTCATGTTTTCTCACCTATTTGTTTGATTTTGTAACTGTTGTTGAACGAATTTGGATTTTCAGGCACACGAGAGATGTAGTAAGATATTGTGTCATTTAATGCAGAAACCTATAACGAGTATAAATAACGAGTCAAATAATAACAAAATTTAAGAGAGATATTCCTCGTGGGTGTAATGTTTTCCCATTTCATACCACGTGTCATTCCTTAATATTTTTTGTCTAACTTATATTCATATTCATGTGTCTTTATGTACAAGCGTTATACAAAGAAATAATATTCAAGGGAATGGCCAATGGAAGAACACTTTAGTTAGAAACAGGGAATCATTTTGAGTTTCAAATCTTCAATATGGTTTACAAATTGAAAGTCATATAATCTGCTGATCTGCTGATCTCCTAGTTTCCCCCACAGCCGCTTTCAGTGTCGTCACGCAACGCTTTCTCCCCTTGCGTGACGACACTGAAAGCGGCTGTGGGGGAGACTACTGATCTCCACAAGGTAAACTAAACGTCAATTAGTTTTCCAGCTGTAGAGATCCTATATCAGCAAAGTCTAATTTTCATAGTGATATATTAATATCATAAAAATAGTAAAAGTTTTAAAAGTTTCGTACCGTTACAGAGACGTCCTTTGCTTTGTACATCTTAGTCGCTTCTAACTCGAAGTAGCACAGGTTTTCTTTTTTGGGAATAATTTGTACTAAATTTGGAAGAGTAAAATTATATAGCATTTTACGTTATTAGCTTTTTTAGAAATTACAATAATAATAAACAAAACGATGATGATGATGATTATGAATGATGATGATGATAATGATGATAACGATGGTGTTGATGATGATGTTGGTGATGATGATGATGAGGAGGAGGAGGATGGTGATGATAGTGATGATGATGATAAATGATGATAATAATGATAATAATGATGATGATGCATGACGATGATAATGATGATAATGATGGTGTTGATGATGATGATGATAGTGATGATGATAATGATGATAACGATGGTGTTGATGATGATGGTGATGATGATGAGGAGGAGGAGGAGGAGGATGGTGATGATGATGATGATGATGGTGCATGATAATGATAATGATGGTGCTAATGAGGAGTAGGAGGAGGATGAAGATGGATGATGATGATGATGGTGATGATGATGATGATAATAATGATAATCTTGTTCTATTCACCTGTTTTTAATTCGAATTTTATCTGAGACGGGAGGGAACAATCAAGGTCTGCAAAATAAAAGCAATTTTTGAGAGAATTCAGAGGAGATGAGAGGAAATTAGGAGACGAAAGGAGACGAGAGGAGTGCAGAGCAGAGTGAAAGTCCTGCCTACCTGAACAAGACTTTGAAGAATTTTTCCCAACAACAGCAAAATACAAAGGAGGACAATTTGTTTCATTATATCCTATCGAAAGAGAAAAATGCAACTTATTTTTCAGTTCAGCAGATCGATAGATACAACTTTTAGAAGTACAGAAATAAAGTTCTGATAAAATTTGTTCACCTTTACAAAGGTTGTAGAATTGTAGAGTCCTCGAGTTTCCTGGCAACGAAAGCATAAATTTGGTGAATACAAAATGAATATATTTTGCATTTAGGAGGTGAGAAAAAGAGAAATCCATAATTATCGGTATGCATAGCAAAGTATAGCAAGGAATGCGACTACCTTGGATAATGGTGCTTCTCTTCTTCCTGGAAATTGATGCATCAGCATCAGAAACTGGAATATGAAAATTATGGCAAATGGTTGTAAACAAAACGTTCACCTACAAAGGCTTTGCACCATCACGTGATAGCAGCTATGACAGGAGGCACAACAACGTCTTTCTTGTCTACTTGGAAAATATAATTCTTTCTCATGTAAATCAGATTAGACCAGATTCAATTGTTCCTGCCTCCTGTCATGACTGCCATTATGCGATTGTGAGAAGAACAGTTAACATAACACATCATGTCCAACATCGACTTGAAGCTATTAGTGTTTTTGGACTTTGGGAAAGGTCTATAGACCCCTTGCATTTGACGTTAAAAGCGGCTCCATCTAGGAGACAAAACAAAATAAGAATTCCAATCTTTGAGAATTGGAACCTATTGTTTTTGTCCCCCAGATTGAGCTGCATTCCAACGTACTGCAAGGGGTGTATAGACCTTATAGACCCCTTGCACTTAAACCCGAGAGGAATTGCTCTGTGGGACAAAACAAAGCATTTTTTTTTTTGTTTTTTTTGTTTTTTTTTGCATAAGAAAAAAATAGCCTATTGTTTTGTCCCCCAGAACAATTCTTCTAGAAAATTAATGCCAGGGGTCTATTAAATGAAAGAGAGTATAAGAATGGAGTGTTGAGCGCAGTTAAGACAGTACCTTCGACCTTGAAGTCATAGTCATCAGGTCCTGGGGATTGGTTGGTCCGTGAGAGGTACAAATATACTGATCCATACTTTGGCTTTACCTGGGATTAGATTACATGGAGGGGGAAACGTCATTTCCGGTCACGTGGTATTTGTATCAGCCGAATGGCAAAATTTGGATAAATGATTCACCATATGGGCCCGGTTTGTCATGCATTTTAGGATGGAATAAGATTTATACAGCTGATTGATTTCAAGAAATAGAATACTCTTTTGTTGATAGAACATGACGGGCAGTGTTTGTCTGACATTGTAGGCTGGTCTCATAAAATTTATGAGATCCTTCAGCTAATCTATATATTCCAATTCTAATTTTTGTTTTTGTTTTTGTTTTTGTTTTGTTGTTGTTGTTGTTATTTCTATGTATCGTATGTAAACGTTGATCGTTTTTTATATATTCTTACCTCTATGGATATATTTTGTGTTTTGAAAAGTATCTCTTTTGGCAAAGTAAAGTAACGTGCTTTCCCAGGAGACACATATCCAGTGACCTTAGCCTCTGTCTTTCCTCCCTCCTCTCCTTTCTTTGATTGTCCTTTTGTTAATGGCTTCAGATTCACAGAAGCTGTGTGAACGTGATTCGAAAAAGTTAATTCATGGTAGCCGTGTAGTGCATGTCTGGATAGGATGATTGCTGGATTCCGCATTGTATGTGAAAAAAGTTTGTAAGGTCTTCCTCTTGATTGGGGGAGTGAGGGGAGGGGGGAGGTTATCCAGATACTTTGGGTTTATTCCCTCCTCTGGCCCGGGAGGGTTCAATCGCTGGACCCCTCATATGGACCCCTCATATGGACCCCTCATATGGACCCCTCATATGGACCCCCATATGGACCCCCTTATGGACCCCCTTATGGACCCCCATATGGACCCCCTTATGGACCCCCTTATGGACCCCCTTATGGACCCCCTTATGGACCCCCTTATGGACCCCCTTATGGACCCCCTTATGGACCCCCATATGGATCCCCTTATGGACCCCTCATATGGACCCCCATATGGACCCCTTTATGGACCCCCTTATGGACCCTTGTATTTCGATTAGCACCACAATATAATCGTTTCTATATGATTATGTAGCATATATTATCATATTATCAATGAACGAAACAATAAAGCTGTATCCTGTTTGTAATTTTTGCTCAAAAAAGGAACATACCCAGATAATATGATAATATATGCTACATAATCATATAGAAACGATTATATTGTGGTGCTAATCGAAATACAAGGGTCCATAAGGGGGTCCATAAGGGGGTCCATATGGGGGTCCATATGAGGGGTCCATATGAGGGGTCCAGCGATTGTGACTGTTTTGTTTAATTTGTTTTGTATATAGTTTTAGAAAACTCATTAATAATTCATGAAGGAAACAAAATAGAAATCATGACCATGAAGGAGGTTTTATATCTGATATAGATTCGTCTTCATTTGCATAAACTTTAACTTGGATTTTCTCTATCAAACTTGGTTCATTTCGTAAAGAATTCGGTACAGTATGAGAACATACATCATGAGTTTTCTAAGCCGTTCAATAAACTCGCAGATCGTGTTTTATCGGGTCTAAAACCACTCGGCTACGCCTCGTGTTTTATACCCGATAAAACAGTCCTGCTCGTTTATTAAACAGTACGTAATTTGTTATTCATTTATCACATGATAAACTCACCTTTACATGTCCGGGTGAGCAGAGATTTGACAAGCGTCACCAGTTTACTCAAATCAGTCACAGTGAGCACGTGATTTGGGCTTGTGGCGATCATGTCGAGTTCTGATTTGTCGTAATTACCAATTCCTACGGATATTATCGTAAGATCTAAAGAAAGTAAAAACGATTCAGTAAAATAATTGCGACTTTTTGAGCCTTGAGTATTTTGAGTATATTAAGCGTCTCTGCTAGTTCAGCTGTTTGCACGTAGTGCGTTTCCTAATCTTCTTGAGTCTTCGCTATTGTAAGCACTCGCCCAAGAGAGAGGTACCGGGTGAACTGTTTATATGTTCTAAACCCGTTGGAATATCCCATGGTATTCTACGAAAGGTTACTACAGAGTGAATAAAAGATATAGATAAAGATTATAAAGGATTATTAAGATATAGATATAGTTAAGATACATAGTTTTGGCTTTAACTCTAATAGTTGTGACTTCAATTCTTTTGGTTCGTAACACTATATGTTTCGCTGGCGTTTTATAACTGCATACAATATGCGCGCGTGTTATTGCCCAGTCCTTGATCAATCAGCGCGTACAATCTCATTATAACGAGATGACTATAAAGATTACCTGTAATGTTATCCTTGAAGCTTTTCACCACAGGTTTTAATACCGGGCCATTGGATTTGCCATCCGTCAAAAGTACGATAATCTGTGGTTCTTTTTTGTGCCTTGGATCAGATTGAGCCTTTTGTAGGATATCGCGGACGGTTTGGATGGCTTTGGCTGTGTAGGTCGAGCCACCTTTTTTAATAAGACATTAGATATAATCTTTTATGAGTATTCATAGATGGAAGGATGGATGGATGGAGGGAGGGAGGGAGGGAGAGAGGAAGGAAGGGACGGAGGGAGGGAGGGAGGGAGGGAGGGAGGGATGGAGGGAGGGAGGGAGGGAGGGAGGGAGGGATGGATGGATGGATGGATGGAGGGATGGATGGAGGGAAGGAGGGAAGGAGGGACAGAGGGAGGGAGGGACGTAGGGAGGGAGGGAGGGAGGGAGAGAGGAAGGAAGGGACGGAGGGAGGGAGGGAGGGATGGAAGTAATAGACATTTACCAGAATAAGCAAGTCCATCCACAGCACACTTGAGTCTTGACTTCGATGCGTATTCATTCAGTTTCAAAGAATATTGAACAGATGTAGCAAATTTGATAACAGCCACTCGAATTTGATACGTTGAAATTTCCAACACATCAGTGATATTCCTAGGTAAATATACATGATACACAAATCATTATTATTATCATCATCATCATCATCATCTATCATTATTGTATGTTTGTTTCAACTTCAGACATTTTTGCTTCATGAATACAGAATATTGTGGGCATGAATAGTCTAAGCAAACATCTGCATGACTGGTTTTACAAAGATGTATACAAATTTAACAATTGTACAGACGTTTCACAATCTCACAGTTCTGTGAAATGACCCATTTCTGACACTTTCTTACAATTTTAGACCTACAGTGAGGCCTACGTCAGCCAGTTTACTAATCAAATCCGTGTGATACCCAGATAGAAAATCAAATAATATGTTGACTTGCGTTACTTTATATCCAGGGTACATTCTTTTAAGACTAGATCTTAAGTCAGTATATTTAACAGTTTTCTTTTTATCCCTATCAAGTATCTCTCCTACATTACAGACTGTTCCTTCAAATATAATCCATTGCTTGTCTTTCTTACTTCTTACAAGGATGTCTGGTTTATTTGCACCGCCTTTTGGAGGGCTGTCTTGGTAGATAGGGATATTCCACAGTACTTTTGCTTCATCATTTTCGACAGAGCTCTTTGGGGGTAGTTCTTTGTGCCAAGGTGTTACGTTGACTTTATCATCAGAAAGTTCAAACATCCTAAGTATCGCGTGATACACAGGTCTAAGCATGTGATCATGTCTTGATGTATAGAGCGATTGGGCTATGGCCGAGCATTTACACATGATGTGTGCAATACTCTCTGTACGCGACAGGTCACCAGGCCCAGAAGAGTTGTCCGAGAGACACTGTGTACTATTGCGATAGAACTAAGATAGTTAACACAGCACGTGAACTTCAGTTATGAAATTTAGTTATTAAGAGGAATATTGGAGATTGTTATTGAGTTTTTCTTTTGGATTCGATAGGGACACATTCGGTAAGTCTATTATAGTTTGTATTAGATCATACAGGTTGATTCTAAGAATCTCTTTGATTGTATTTATAGTGAACCGCACATCGATACACGACACATCGACTCATCAACACAGCATACTTTCGAGAATTTCTATCTTATGGAATAATAACGACACGAGAGATAATGAATCTTCGTTTAATCTGATTAAGAAATAGATGTATGTATGTGAATGCGAGTTTCAGGAAGGACCCAATAAATATAGATCGATGAAAGCAGAGTTAATTCCGATGAAAGGCAAGAATATTTTCTACACTCTCATCTCCAGATTGGCAAAGCCGACATTTCAGATCTTCTTCTTCACCTTTCAGTTTCTTTACGTTATAGACTTTAGTTGGCAATAGTTGTTGAATAATACTTGTGTGAATACTGTAAAAAACAGTTGGAACGCCTTTCCAGACTTTTGAGATGTCACACCATTCTTTGTGCAGGTCTTTGTTTTTCCACTGTTTAGCCATGAATTGTCCAACCCAGGGTTGCTGTTCAACTTCGAGTTCGTACTTTCTCACTAATTCGTTCTTTAAGATGGATTTGATACTTTTAGGTTGACAATTATTCACTTCTATAACTGTGTCGTTGGATGTTAAGATTTCTTGCTTTCGGCATTATACGTTATGTCCACATTGAGTTGACATTATTATTATTATTATTATTATTATTATTATTATTGTTATCATTATCATTATTATTCATTGGAAAAATTTGCCCATACATTTGGAATATTTGCTCTTTTCGGTCACTTTCCTCTCTTTCCTCTCTTTCTAAAGCAAAAAGATTGTGCGTGCTTACAAGTAAAGTTATATAGAACAAGTAAAGCGTGACACAGCATCCTCATGACCCTGTAAATCTTCTGTCCTTTCGCTAACTACAATGTGTTTTCGAGGCTTACGAGTCTTAAAAAGCCATAAGAGGCAATATATTGTATAGCCAAACAAGTTCTGTTTTATTTCAAGGAGAGACGATTTTCTAGCTTGACCCCGGTTATGTCATGCATTTTCTCTTGTAAAATACATCCAATAGCATACATTCAACTCAAAAAGTACGGTGGTTTTTTTTCAATAGAATTCAATCTAAATCATATAATACAGTCCGTGAATAGTTGAATTAACTGAATCCACTTCTGTTTTATATCCAACAAGTAAAGCTTTTGACACAAACAGCAGCAGTTGAGGATACTCAGAGGAGGTGAACTTGTAACTGGTAGAAGATCTCAAGTCCATCAACAGTTATCAAGCGGTTGAAACATGTAAAATGTATCTACCCATAATCCTTGTCGGTCTCGGGTTTGTAGCTTTTCAGGTGACTAACTTTATTGAAATAAGTTTATATGACGACCGACACTAAAAACGGATGCGAGGGAGACTAGTTTATATGCGGATACATTGTATATCTAAGCAATTCCCCAGTTATATCAAATCAATCAAGTCACCTATTCTGGTCTTTCCATCGTCCTCTTCTGGACTAAACTCAAACATTTGCGCTCGTGTTTCTCCAGATCATTTAAACGCATATATTAATGAATGCACACTTACTTGACAAAATCCTTTTCGACCTCATAGTTAATTGACCCAATACTTCCAGATTCATCCATCACAAAAACCAGATTTGCCGGTAATTCACAATCTAAATATAAGTGACATGAATATGTTAATTATTGAGCTTTTAAGTTGTGACGTATTCCGGGTCCAATCACACAAAAGATCGCTAAAATCTTGCCACAACTGTATGTACTTTATTGTTCCCACTCATACGATAACCATTCTTATTAGAAGCCATTTCAATGTTACGGCATGTCGTACCGCGTACGTGCTGTAAGTCAGTACCGAATGCTCTCCATCAATACGATAACTGTTCTTATGGGAAGGAACTTCGATGTTACGGCATGTCGTACCGTGTACTGCGTGCTGTAAGTCGGTGCTATTCGTTTCCCATTAATCATACGATAAGCATTCTTATGGCAAGCAATTTAAATGGCAAGGCATATGACAAGCACCATATTCATAACTTTACCTTCGTCTTTATCAATCTTGGGACAAGCTGCTCTGCCACTCTTCAGATTTTCTATTAAAAAAAAAAACAGCACAAAATTAAAAGGAAAACAAGATACGATACTAAATCATACACAACTTTTCTACCGACCAAATACGGACGTACCGACCGACCGATCGACCGACCAAATACGGACGTACCGACAGACAAGGAAATCGATAAACAAACAACAACAAAAACTCCATCATCCCATGCATGAAGGGATGTGCAAACACGTTCATAATAAAAAAGACCTAAGGAAAGGGAAAAAAAAAAAAAAAAAAAAAAAAAAAGACCTATAACACCCCTTGTACTAATTCGCAATCCGTAGTTCTAAGCAATGATAATTTCTTTCTTGAGGAGTGAAATCGTTTTTGGTGTTGATTTTTTTCATTGTTTAGACTCTAAGGCCGGGTAGGATTTAATATAAGGGGTCTCTAATTTCTTACTTAAGTAAGTGAAGTAATGTTCAGTTGTTGTATGGGCTAGTTTGGGAATAGCACTCGTTTGTACTCGAGAGAAATTGACTCCCTCGTGCCAAACCTTCTTCACAGCGTACATGGATAGCATTGTTTGATCAATGAGCTCCTTCTTTCCCGCCATCTCTTGAAACGTTTTGAATCTCCTACACGCTGCATAGTTTGTATCAAATTCCACTCCATCTTTATAATAGTACATCCTGAACAGTTGCCCAAGACGAACGTTAGCAGCAGACCACCACTCTGCGACTTTCAATCCCAACAAAAATCCATCGATTCCTCCCAAGATTTCTGCATCTGTTGCTGCAGAATGAATCGATGTTAACGAGGTAAAGACTTGAGGGCATTTAGTATTAGGGGACCAAGTCCCACCAGGTCCAAACAGAGGCTTTGATGGGTCGTTTTTGTTCATGAGACCAGTCTGCGCGATATCCCCAGCAATGGTAGCAGCGTACAAGTTATCCATATGCTTTGATGATAGTTCATAAATTTCTTGTAAAATGAGGTCTTTATTTCTGTTCATTCCTGCACAGATGCCAGTGATAACTCTACCCATGGCTACGTCACCGTGTGGTGTATTAACGACTCCGCGTTCTTGTCGTCCAGAGAAGCCATGGTCCAACATACCTCGAAGAACTCTCTTCTCGTCCGTTGTCAAAATACCATCTGGAAGAGGCTCTGAAAAAATAATCAATAAACTCAAAAAGCGTTGTCTAAGTCTTGCATATGCTAGAATAGGACATGCAAACACAGTAGGTTTTCATGGTCAGTCCAGAGGTTGTTTCGATCTTAGATTACTTTGACTTAGATCAGCCCATAAAGAAGCTGTTAAAAGGTTGAACGAAACCTGACGCTTTTGGACTACTACATTCTCTTTCACTTACCGGACTTCCCCAGCAGTTTGTCCCACTTTTGATTTTTGTATCCAAAACTACTTCTAATGTAATTTGCAATCACTTTGAGCTGTTTATTGCCGCTCATCAAGGGATGACGTTCTATCTTTTCTATCAGCTCAATAAAGTGATCAAGCTTGTAGATATTAATGTTCTTCTTGATTGACAAGCTTCGTGGTAATCTAAAACAATTCAACATGTTAAAATAGGCAAGGCAAGGCAAGGCAGGGCAGGGCAGGGCAGGCAGGCAGGGCAGGGCAGGGCAGGGCAGGGCAGGGCAGGGCAGGGCAGGGCAGGGCAGGGCAGGGCAGGGCAGGGCAGGGCAGGGCAGGGCAGGGCAGGGCAGGGCAGGGCAGGGCAGGGCAGGGCAGGGCAGGGCAGGGCAGGGCAGGGCAGGGCAGGGCAGGGCAGGGCAGGGCAGGGCAGGGCAGGGCAGGGCAGGGCAGGGCAGGGCAGGGCAGGGCAGGGCAGGGCAGGGCAGGGCAGGGCAGGGCAGGGCAGGGCAGGGCAGGGCAGGGCAGGGCAGGGCAGGGCAGGGCAGGGCAGGGCAGGGCAGGGCAGGGCAGGGCAGGGCAGGGCAGGGCAGGGCAGGGCAGGGCAGGGCAGGGCAGGGCAGGGCAGGGCAGGGCAGGGCAAGGCAAATCTGACAAAGTAAAGCAAATGTGACAAAGTAATGCAAATCTGACGTCAAAGAAATGCGAAGTTATACAAATCAACAATGCATTCTCCCATGTTTTACCTTGAAGATGCTTTGCCTTCTTCTTCGCCAAAGACTTCTGCAAATTACGACAACACGCTTAAGTATTCAAACATGGATGTATCTTTAAATTAAATTCAATTGTAGAAATAATCTGACATAGATGGAATTCTGGTGTGTTTTTTTTTTTATTATTATTTATTTTAATGTTGAAGGAAAAGTTAAAAACAAAAAACATAAACGATAGGTTTTGCAAGCATATTATATACTTACCTTTTTGAAGAAAGGCCAATGCAGTGACAACCAATAACGTGGACAATTTCATTTTGAAATTACTGCAAAATAAAGAATAAAAAAGTAAATCGTATCGATGGTGATATGGTGATGATGATGATGAAGACTAATGAAAAAATCAAAAAACGATTGACATATATATCTACTTAATAGATCTAAAAATTCTATTGAAAGCAATACCTTTTGAGTAGTTTTGGATTCTTATTATAATTTAGAATTTAATTCAGAATAGTTGCCACTCAACCAAGCAATAATTTATTGGCCGTCAAATTTTATCAAAAAACTAGACCCTGGTTCCAGGGTAAGCTGGGATACCTGGAGGACCTGGAGGACCTGGTTTCAACATGCATGGAGTATCTGGTAAACCACAGTTATCCCAGTAAAAAAGACGCTAGGACGGGTGCGGGGTCGTGGGGAGTGGAGGGATGATGGGGTCTTAACCTGGCATTTTTTGCCAGAGGTAGAGTGTGTGTAGACTGTTTGTTTTAAACCATAGGATCACTAGAACAACAAATTTATTCACAGGAAGTTAGGTATTACTTCTAGATGAAATATGGGTCTGTGCAGAAATGCTGTTGTTTTGACATGGATCCGAACAATAATAAAGTGAAAATATTTTTTAATTAAAGCTTCAAAGAGCTCAAAGTAGTGAAAATCATTTTGGATAAAAAGTGTATGCCAAAAATTAAAGGTATGGATAAAAATCAGTCCAAATTCCAGTTCCGTCATGTCCATTCCATTCCTATTTTTAGCATACGTAATTAAGTCGTGCCTGGGGTCACGCGCTTTGCAAAGAGTGTCTCACACGGGAATTTTCTAACTCGTTATTTGTGAATCGAAATTCTTTACTTAAGACGGTAAAAATCAAAGATTTTCCTCACAGTTGCTTTAATTTTAAAGTTTTTTATGTTCACATATACTTCTAAATCCGAATGGACATATTCTTAAAGTTTAACGAGCTAGAAGTTGAATGACTTAAGGTCAAGAAGATAGGCGAAATATATTCGTTTATTTAAATTATTCTTATCCCGCCGGGATTCTTATTACTTCATATTAAACAAAATATTAAAAGGCCGAATAAACTTCTCTGTACTTTAAGTTTATTCGTAGTAGTCTTTGGAGCCAAAACATTTCATATAACTTGACAATCAGCTTGAGGAATCTGCAAAAATAGTACGAAAGTAGAATGAAATACGCTCGGTTTGTTTAGATCAAGAAGGCATAATTCTTTATCCTTGGCTTGTTTTTGAAGCGCTGTTTTCCTTCCTTAGCACTGATCTTCGGTTACAGAGAATACTGCTTTCAGTAGTTGAACCAAAGCATGTGTAGTTCGTAAAAATAAACTACGGGCCATTATATTAATATTTCTTGGAAATCCTTGTACATTTTCTTTTTTACAAAGAAATTAGAATTTCTAATCCAAATCAGTCTTAAATAACAGCAGTCAGCAAAATAGAGCATGCGTAGACTTTAATTGTGTCACGTGATAATCTAGCTCCGCTCCCTCCTAATCACTTCCAATATTGACATTGATTAACAGCAAGGCAGATGCTAATTAGTCAGCACATAGACGGTAAACCTATAGCAGAAACCCGCAAAGGCCTTCTGGGTAATAGTATACGTCATTTAAATCCACGTATGGGTACTATTGCGCAACTTTGCCATTTTGTCGCGGAGAAAGAAAAAAAAACAACAAAAAAACAAAGGCATTTTATAGCTGGTATACCACAGGTATCCCAGCAAAAAGGAGACTTTTTCAAAACAATTTATATTCAACACATTCGATGCCATTTTGAAAATTTCCCTTTAAAGGCCATCAGTCGCTTTTGCACCACACATATATTAGTCTCCCCCACAGCCGCTTTCAGTGTCGTCACGCAACGCTTTCTACGCTTTCTCCCCTACTCAGGGGAGAAAGCGTTGCGTGACGACACTGAAAGCGGCTGTGGGGGAGACTATACATATATCAGATATCAAAGACAATAACCAAAGCAAACTGTGCCAAATTTCACTTTTAACGACTCGCATTTAATTAAATGCATGTTTACACATCTAAACTATGTGTCAAACTTCATGCTTCAGTTAACCCAAAGGACGACATGATTCATTATCAAAGATATCAATTATGAAGAATGCTTGATAAAAATATTTATGGTTCGTGACCAATAATAAAGGAAATACTAACACTAATAGCCAGTTGAATTCGACACACGATCTGAGGCACACCCAAAAACGTTTTCGAAGCAAACGAGTCGCAATATTTTCTCTACCTTTCAAATTGAAATTCAAAAATACTGAATACTCTGAGTTTGCAAGTGGAAATTAATTCTTTCCTTGGAAGGTTTTTTTCAGGGACAATTTTTGTGACATTCAAGGACTCAATGCGATTTAAAATGACACTTTTTGGTAAGCATTGCCTGAGTGAACGATTTTTCGCCAGACAGTCAAATAAATTTTAAATTAGTTTCGTATTCAAATCAAGGATGTTTTCATCTTTTATCTAGAAGAAAAAAGAAAAAAGAAGACACGAATAAAGGAAGTGGCCTACCTCATTCAGAATTTCTGATTTTGAAAGGATTCCTGCAAAACTGCTCTTTGGTTTTGCAAATACTAAGTCCATTCGTACAGCTTCCGCGAATGCAATGAGACACTAAAGGAGTGTTCCCGGATTAAGTAACATGCCAATAGGTAAAAGCCAATCACAAACAGCTACATCAATAATCAGATCAAAACAAGAGATAATATGGTATGGTCTTAAAAACAAATACATCCATCAAATAAGGAAAAGCAATCCATTTTGAAATAATTCACACACACACACACACACAAAAGAATAAAAATAATAAAAATGAAGTTGACATTCATCTTTGAAACAAGATATATTTATTTTTACGAGCTAGCTAAATAATTGCTAAGCAGACAGCAGAACGCATTTAAAAGCAGGTGATTCATGCATATGATTATTCAGTCTCGACTAGCGCATAGAAAATATAAAGGCCAATATCACAATGTGAACGCCCGTAATGAATTGGTTCATTCGATCATTATTCAACTCGTTAATTCAGTCTTTCTGTAAACATTTTCGTGAATTCTTGAAATAATTTATAAAATATTTCAGTGCAATGTTTTCGCTAGCCTTCGCTAACGCTTCATTGCGTGACGACCCAAACAACGTTTGCGAATGAGGCTATGTTTTCGCGTGACGCCATGGAATATCCCACTTGTCACTTGTCACTCTCTTTCAAAACTATTTGTCTTGGACAAAGACACTTTTTAAAAATATTTTTTTACTTCTGGGTCTTCTACAGGATTTGATTTATACCCACAATGTTTTGTCAATCTCGCTTCTTCTGTTTAGCGTCTTAAAACAGCAAAAATTATATCGTGACATAAAAAATATTAAATTTAAAACTATAAAATTCACCCCATGCCCCCCACGACTGCGCATGCGTATCTTAATTTACTTGCATTTGCGTTGCACGTGTGAACATTGCTTGCGTTTGCGTTGCTCGTGTGAACCAGGCTTAATGTAAGACGATTTTGGTTTTCGCCTTTCTGACTGATTATGCTATTTAATGACGCAATAAACTAATTAATACTAATCAAACTAATTAAACTAATGAACCTTTTAATTTGGGCGTAATGTCTTCTAATTCCATACCACGTGAGCTGGCCACGTGTCAGTCGATCCCTAGAGTATAATTTCTTTGTTTAAAGATTAAGCATGAGAAGCTCCTGCGCAGCCGCTATATTTGCGTGGCGTGACGACACTAATAGCTTCTGCGCAGGAGACTATAATATGGATACAATTCAACGATATTAGAAAAAAAATTTTGAAGAGAATGACGTGCTCTGAAATGAGAGCAAATATGTCGATTAATAATTAGCGCTTACTGTCAATTAAGATGTAATTAACAAATTCATTTAATTAGTAATGATGAAAAGGTAAATTATACACCGTGAAAAGATGAAAAAACTTACTGACGTTTCGGACGCTAGTCCTTCGTCGGAGTAAAAGAGAAAGAAGTGGTAGAAAGGAGTGTATATATGATAGAATAAGACAAAAGAAACCAATGAGAGCAAGGTAGGCAAGGAAACAAAAACAAACAATCAAAAGACAAAAGAAAAGGTTAGTTGAAAATAAAGCGTTCATCAATCCCGTTGGGACTAAGAGTGCCCAATAGGTGAATAAGCCGCATTTCTTTGGTCTTGCGACAATCATTGTTGCCGTTAAGCAAAGAAAGACCGAAAACAATGAAGTCAGAAAGAGAATTTGGTTAGCTAGATTAAAATGGCGGGAAACTGGTTTGGTGGGATCGTTATTGCGAATATCATAAAGATGATTGCAAATGCTTTTGTTTACTATGGATGTCAAATCTTTGTATACTGTTATTCCTAATGATGAGGGCCTTCGTGCTCTTCAGCATTTTTTCGATCTTCGTCCTGTCCTCGAGCCCAGCACTTCCACTTTGTTACGCTTAGCTGAACTTGTTCTTACTCTTAATTGTTTTTCTTTCGGTGATCGGTATTATCGGCAGATAAACGGCGTTGCTATGGGTACTAAGATGGGCCCTAGTTATGCCAATTTGTTTGTTGGTTATATCGAAAACCTTGTTTTTCAACAATATACTGGACCTAAACCTGAGTTTTTTGGACGGTATATTGATGATTGTATTGGTGCTACTTCTTGTTCGCGTAATGACTTAGATTCTTTCATCTCTTTTGTTAACTCTTTTCACCCTGCCTTAGACTTTACGTGGGAGGTTAGTGAAACATCAGTCACTTTCCTTGACATCTTGCTTAGTGTTAATGACGACCGTCTTAGCACTAGTGTCCATTACAAACCTACTGACTCTCATTCTTATTTACTCTACTCGTCTTCTCATCCTAAGCACACTCTTAACGCTATTCCGTTCTCGCAATTTCTTCGTCTTCGTCGTTTGTGTAGTGATGATCTTGATTTTTCTGTTAAATGTTCTGAGATGCGTTCCTTCTTCCTTAAGCGTAATTATCCTGCTCATGTTATTGATCGCGCCATTCGTAAAGTTTCTACTATTGATCGTACCACCGCTCTCACTCCTCACACTCGTCCCTCTAATGACCGCATTCCTTTCACTCTTACGTATCATCCTATTAACATTTCCATTAAACCCATTGTTAACCGCAACTTTTCTCTGCTTGACTCTGATACTCGCACTTCTGCTACTTTCAACAACCGCCCTCTCTTTTCCTATAAACGTGATCGTAATCTCCGTTCTTTCTTGGTCAAGGGAGTTCTTCCCTCTAACAAAGAACCTGGTACTTTTCGCTGTTCTCGTAAACGTTGTTATACTTGTCCTCACATAGTCTCTCACATAGTCTCTCACACTTCTGTTGTCGGTCCTAAATCTACTGTTAAAATCACTGACCATTTTGTTTGTACCACTTCTAATGTTGTATATTGTATTAAATGTACCCGCTGTAATCTTTTGTATGTGGGCGAGACTGGCCGCCGTCTTGGTGATCGCATTTGCAATCATCTTTATGATATTCGCAATAACGATCCCACCAAACCAGTTTCCCGCCATTTTAATCTAGCTAACCAAATTCTCTTTCTGACTTCATTGTTTTCGGTCTTTCTTTGCTTAACGGCAACAATGATTGTCGCAAGACCAAAGAAATGCGGCTTATTCACCTATTGGGCACTCTTAGTCCCAACGGGATTGATGAACGCTTTATTTTCAACTAACCTTTTCTTTTGTCTTTTGATTGTTTGTTTTTGTTTCCTTGCCTACCTTGCTCTCATTGGTTTCTTTTGTCTTATTCTATCATATATACACTCCTTTCTACCACTTCTTTCTCTTTTACTCCGACGAAGGACTAGCGTCCGAAACGTCAGTAAGTTTTTTCATCTTTTCACGGTGTATAATTTACCTTTTCATCATTACTGTTTCATTAGAAACACCGACGCAGCTCACACTAGTTTTTAGCTAGTTATATCTAATTTTACATTCTTTTGTCTTATTGGTATTAAGTAACATTTGAAGCGATATAGCCACCATGTTGGATAAATAAAGAACAAATATATTTTTAGATTTTTAGATCTTCAACGTAGCAATGCTCATTAAGTTTCACAGCTTTTTGGAGTCTTTAGATTTTACTGTATTAGCCAACTAGATAACCAATCTATCATCTACCAAACTTCTAGCTCTTTTCCAAAATACATTAATCAAGTATTAATAGCAATAACTTTCATAGCATTTTTGAATATATTGAGAAGTGAAGGGCCCAAGAGGTAACCTGTGGGACGCCACAGCGAGCATCGAAACCTGGCATAATTCGTTGACATTTCGATGATTATCTTACACGTTCAGCATAAAAGCGAAGTAGCAAGTAACGTCTACTGATTTTTATCATAAAGTTCAACAACTTCTGAAATTTTGGCCCTCAGTTTTTACTTGAAAAGAAGCGAGAAGACAAAAGCGATAATGATCAAACACATTGAAGTGTGAACTTTTATAGCTGAGCTTGGCGGAGCAGCTGCAAGTAAGAAAGATGATATTTTGTTCAAGTTTGTTAAAAATAAAAGCAAAATATGTATTGTGTTAATTAAGTTGGTTTAAGTACTCCAAAGCCGCAATGATAAAAATAAACTACGTAATGAAAAAAAAAAAAGAATGGTAGGGAGAGAAGAGGGGAAGGAGGGAAAGGGGGAAGGAGGGAAGGAGGGGAGAGAAGGAGAGAAGGAAGGAGGGAAAGAGGGAAGGAGGGAGGGAAGAAGGGAAAGAGGGAAGGAGGGAGGGAAGAAGGGAAGGAAGGAAGGAAGGAGGGAAGGAGGGAATGAGGGAATGAGGCAAGAAGGCAAGGAGGCAAGGAGGCAAGGAGGCAAGGAGGCAAGGAGGCAAGGAGGCAAGGAGGCAAGGAGGAGCAAGGAGGGCAAGGAGGGCAAGGAGGCAAGGAGGCAAGGAGGAGGCAAGGGAGCAAGGAGGGCAAAGGAGGCAAGGATGGCAAGGAGGCAAGGAGGCAAGGACGGCAATGGAAGGCAAGGAGGCAAGTAGGGCAGTGAGGCAAGGACGGCAAGGAGGGCAGGAGGGCAAGGAGGGCAAGGGAGGCTAAGGAGGCACAGGAGGCAAGGAGCAAGGAGGCAAGGAGGCAAGGAGGCAAGGAGGCACAGGAGGGCAAGGAGGCAAGGAGGCAAGGAGTCAAAGGAGGGCAAGGAGGAAGGAGGCAAGGAGGCAAGGAGGCAAGGAGGCAAGGAGGGCAAGGAGGCAAGGAGGCAAGGAGGCAAGGAGGCAAGGAGGGCAAGGCGGGCAAGGAAGGAGGGAAGGAGGGAAGGAGGCAAGGAGGCAAGGAGGCAAGGAGGCAAGGAGGCAAGGAGGCAAGGAGGCAAGGAGGCAAGGAGGCAAGGAGGCAAGGAGGCAAGGAGGCAAGGAGGCAAGGAGGCAAGGAGGCAAGGAGGCAAGGAGGCAAGGAGGCAAGGAGGCAAGGAGGCAAGGAGGCAAGGAGGCAGAGCAAGGAGGCAAGGAGGCAAGGAGGCAAGGAGGGCAAGGAGGCAAGGAGGCAAGGAGGCAAGGAGGCAAGGAGGCAAGGAGGCAAGGAGGCAAGGAGGCAAGGAGGCAAGGAGGCAAGGAGGCAAGGAGGCAAGGAGGCAAGGAGGCAAGGAGGCAAGGAGGCAAGGAGGCAAGGAGGCAAGGAGGCAAGGAGGCAAGGAGGCAAGGAGGCAAGGAGGCAAGGAGGCAAGGAGGCAAGGAGGCAAGGAGGCAAGGAGGCAAGGAGGGAAGGAGGCAAGGAGGCAAGGAGGCAAGGAGGCAAGGAGAGAAATAGGGAAGGAGGCAAGGAGGAAAAGAGGCAAGGAGGAAAGGAGGGAAGGAAAGATGGAGGGGAGGGGGGAAGGAAGGAAGGGGGGAAGAAGGGAAGGAAGGAAGGAGGGAAGGGAGAAGGAAGGAAGGAAGGAAGGGGGAAGGAAGGAAGGAGGGAAGGAAAGGAAAGAAGGAAAATGGGAAGCAGGGATGCAAGGATGCAAGCAATCAAGCAACCAAAGCAAGCTAGACTTGACGAAAAAGATCAGAAAATAATTTTACCCTCCGTAAAGATGATTGACACTTCTTCAGGAAGAGTGCAATTTTGTTTTCCAACTTCACCTACGAAAAAGCATTAATGTTCATTAGTTATATTCAGTTTATTCATTTATTACCAAAGTCAATAAATTTGCCCGTAGTTTTACGAATCGGCTATTTTTATACGCAAAACTAACCATTGACCATTGCCTTTATAACATAGCAAAGCAGTAAAAGAAAATGTCTTGACCAAAAGATTCGAATACTCTTCTAACGAAATCTTGATTAAACAGCGCGCATACCTCAATCACGTCAGCGTGATTGCTCTATCCGTTTCTGGATGCATACGCGCGCACACTAATTAACCAATCAGAGCGCACGTTATATCGTTGCTATGTTATAATTATTTTTCTGTCCTGTGAGTATTGGTGACTCTAGGAACTACTTGATAAAAGCTTATTGGTCCCTAACCTGTGCAGTTACACAAGAGCCGATTTCCAGTGAACGTAAGATAAAGAGGCAGGCATGTGCTTCTGCCAAATCCTGCAACGAAATGTCAATAAGAACATTACAGTGCAACACTATATTTCAACCAAGCATAATGGAAAAGGATACTAACCTTTACAAGGATGAGTGATGTTGAAAGATTTCGTTTGTCCGAGGGCTAAAAAAGAATTCATATTACCTATCAAAACATAAATCTTAATTTCCCAACATGAAAAACATAAACAGCAAGACGAGCGAAAATCGTCAAAATTTTTTTGTTTTTGTTTTTGTTTTTGTTTTTTTTTTCATTTTCGTTTGGACCCTACACCTCTGTTAGACAAAACATTTACTGACTAAATAAATTCAATATAAAAGAATATTAGCCTTACGTTTTAATAACTGACACAAAGTTTGTTTAAAGTCGATCGTTTGTCAGACAAGTTTGAAAAGCAACTTTTCATTTTTTTGCAACGCAACGAAGACTTTTTTTTTTTTGAATAATATTTATAAGTTAAAGGGATTTTTATTTTTTGACCACACTTGTGATATTTGGTCAGTGAGCTGTTTTCTTTCTTTTCTTCTGGTCATAGCAAGGGGTTAATCATCTACGGTCTAGGGGCCGACTAACTTCTCCCTTAGGCTTCGGCCGAGCTTCCTGATCAGGCTGTAATTCCTCCCGGGGATAGCGGTGTCGGGGTCGAAATCTCTGGCATAGCCGTAAATGCTTCGCACTGCCATACGACGCTTCAGCATTCAAGGTCTGGGAGTATGGTCTCCGGTTATTTTGCTTACCCAATAAAATTATGAATTATTCGTATAAACTTATAAAAATTTTTATAGTCCATTTGTCAAGCAATTTTGAAAGACGAGGAAAGTCCCTTCGTTGTTGGGTGAATAAGTGTGGAGAGACGAGACCACTATTTGACGTGATCATCCGAGCCACGAGAAGGTCTAGCCATTTGTACAGTGTATTATGTAAACGGCTTTAGCGTTACTTACCAGCGCCATCTATTTTCTGCGTGTAGTTTGATTCAACGGGATATATGTTCACTCTTGATGTATAAAGTGTAATGGTATCTTTAACAGGTGAGACCTAGGGAGTGTAAATAGAAATGCTTTGTTTACATGAGCGTCGGAAGAAATTGAAATCGGGTCGCCTCTGGTTTGATCTAAGTCAGGGCATGGTTAACTCACAGATCAAACCCTGAAACAACCTCTGGGCTGATCTAAGGCAGGGCATGGCTAACTCACACATTGAACCCTGAAACAACCTCTGGGCTGATCTAAGTCAGGGCACGACTAACTCACAGATTGAACGCTGAAACAACCTCTGGGCTGATCTAAGTCAGGGCACGACTAACTCACAGATTGAACCCTGAAACAACCTCTGGGCTGATCTAAGTCAGGGCAAGGCTAACTCACAGATTGAACCCCGAAACAACCTTTGGGCTCATTGATTAGGTAAGATTTCGAGGAGGAAAAACCAGAGAACCTGGAGAAAAACAGCCGAATCGATGGGGGACCCTTACCAACTTCAAACTATTCTAAACTCTGGTAAGTCGAGATTTTTAGGTCTCTCTATTGAAAGGGTTTTTCTCTAGGTTCTCCGATAAACTGATAGATAAACTACAAACCTTTATTTTTACCATCCTGTGGCCGTATAGCTGTTGGGCATTCAACTGATGATAGCAAACTGCAATAGGAATGAACAAATAGAAATCAAAGACAGTTACGTTCGATCCTGCAGACCTCTTGCATTTGACGTCAAAGCAGCTCGATCTGGGGGGACAAAACAAAATAATTCCAATCTCTTTAGAATTGGAACCTATTGTTTTGTCCCCAGCCAAATTGATCTGCATTCCAAAGTGCTGCAAGAGGTCTATAACAGCGCTTTGCCATCCCACGCATGAAATCGTACACTTTTCTGTCGCGATAAGATAAAGCTTTAGTGGACGTCAATGTGGGTAGCATGGGTGGCGTTCGCGGCTAACGCGTCGTCTTTCACCGCTGTGAGTCCAACGGGTCGGGTCGCTGGTTCGAGCCCTGCGGTCGCCACATGTGAATTGAGTTTGTTTGATGTGTTGTTCTCTCCTATGCTACGAGGGTCTTCTCCGGGTTCTCCGGTTTCCTCCCTCCATAAAAATCAACATGTGAGTTGAGCGTTGTGTGCATAGAATATTAAATGTAGTGGTAGGGCGTGTGAGTGAAAAGTGTCCCCAATTAGTGCGAAAGCGCTAGAATCACTAGACACTTCAATAAAAGTGATTTATTTTTTTAATCAGAGTGTTTCCATGACATTGTGAGATAACACAAAATTTTAAAGGTCACGTGACTATGGAATGTCATGGACACGCCTTGATTGACGTCCACCAAAACCTACTTCATCAAGTCGGCAGAAGGTACGATTTAGTCGGCTTGTGGTTCGGAAACACCGCAAGATTCTGAAGCAACCTTTTTAACCTTTTTACAACTATGATTGAATGCATGCATAGAAATTCTAACGTATATAATCAACAACTTGTAACAACACGAGTGCGTCGTTGAAGCCTACACACTTAATGACATTTATTGCATATTTTTAGACGATGCTGCAAAAATGCTTTCAAGGCAGGCTTGTGGAATCAGAACGCAGGGGAAAATGCTTGTCACAGACCATTACCGGTTGGCTTCTCCTTGACCACCACCTTAACTTCGTCTTCAAAATTCACTTTAATATCGACTTGACTTGGAAGAGTACAGTTGCGACCTACAACAAGATATTGCAGAGCAATTTAGTACATACTCCTCCAACATCTTAAACCAACTTGACAACCTATTTCTTTATTTAGCTATGTCTATAGCTATTGTAAAAGATGGTGTCAGAGTCAAAGGTGTTAGGGGATCCAAGAATAGGGGATTTTTATTATTCTCGTCAAAAACACGACAATGTTAGTGTTGAGATCGTGTTGTTTCGAATTTAATTGACGTACGAATCCATTTTGAAGGCCTAGATTATTATTATTATTATCATTATTATCATTATTATCATTATTATCATTATTATTATTATTATTATTATTATTATTATTATTATTATTATTATTGGTTTTTTTTTTGGTTTTTTTTTTTTTGCATTTTCATCATAAACAATCACCTGTACAGTGACACATCAGCTGTGAGCCACGAAAGAAAAAATGCAATGATGGACATGTTGCTTCATTGTACCCTAGAAAAAAAAGACAATCAAGATCTTGTAATGACTATAAAAAATGATAAATGAATTGTTCTATTTCAAATCTTTCACAAATTGAGAATTTTTTGACAAGAAGAGAGTTGTTTCTATTCTATGCCAAGGAAAGGCAAAGTTTTCAAATGTATTAAGCAAAAAAGGGAAAATGTTTATAAAAGTCCAAATCGGCAAACTACATGCAGCAACTCGTTTCTTATTTGCACTAACTCGTCTCATTCAGCAACTCGTTTATTATTTAGCATAAAAATGTTACCTTTACATGGAGAGTTAATTGTAATTTTCTTCATTTGACCAGCAACTTGAACGACAAAAGAAAATTTTACAGTTAGGGAAAGATCGCCCTACATTTGGGGAGAACGGGCGCAGAAATTAGGGCAAGGAATACGTCCCAACGTCACATTCTGATAATGTGTTCATGTTTCCTCACCTATTTGTTTGATTTTGTAACTGTTGTTGAACGAATTTGGATTTTCAGGCACACGAGAGATGTAGTAAGATATTGTGTCATTTAATGCAGAAACCTATAACGAGTATAAATAACGAGTCAAATAATAACAAAATTTAAGAGAGATATTCTTCGTGGGCGTAATGTTTTCCCATTTCATACCACGTGTCATTCCTTAATATTTTTTGTTTAACTTATATTCATATTCATGTGTCTTTATGTACAAGCGTTATACAAAGAAATAATATTCAAGGGAATGGCCAATGGAAGAACACTTTAGTTAGAAACAGGGAATCATTTTGAGTTTCAAATCTTCAATATGGTTTACAAATTGAAAGTCATATAATCTGCTGATCTGCTGATCTCCTAGTTTCCCCCACAGCCGCTTTCAGTGTCGTCACGCAACGCTTTCTCCCCTTGCGTGACGACACTGAAAGCGGCTGTGGGGGAGACTACTGATCTCCACAAGGTAAACTAAACGTCAATTAGTTTTCCAGCTGTAGAGATCCTAAATCCGCAAAGTCTAATTTTCATAGTGATATATTAATATCATAAAAATAGTAAAAGTTTTAAAAGTTTCGTACCGTTACAGAGATGTCCTTCGCTTTGTACATCTTGGTCGCTTCTAACTCGAAGTAGCAAAGGTTTTCTTTTTTGGGAATAATTTGTACTAAATTTGGAAGGGTAAAATTATATAGCATTTTACGTTATTAGCTTTTTTAGAAATTACAATAATAATAAACAAGACGATGATGATGATGAATGATGATAATGATGATAATGATGGTAGTGATGACAATGATGATGATGATAATGATAAATGATTATAATAATGATGATGATGCATGACGATGATAATGATGATAATGATGGTGTTGATGATGATGATGAATGATGATGATAATGATGATAACAATGGTGTTGATGATGATGGTGATGATGATAATGAGGGTGTTGATGATGATGATAATGATGATAACGATGGTGTTGATGATGATGATAATGATGATAACGATGGTGTTGATAATGATGATGGTGATGAGGAGGAGGAGGATGGTGATGATAATGATGATGATGATGCATGATAATAATAATGATGGTGGTAGTGAGGAGGAGGAGGAGGAGGAGGATGGTGATGATAATGATGATGATGATGATGATGCATGACAATGATAATGATGGTGGTAATGAGGAGGAGGAGGAGGATGAAGATGGATGATGATAATGATGATGATGATGCATGATAATGATAATGATGGTGGTAATGAGGAGGAAGATGGTGATGATAATGATGATGATGATGATGATGCATGATAATGATAATGATGGTGGTAATGAGGAGGAGGAGGATGGTGATGATAATGATGATGATGATGATGATGCATGATAATGTTAATGATGGTGGTAATGAGGAGGAGGAGGAGGATGAAGATGGATGATGATAATGATGATAATAATAATAATGATAATCTTGTTCTATTCACCTGTTTTTAATTCGAATTTTATCTGAGACGGGAGGGAACAATCAAGGTCTGCAAAATAAAAGCAATTTTTGAGAGAATTAAGAGGAGATGAGAGGAAATTAGAAGACGAAAGGAGACGAGAGGAGTGCAGAGCAGAGTAAAAGTCCTACCTACCTGAACAAGACTGTGAAGAATTTTTCCCAACAACAGCAAAATACAAAGGAGGACAATTTGTTTCATTATATCCTATCGAAAGAGAAAAATGCAACTTATTTTTCAGTTCAGCAGATCGATAGATACAACTTTTAGAAGTACAGAAATAAAGTTCTGATAAAATTTGTTCACCTTTACAAAGGTTGTAGAATTGTAGAGTCCTCGAGTTTCCTGGCAACGAAAGCATAAATTTGGTGAATACAAAATGAATATATTTTGCATTTAGGAGGTGAGAAAAAGAGAAATCCATAATTATCGGTATGCATAGCAAAGTATAGCAAGGAATGCGACTACCTTGGATAATGGTGTTTGATCTCTTCTTCCTGGAAATTGATGCATCAGCATCAGAAACTGGAATATGAAAGTTATGGCAAATGGTTGGAAACAAAACGTTCACCTATAATAAGGCTTTGCACCATCACGTGATTGCAGCTATGACAGGAGGCACAACAACGTCTTTCTTGTCTTCTTGGGAAATAGAATTCTTTCTCATGTAAATCAGATTAGACCAGATTCAATTGTTCCTGCCTCCTGTCATGGCTGCCATTATGCGATTGTGAGAAGCACAGTTAACATAACACATCATGTCCAACATCGACTTGAAGCTATTAGTGTTTTTGGACTTTGGAAAAGGTCTATAGACCCCTTGCATTTGACGTTAAAAGCAGCTCCATCTAGGGGACAAAACAAAATAAGAATTCCAATCTCCTGAGAATTGAAACCTATTGTCTTTGTCCCCCAGATTGAGCTGCGTTACAAAGTGCTGCAAGGGGTATATAGACCTTATAGACCCCTTGCACTTAAACCCGAGAGGAATTGCTCTGTGGGAAAAAACAAAGCATTTTTTTTTTTGCATAAGAAAAAAATGGCCTATTGTTTTGTCCCCCAGAACAATTCCTCTAAGTGATCAATGCAAGGAGTCTATTAAATGAAGGAGAGTATAAGAATGGAGTGTTGAGAGCAGTTAAGACAGTACCTTCGATCTTGAAGTCATAGTTGTCAGGTCCTGGGGATTGGTTGGTACGTGAGAGGTACAAATATACTGATCCATACTTTGGCTTTACCTGGGATGAAATGAGATGGACTGAGGGGAAAACGTCATTTCCGGTCACGTGTTATTTGTATCAGCCGAATGGCAAAATTTGGATAATTGATTAACCATATGGGCCAGTGTTTGTCATGTTATTTAGGCTGGAATGAGATTCATGAGATTCATTCAGCTGATTGATACCAAGCAATAGAATACTCTCTGGTTGATAGCACATGACGGGCAGTGTTTGCCTGTCATTGTAAGCTGGTGATCAGATTCATTCAGCTGATTGATACAAAGCAATAGAATACTCTCTAGTTGATAGCACATGACGGGCAGTGTTTGCCTGTCATTGTAAGCTGGTGATCAGATTCATTCAGCTGATTGATACAAAGCAATAGAATACTCTCTAGTTGATAGCACATGACGGCAGTGTTTGCCTGTCATTGTAGGCTAGTAATGAGATTCATGAGATTCATTCAGCTGATTGATACCAAGCAATAGAATACTCTCTGGTTGATAGCACATGACGGGCAGTGGTTGCCTGTCATTGTAGTCTGGTCTCATAGTTTATGAGATCGTTCAGCAGATCGCTTGCAATTCCTTTTTCTTTTTTTTTTTTTTTTGTAAACGTTGATTGTTTTTATATATTCTTACCTCTATGTATATATTGTGTGTTTTGAAAAGCGTCTCTTTTGGCAAAGTAAAGTAACGTGCTTTCCCAGGAGACAAATATCCAGAGACCTTAGCCTCTGCTTTCCCTCCTTCCTCTCCTTCCTCTCCTTCCTCTGATTGTGCTCCTATTGTTAATGGCTTCAGAACCACAGAGGCTGTGTGAACATGATTTGAAAAGGTTAATTTATCGTAGCCGTACCACAGGGAGCCCAATTTAGATCAAAGTGAATGGTGAAAATAAGCCCAGAGGCCGTTTCAGGGTTGTATCTGTGAGTTACCCATGCCCTGACTTAGATCAGCCCAGAGGTTGTTTCAGGGTTGTTAATGGGTTACCTGTGGAGTGAAATTATGGGATAGGAGCACATGGTCGAGAGCGGGGAGAAGGGAGGTTGGCGGGCAAATGGTCGAACCCTTTATGATCCTTTATGACCCTTTATGATCCTTTATGACCCTTTATGATCCTTTATGACCCTTTATGATCCTTTATGACCCTTTATGATCCTTTATGATCCCTTTGATTCCCATTTGGGATCCCTTTTTTATTGTTGATCAATGTAAATCGATGTAAACAAGAAAAGGTTAAAGTAAAGTTTAAGATTGTTGATCAGAAAGGTGTTATTCGTCGATCAAACCGCTTTCCGAACGCAAACAACGTCAGTTCGACCAGAGAGTTCAGCCTCCAAGCGAAGGATCAACCGATGGACAGCAGAAATGGATAATATAGAGAACGAATTTCAAGAATTTGGTCTTCTTGGTCTAATGAATAGTTTAGCAGTTAATATTCCAACGCTTCCAACCGAATTTATGTCGAATTCGCCAGTCGTCATTTCGCCGCTACAGCACCCGGAGAACAACAACGAAATGGATTTCAACGGTTCAATGGGTAAAAAGGAAGGCGATTTGACTGCAGAAAATTGTACTGGTGCCAGAGAAAGGATTCCGACAGCTAAAGGTAAAGAATTTGAGACACAAAAACGCAAGGAGAATCATAAGTACGCGTTGTCGAATATTACCAGACAGATGAACAAAATCAAGCCATTGTTATCTAACCTTGAAAACGAAAGAATCGTACAAATAGAGATGGGGTATTTTGACCAGCTAGTTATTAAGTTTCAAGAAGTCCACGAACGTTATATTGAGATATTAGAAGACGAACATGACATTGATTTGGCCCAAGAATGGCATGGTATTCATGATAAGGAAATATTTCATTTCAAGCAAAGCGTTGTAGATTTCCAAAACAGTATGAAAGAGAAATATGCAAATTTTGTCGAAACACAGTCTCAAATTTCTCAAGGTTCTCGCCGTTCTCGCGCTTCCTCAGCGACCAGAGCAAAGTTGATTGAAGCTAAAGCTAAAGCAGCAGCGTTAGAAATTAAGGCAGCTTTCCTAAAGGAAAAACAAGCTTTGCAAATAGCGACTGAGGAGCTCCAGCTAAAGCAAGAGCTAGCAGAAGCTAAGACAGAAGAAAGAATCTATGAAGAGTACGAGAATGAACATGTGAGAAGTGAGGGTAGGAATGAGTGCTACAAGAATGACAATCCAGCTGAAATCTCCTCAGCTGCCATAGCAACTAAAGAAATGCCACGCACTGTCACATCCTCCTCAAGTTCTTTGGCCGGGAATAACAATACAAGTCAAATAATATCTGGCGAATCGCAGAATAACCCTGCACCATTTGTAGCTAATGTCACATTGTCAATTGTTACCCCAATAGTAGCACATCAATTGAGTGAAGGCTCAGCTTTGCATCCACCAGCCTCAGGGTGGGTCCCCAGACCCCCTCACACAATGAAAGGGTGGACGAGCACCCCAGCAGTAGTACAAACAGCTGACAATTTTGATCACAAAGCTTATGAAAGCGCCCAAGAGAGCTTCATTGAAGTACAAAGAAAGCAGAATGAGTTATCAGAACTAATTGTGAAGCATCAAACCAGAAGTCAGTTACCCTCACACAAGCCACCCATATTCGCAGGGGATGTAATGGAATATCCAGCATTTATTAGAGCCTTTGAAACACTAATAGAATCAAAGGTAGAGAGCCCCATTGAATGCTTATACTTTTTGGAACAGTATACAGATGGTAAGGCTAAAGAGCTAATAAAGGGATGCATGCAAATCAAGTCAGAAGACTCGTACAAGGTAGCCAAGCAATTACTAAAGAAACACTTTGGAAATCCTTTCAAGATAGCAAGTGCATACATTGCAAAGCTTTGCAATTGGCCTGCAGTAAAACCAAATGACGGGGCTAGTTTACAGCAATTTTCTATTGCATTAGAACAAGCACGAAATGCAATGATAGGCATTGCCTACATGAGTGATCTAAACACAACCCATGTCCTGCGTCAGTTGTGGGAGAAGTTACCAAGGTATCTTCGTGTAAAGTGGTGTGAAAAGTCCAACAGAATAGCCAATGCACAGTCAAGGATAGCCGAATTTGCAGACTTCGTGGAATTTGTAGCCGAACAAGCCGATCTAGCCACGGATCCTATCTACTCAGAGGATACCGTTAAAGTGCAGGAACCGCGAAGGGAAAGGCCAACCATTGGTGGAAGAAAGATTCAAAGAAGTAAAGGTTCAAGTTTCGCTACAAACGTATCTTTAGTTGACAACAGTGCTAAAGTAATGAACACTGGTAGTAGTTGTTTGTTTTGTTCCAGCTTACATGACATAGATGAATGTCCAGCATTCAAGGCAAAATGTCTAGTTGACAGAAGGAACTTTATCAAAGAAAAGAACTTGTGTTACGGTTGCTACAACAATGGACACACCTCGAAGTACTGTAAACGAAAGAGATCGTGCAAGGTCTGCAACAGGAAGCATCCCACTTCATTACATGATTACGATTGGAAACCATCACTTCAAGGATCTTCCAAGAACACGAGTGTCAAAGGCAGTGAAGGCGATAAAGATAGTAAGAGCAGCGAAGTGTCATCACAGAGCAACGAAACCAAGACTGAAGGCAAAGTCAATAACGCGTGTACCGCAATCTGTGAGGTAACGGAAGCAGGTGACATTCCAGTGAGTATGGGCATAGTACCAGTGTGGCTATATCACAGGAACAATCCTGATAAGAGAATTCAAGTTTATGCTCTTCTCGATAATGCTAGTGGCGGCACCTTTGTCAAGGCGGAGACGTTACAGAAGTTAGGCATGGTTGGAAGTGAAACCACCATACTGTTGGGCACCCTACATGGTAGTCAAGAGATTGAAACGAAAGCTGTAGACGGCCTCGTGGCAGTTCACTTCACGCAAAGAGATGCAGAGGCAAGCTTACCGAGAACTTACGTTCGAAAGGAGATTCCTGTAGATCGAGCGGAAATTCCAAGACCGGAAATTGGCTACGAATGGCCTCATCTGCTAAACATGACAGAACTTATACCTGCTTATATGGAAAACCTAGAAGTAGGTCTCCTTATCGGACTAAATTGCCCAAGCGCAGTACGGCCAAGAGAAGTAATACATGGAAATGAAGACGGTCCTTACGCTGTACGGTCTCTGCTAGGTTGGTACGTGAACAGTCCGGTGTGCAGCAGGGGTAAGGCCTCAGTCAATTGTAATAGAATACAAGTAAAGGAAGCTGATGATTCTATTGCGGAGAGAGGCTACATAACCATAGAAAGAGCATCCAAGGAATTGATAACCCCTCAAGCAGTATCACGAATGTTCGAAGTAGATTTCTCAGAAAGAGAAAGTGGAACAGGCATGTCACAGGAAGATCGCAGATTCATCAAGATGGCAGAAGAAGGAATTAGACTCTGTGAGGACAATCACTATGAAATGCCCCTCCCATTCACGAGTGAGAACGTTCAACTTCCAAATAATCGTGAGCAAGCGTTGCAACGTTTGAACAGTCTAAAGAAGAGACTACTGACAGATAAAAGGTATCATGATGATTATACAGCGTTCATGTCAAACCTCATAGACAAGGGACATGCAGTCAAGGTTGCACCTGAAAGATTAAAGACTCCTGTTGGCAAGGTTTGGTATATACCCCATCACGGGATATATCACCCACAGAAACCACAGAAGATTCGTGTGGTATTTGATTGTTCCGCCAAATACCAAGGGGAATCCATAAACGACAATCTGTTGCAAGGTCCAAACTTGACGAATCAGATGATAGGTGTGCTGACGAGGTTCAGAATGGAGAAGATCGCGTTTATGGGTGATATAGAGAAAATGTTCTACCAAGTCAGAGTCAACGATCAAGATCGAGATTTCCTGCGTTTCATGTGGTGGCCTGACGGGAATCTCAACAATCGACCAGAAGAATACTATATGACAGTCCACCTTTTTGGCGGTGTCTCATCACCGGGTTGTTCCAACTTCGCATTGAGACGCACAGCAGAAGATAATGCGAGGGAATTCGGAAAAGAGGCAGTAGACACCCTAAGAAAGAACTTTTACGTCGACAATGCCTTGAAGTCAGTTGAAAACGAGGAAAAGGCAATCAAGTTGTTGCAAGATGTCAAGGCACTGTGCGCAAGAGGCGGATTTAATCTCACTAAGTTCGTAAGCAATAGTCGCAAAGTCTTAGAATCAGTGCCAAAAGAACACCGAGCGGACAACGTCAAGGATCTAGACCTCTGTCGAGAAAGGCTCCCGATAGAAAGAGCGTTAGGCCTACACTGGTGCATAGAGTCGGATACCTTCAAGTTTAGAATTGAACTAAAGAATCAACCTTGTACAAGAAGAGGTATCTTATCTACTCTGAGTTCAATTTACGACCCACTGGGGTTTATAGCCCCCGTTGTGCTAATCGGAAAGCAGATCCTTCAAGACATTTGTCAAGAATGTAGCTGGGATGAACCAGTACCCGAAGACATCCAAACGCGTTGGAACAAATGGAGAGGTCAGCTTGCATGTCTTGATCAGCTCAACATACCAAGATGCTTTAAGGCTCCAGATTTCGGTAAAGTCGTCTCGGCACAGCTCCACAGCCTGTCGGATGCGTCAACGAAAGGTTATGGACAGTGTTCATACATAAGATTAGTGGATGAACACAACAAGATACACTGTGCACTCGTGGCAGGCAAGGCACGAGTGTCACCAAAGAAAGCTGTAAGCATCCCAAGGCTAGAGCTGGCAGCAGCCACAACATCAGTAAAGGTAGCTGATGCACTAAAGAAAGAACTAGAATACGAAAGTCTCGAAGAGTTCTACTGGTCTGATAGTCAAGTAGTGTTGAGCTTCATAAGTAACGAAGCGCGACGTTTTCATGTATATGTAGCAAATCGGGTGCAGATTATCAGAGATCTCACGTCCCCAGGCAGCTGGAGATTTGTTGAGTCTGCCTCGAACCCAGCAGATGAAGGTTCGAGAGGACTGATGCCAAGAAAATTTGTCGAGCAGTCAAAATGGATTCGTGGACCGGAGTTCCTTTGGCAGTCACAAGAACAATGGCCTCAACAGCCATCATGTAAACTCCAGCTGGATGATGACAATCCAGAAGTCAAGAAAGTCATAGTGCATGCTAACCGTGTTCAAGAAAGGAGCAATGTGCTACAGCGTCTAGAAAGATTCTCAAAGTGGACAAGAGCAAGAGCAGTAGTGGCCTGGTGCCTAAAGTACAAACAACAGTTAAAGAACATCATAAAGGAAGACCGCCAACAGAGTTGTAGTCCTGTCACAGTGAGCGATTTGAAGCAAGCCGAAACAGAAATTATCAAGCTTACGCCAGCAAGTGCCTTTGAAAAGGACATATCATTGCTACAGGACATAGAAACGCGAGCGAAAGGCGAAAGTCGAAAACTGGACAAAGATAAGAAGTCAGTCATGAGGTCTAGTACACTCTACAAGTTAGACCCCTACTTGGATTCCAACGGAATACTCAGAGTCGGTGGGCGACTCAGAAGAGCGGCAGTAGATGATGCTATAAGAAATCCTATCATACTCCCAAAGTCGGGACATGTTACAACGTTGATTATTCGCCATTATCACGAAGGAACACAGCATAGTGGAAGAGGCATCACATTAAACGAACTACGTGCAAACGGATACTGGGTTGTCAGTGGCGGCCACGCGATTAGAAGTTTGCTTGCCAAATGTGTGAGATGTCGCTTCCTACGCGGAAATGTAGGTGAGCAGAAGATGGCAGACCTACCTGATGCACGTCTGCAAGCCGCACCACCATTTACTAATTCTGCCGTGGATTATTTTGGGCCGTGGTATATCAATATCGGACGCAAAGAAGTAAAGAGATATGGAGCATTATTTACGTGCCTATCCAGTAGAGCAGTACACATTGAAGTAGCCCATTCGTTGGATGCAGATTCTTTTATACAAGCGTTGCGCCGATTTGTCGCAAGAAGAGGTCCTATCAGACAGTTGTACAGTGATCAAGGAACCAATCTTGTTGGAGCAGAGAACGAGTTGAAAAAAGCGATCGACGAAATGGATGACGACAAGATTAGATCTGAACTCCTAAAGAATGATATTGATTGGATCAAGAACCCTCCCACTGCCAGTCATTTCGGTGGAGCTTGGGAAAGACAAATTCGGTCAGTTCGGAACATCTTAGCAGCCCTGATGAAGGAACATGGATCAAGACTCGATGAAGAATCACTTACTACATTTATTTGTGAAGCTGAAGCAGTTATAAATAGTCGTCCCCTCACCGTAGACACGATCAACGATCCACTGTCTCCAATACCGCTGTCTCCAAGTATGCTGTTAACCGGAAAGTCAAAGATCGTCTTACCACCACCCGGCAAGTTCCAAACAGAGGATATGTATTGCAGAAAGAGGTGGCGACGAGTGCAACATCTGACGGATCAATTCTGGAGCAGATGGAAAACAGAATACCTGCAGAACATACAAGCAAGACCCAAGTGGCAACGGAAGAGACGTAACTTTGTTAGTGGAGACATAGTACTAGTAAAGGACAGCGACACATCCCGAAGTCAGTGGCCTTTAGCTAAAGTGATAACTACACATTCGGATGATCAAGGTTTCGTCAGATCAGTAACGGTTCGTACTTCCAAGGGTTCAACGCTGGATCGACCAATTGCTAAGTTGATCCTCCTCCTAGAAGCTGAACAGGAAGAACCGGGAATCCCCGACGAGGAGCCATGAAGAACTGATAAAAAATTGACATTGTTGTTATTGTTGTAAAAAATATGTTTATTTTTGGGGAGCCATGTTAATGGGTTACCTGTGGAGTGAAATTATGGGATAGGAGCACATGGTCGAGAGCGGGGAGAAGGGAGGTTGGCGGGCAAATGGTCGAACCCTTTATGATCCTTTATGACCCTTTATGACCCTTTATGATCCTTTATGACCCTTTATGATCCTTTATGATCCCTTTGATTCCCATTTGGGATCCCTTTTTTATTGTTGATCAATGTAAATCGATGTAAACAAGAAAAGGTTAAAGTAAAGTTTAAGATTGTTGATCAGAAAGGTGTTATTCGTCGATCAAACCGCTCGCCGAACGCAAACAACGTCACAAGGGTTCAATCTGTGAGTTAGCCATGCTCTGACTTATATCAGCCCAGAGGTTGTTTCAGGGTTCAGTCTGTGAGTTAGCCATGCTTTGTCTTAGATCAGCCCAGAAGTTAAAAGCTAGCTGTTAGCGGGTTTTTTTTTTTTTTGTTTTTGTTTTTTGTTTTTTTGTTGTTGTTGTATATAGTTGTAATTCATTATTCATTTATCACATGATAAACTTACCTTTACATGTCCGGGTGAGCAGAGATTTGACAAGCGTCAACAGTTTACTGAAATCAGTCACAGTAAGCACGTGATTTGGGCTTGTGGCGATCATGTCGAGTTCTGATTTGTCGTAATTACCAATTCCTACGGATATTATCGTAAGATCTAGAGAAAGTAAAAACGATTCAGTAACTGAAAATAATTGCGACTTTTTGAGCCTTGAGTATTTTGAGTATATTAAGTTTCTCTGCTAGTTCAGCTGTTTTCACTTATAAATCATGTATTCGGAATTCAAAATTGTGAGAACTCTCGTAGTGCTTTTCCTAATCTTCTTGAGTGTTCTATACCTTTCCCTCGTGTTTTATAACTGTACACAATACGCGCGCGTGTTATGATATAGCCTTGACCGTGTCAGCGCGTACAATCTCATTATAACGAGATAATTATATAAAGATTACCTGTTATGTTTTCCTTGACACTTTTCACCACAGGTTGTAATACCGGGCCATTGGATTTGCCATCCGTCAAAAGTACGATAATTTGTGGTTCATTTATGTGCCTTGGATCATTCTGAGCCTTTTGTAGGATATCGTGGGCGGCTTGTATGGCTGTGGATGTGTAGGTCCAGCCTCCTTTTGTAATAAGAGAATAGATATAATCTTTTATGAGTATTCATAGATGGATGGACGGACGGACGGACGGACAGACGGACAGACGGACGGACGGGCGGGGCGTTGCGGGGCGTTGCGGGGCGTTGCGGGGCGTTGCGGGGCGGTGTGGATCGGGACGGGATGAATGAATGAATGCATGGATGCATGAGACTAATAGACATTTACCAGAATAAGCAAGTCCATCCACAGCACACTTGAGTCTTGACTTCGATGCACATTCATTCAGTTTAATAGAATATTGAACATATGAAGCAAATTCGATAACAGCCACTCGCGTTTGATACGGTGAAATATCGAACACATCAATGATATTCCTGGGTAAATATACACCAAACATCATCATCATCATCATTATAATTATCATCATTATTAATTGTTAATTACTATTATTATTATCATCATCATTATCATTATCATCATCATTATCATTATCATCATCATTATCATTATTATAATCATCATCATTATCATTATCATTATCATCATTATCATTATTATCATCATCATCATCATCATCATCATTCATTCATTGTCGTTATCGTCATCGTCATCGTCATCGTCATCGTCATCGTCATCGTCATCGTCATCGTCATCGTCATCGTCATCGTTATCTTTATCATTATCATCATCATCATTATTATAGAATATATGTTATTAGGATTAGTTTTTGCCAAATAGATTGTATTGTTATACATTAAGAGAGAATTCTTTTCCTATTTAAGCAGTGAGCGCCAAAAACTATTTTCTTGAAGAAAGCCTAGAAAGGCTGTTGTACAAGGCTAAAATCTTGTTATTCACAAAGTTTAACTTGTTTGGAAGTGGAGATGACGGATGAAAGTGGAATCAAAGTGTTGACCCAAAGCAAAAATTTTATTCGAAAATGAGGTTTAGGCCTTCATTTGCTTATTTCCCATATAATATTTTCTATTAAAAAAAACCTTACAAAGCAACATCCTAACACAAATGTAACAATCTATCATAGTGCATCAGTTTCTAACTGTTTAAAAAAGTTTTTGAGTGTTAACCCAAAACAAAAATTGGGATAAAAACTCACACGAAAGTCTAGTTTTTGGCGCTTTTTGCCTTCATTGCTCATTATTGAAACAAATTTCTTCTTAATGGATATATTTTTATTGTAGTATATTATTATATTTTTTATTAAAGGATATTATTACTTAATAAGTCATATGGAACTTTCAGGACTCAGTAAAAAATCTGATCATGAGCACGAGATATAACTAAACATTTGATGCATATATATATCACAGGGAGCCCAATTTAGATTAAAGTGAATATAGAAAACAAAATCGGGAAGATTAGATAATTAATTATTTTTTAAATTCAAGATCAAGATAATGTCCTCCTAATACGAAAGAGTAAAAAAATCAATAAAAAATGCACTAGAACATTTTTTTTTTCGCGCGCCTTTGTTTTCCTATATAATTCCCCTATGGTATCTGATGTCGATATATATTCTACATAACAAATTTTTCCGATTTTATTTTCATCATTCACTTTACATTTACATTTACCAGTTAAGTCATTCGCTCAATACTGAGCATTTTAGACCATGCTAAATAATTATTAAAATAATCAAATAATAAACATATTGATAATAGAATAGATAATAATAAATAGTGAATAATAATTGTCCAACAAGTTAATAAATGTCTGCAACTGCATTCTTAAATGCTGATTTAATCTAAATTGGGCTCCCTGTGATATATATAAAGTTACACTTACTTGACAAAATCCTTTTCGACCTCATAGTTAATTGACTCAATACTTCCAGATTCGTCCATCACAAAAACCAGATTTGCCGGTAATTCACATTCTAAATATAAGTGGCATGAATATGTTAATTATTGAGCTTTTAAGTTGTGACGTATTTCCGGGTCCAGTCACATAAAAGATCGCTAAAATCTTGCCACAACTGTATGTACTTTATTGTTCCCACTCATACGATAACCATTCTTATGGGAAGCCATTTCAATGTTACGGCATGTCGTACCGTGTACGTGCTGTAAGTCAGTACCGTACGTTTCCCACTCATACGATAACCATTCTTATGGGAAGCCATTTCAATGTTACGGCATGTCGTACCGTGTACGTGCTTGCCGTCTGTACCGTATGCTCCCCATTCATACGATAACTGTTCTTATGGGAAGGAATTTCGATGTTACGGCATGTCGTACCGTGTACTGCGTGCTGAAAGTCGGTACTATTCGTTAATAATATCCCATTAATAATACGATAAGCATTCTTATGGCAAGCAATTTAAATGGCAAGGCATATGACAAGCACCATATTCATAACTTTACCTTCGTCTTTATCAATCTTGGGACAAGCTGCTCTGCCACTCTTCAGATTTTCTATTAAAAAAAAAAACAGCACAAAATTAAAAGGAAAACAAGATACGATACTAAATCATACACAACTTTTCTACCGACCAAATACGGACGTACCGACCGACCGATCGACCGACCAAATACGGACGTACCGACAGACAAGGAAATCGATAAACAAACAACAACAAAAACTCCATCATCCCATGCATGAAGGGATGTGCAAACACGTTCATAATAAAAAAGACCTAAGGAAAGGGAAAAAAAAAAAAAAAAAAAAAAAAAAGACCTATAACACCCCTTGTACTAATTCGCAATCCGTAGTTCTAAGCAATGATAATTTCTTTCTTGAGGAGTGAAATCGTTTTTGGTGTTGATTTTTTTCATTGTTTAGACTCTAAGGCCGGGTAGGATTTAATATAAGGGGTCTCTAATTTCTTACTTAAGTAAGTGAAGTAATGTTCAGTTGTTGTATGGGCTAGTTTGGGAATAGCACTCGTTTGTACTCGAGAGAAATTGACTCCCTCGTGCCAAACCTTCTTCACAGCGTACATGGATAGCATTGTTTGATCAATGAGCTCCTTCTTTCCCGCCATCTCTTGAAACGTTTTGAATCTCCTACACGCTGCATAGTTTGTATCAAATTCCACTCCATCTTTATAATAGTACATCCTGAACAGTTGCCCAAGACGAACGTTAGCAGCAGACCACCACTCTGCGACTTTCAATCCCAACAAAAATCCATCGATTCCTCCCAAGATTTCTGCATCTGTTGCTGCAGAATGAATCGATGTTAACGAGGTAAAGACTTGAGGGCATTTAGTATTAGGGGACCAAGTACCACCAGGTCCAAACAGAGGCTTTGATGGGTCGTTTTTGTTCGTGAGACCAGTCTGCGCGATATCCCCAGCAATGGTAGCAGCGTACAAGTTATCCATATGCTTTGATGATAGTTCATAAATTTCTTGTAAAATGAGGTCTTTATTTCTGTTCACTCCTGCACAGATGCCAGTGATAACACGACCCATGGCTACGTCACCGTGTGGTGTACTAACGACTCCGCGTTCTTGTCGTCCAGAGAATCCATGGTCCAACATACCTCGAAGAACTCTCTTCTCGTCCGTTGTCAAAATACCATCTGGAAGAGGCTCTGGGAAAAAAAATTAATAAACTCAAAAAGCGTTGCCTAAGTCTTACATATGCTAGAATAGGACATGCAAACACAGTAGATTTTCATGGTCAGTCCAGAGGTTGTTTCGATCTTAGATTACTTTGACTAAGATCAGCCAATAAAGAAGCTGTTAAGAGGTTGAACGAAAACTGACGCTTTTGGACTACTACATTCTCTTTCACTTACCGGACTTCCCCAGCAGTTTGTTCCACTTTTGATTATTGTATCCAAAACTACTTCTAATGTAATTTGCAATCACTTTGAGCTGTTTATTGCCGCTCATCAAGGGATGACGTTCTATCTTTTCTATCAGCTCAATAAAGTGATCAAGCTTGTAGATAATGTTCTTCTTGATTGACAAGTTTCGTAGTAATCTGAAACCAATTCAACTTGTTAAAATAGGCAAGGCAGGGCAGGGCAGGGCAGGGCAGGGCAGGGCAGGGCAGGGCAGGGCAGGGCAAGGCAAAACTGACAAAGCAAAGCAAATCTGACAAAGCAAAGCAAATCTGGCAAAGTGATGCAAATCTGGCAAAGTGATGCAAATCTGACGTCAAAAAAAAGCGAAGTTATAATACAAATCAACAATGCATTCTCCCATGTTTTACCTTGAAGAGGCTTTGCCGTCTTCTTCACCAAAGACTTCTGCAAATCACGACAACACGCTTAAGTATTCAAACATGGATGTATCTTTAAATAATTAACTACACTCGTAGAAATAAGCTGACATAGATGGAGTTCTGGTTTTTCTTTTCTTTGAAATATAAAAATATGTTGAAGGAAAAGTTACAGTCAAACTACCTCAAGCGTGAACACGTAGAGGCATTAATGACTTTATTTTTGGATTCTTGATTTCATTATTCGATTCGAAGATTCATTAAAGGGACTCTGAGGTGCCAGACACATCATAGCTTAAAATGTACATCAAACCTTGTTGATTTTGAAAATCGAAATGAAAATCCCATGAAATGCCTTTCCTCGTTCGCCACAATTCCTAGCTCACTTTCCTCGCTCACACTTTCATCGGGTGTATTATATTCTTCTCCTCAAGCAATTTCCGGCTCAAATTGATAAAGAACAGCCATACTTCCATAGCGAAATTTGGCTGATTCAACTCCAGCTATCCAACATGTTCCACTATCTGACGTCATCACAGCCCAGGCATCCCAAGTCAACAAATCCGCGATATTCCACAGGGAGCCCAGCTTAAGTCATTTCGCAACTTTGACGGACGATATCACCCCAAAAAACGCATTTCATGGAATTGTCATTTCGATTTTCAAAATCAACAAGGTTTGATGTACATTTTAAGCTATGATGTGTCTGGCACCTCAGAGTCCCTTTAATGAAAACGAATCTTCAAACTCCTGGCATATACAAAAGCCAAGCATATATGCAACTGAAATGCAAAAACAACTGATTGCGCAAAAAACAAGAGCCTACAAGCCAAGTTAATCGAATTTTCAAATTATTACTATTTTTTGACTATTTTTTTGAATATTGAAGATTCGTTTTCATTAATGAATATTCGAATCGAATAATGAAATCAAGAATCCAAAAATAAAGTCATTAATGACCTCTACGTGTTCACGCTTGAGGTAGCTTCACTGTAAAAACAAAAAAGCCACCCAACCACCGCAGCTATGATATTTAGGAGGTAGCGAGATGAACTATGGGATGCTATTATCATAAACGATAGGTTTTGCAGGCATATTTTATACTTACCTTTTTGAAGAAAGGCAAATGCAGTGACAACCAATAACGTGGACAATTTCATTTTAAAATTGCTGCAAAATAAAAAATAAAAAAGTAAATCGTACCGATGGTGATATGGGGATGATGATGATGATGATGATGATGATGATGATGATGATGAAGACTAATGAAAAAATCAAAAACGCTTGACGTATAGATCTACTAATACAGATCTAAAAATTCTATTGCAAGCAATACCTTTTGAGTAGTTTTGGATTCTTATTATAATTTAGAATTTGATTCAGAATAGTTGCCACTCAACCAAGCAATAATTTATTGGCCGTCAAATTTTATATTGAAAAAAAAAAAACACGTTTTTTCAAAACAATTATTCAACATATTCGATGCCATTTTGAAAATTTCCCTTTAAGGCCGTCAGCACTGAATTGAAAGTCGCTTTTGCACCATACATATATCAAATATCAAAAAGCATAACCTAAGCAAACTGTGCCAAATTTAACGCTTTTTATCAAGGTTGCGTGCGCATCCAAATTTAAGGAACTTGACGGGCCACGGTACCAGAGCACAAGTATTATCATGCATTGCTATAAAAAAATAATAAAGATAAGAATTCATAAAATCTATTATTTCCCTCTTTCAATGTAAAACTGTCTTCTCAATTTACTGAATTTGCGTTTTTCATTTTTGTGGCACGTCAAGTTGGATGCGCACGCAACCTTGAGAAAACGGTCTACTGAATGTTTACACATCTACTTCCGGTTAAAGATCAAAGAGCACAAAGAATGCAAACTATATGCCAAACTTCATGTTTCAGTTAACCCAAAAAGCATGATTCAAAGCAAGGTATTTTCAACATTGTCTGATCAGCCTTTAGCAAAATAAGTGGGTTTTTACTCTCTGGTTACCCCTCAAAGACGCAAAGGATTATGGGGATGTGAAAGTAGAGAATTCGATGAATATCCTTCGTATTGATATACGATGAATATCCTTCGTATTGATATACGATGAATATCCTTCGTATTGATATACGATGAATATCCTTCGTATTGATATACGATGAATATCCTTCGTATTGATATCCGATGAATTTCCTTCGTATTGATATCCGATGAATTTCCTTCGTATTGATATACGATGAATATCCTTCGTATTGATATACGATGAATATCCTTCGTATTGATATCCGATGAATATCCTTCGTATTGATATCCGATGAATATCCTTCGTATTGATATACGATGAATATCCTTCGTATTGATATCCGATGAATATCCTTCGTATTGATATACGATGAATATCCTTCGTATTGATATACGATGAATATCCTTCGTATTGATATACGATGAATATCCTTCGTATTGATATCCGATGAATTTCCTTCGTATTGATATCCGATGAATTTCCTTCGTATTGATATACGATGAATATCCTTCGTATTGATATACGATGAATATCCTTCGTATTGATATCCGATGAATATCCTTCGTATTGATATCCGATGAATATCCTTCGTATTGATATACGATGAATATCCTTCGTATTGATATCCGATGAATATCCTTCGTATTGATATACGATGAATATCCTTCGTATTGATATACGATGAATATCCTTCGTATTGATATACGATGAATATCCTTCGTATTGATATCCGATGAATTTCCTTCGTATTGATATCCGATGAATTTCCTTCGTATTGATATACGATGAATATCCTTCGTATTGATATACGATGAATATCCTTCGTATTGATATCCGATGAATATCCTTCGTATTGATATCCGATGAATTTCCTTCGTATTGATATCCGATGAATATCCTTCGTATTGATATCCGATGAATATCCTTCGTATTGATATCCGATGAATATCCTTCGTATTGATATCCGATGAATATCCTTCGTATTGATATCCGATGAATATCCTTCGTATTGATATCCGATGAATATCCTTCGTATTGATATCCGATGAATATCCTTCGTATTGATATCCGATGAATATCCTTCGTATTGATATCCGATGAATATCCTTCGTATTGATATCCGATGAATATCCTTCGTATTGATATCCGATGAATATCCTTCGTATTGATATCCGATGAATATCCTTCGTATTGATATCCGATGAATATCCTTCGTATTGATATCCGATGAATATCCTTCGTATTGATATCCGATGAATATCCTTCGTATTGATATCCGATGAATATCCTTCGTATTGATATCCGATGAATATCCTTCGTATTGATATCCGATGAATATCCTTCGTATTGATATCCGATGAATATCCTTCGTATTGATATCCCCCCCCCCCCCCCCCAAATATTATAGTAATTAAAGTGTTAAGGACCAACAGACGAAAGATTCCTCTTAAAAGATTTTAAATTATTGGACAGTCTGACACTTTGGGGTAACGAGTTCCACACTTTTGCACCGTCATAAGCATAGATAAGCATGAAAACCAATTTGTACATTGATGAAATTTCCCGAGATTAAATAAAAGACATCTCTCTCTCTCTCTCTCTTTCTTTCTCTCTCGATTTCAAGTGTCGGTATGCAAATTATTTAATAGTCTGATACGTCATCTCGCACAAATTTCGAATCAAACGAGCTATATTTTCTCTACCATTTCAATTTCAATTTAAAAATACTGAATACTATAAGTTTGCAAGTGGAAATTAATTCTTTCAGGGATATTTTTGTTACATTCAAGGACTCAATGCGATTTAAAATGACCCACTTAGGTAAGCTAGTAAACCATTTTTCACCAGACAGTAAATAATATAAAATCTAAATTAGTTCGGTATCAGCTCATGGTTTTCCAATATCGAAGAAGTTCTAGTTTTATGACAAATTTTATCTTTTATATAGAAGAAAATAAGAAAAAAGAAGACACGAATAAAGGAAGTGGCCTACCTCATTCAGAATTTCTGATTTTGAAAGGATTCCTGCAAAACTGCTCTTTGGTTTTGCAAATACTAAGTCCATTCGTACAGCTTCACGAATACAATGAGACACTAAAGGAGTGTTCCAGGATTAAGTAATATGCCAATAGGTAAAAGCCAATCACAAACAGCTACATTAATAATCAAATCAAAACAAGAGATAATATGGTATGGTCTTAAAAACAAATACATCCATCAAATAAGGAAAAGTAATCCATTTTGAAATAATTCACACACACACAAAAAAGAATAAAAATAATAAAAATGAAGTTGACATTCATCTTTGAAACAAAATATATTTATTTTTACGAGCTAGCAAAATAATTGCTAAGCAGACAGCAGAAAGCATTTATATGTAAAAGTAGGTGATTCATGTATGATTATTCAGTCTCGACTAGCGCATAGAAAATATAAAGGAGGAAATTTTATTAACCGAGGAAATTCGCTTGAAGTTTCATCTACGAATATTGAAATTAGGATTTTATTAAAATTCATTTTACTTGAAAAAATCCTCAAAAAATTTAACTGATATCCCGGTCAGAAAGATTTGTTTTCGGCTTTTTCTTCATAAAATTTGGTTTTGATTTTGCTATTTTTATCTTTTTTTTTTTTTTTTTTTTTTTTTTTTTTTTTTTTTTTCATTTCAGGAACTAAACCAATTAGCAGATAAAGACACATCTCAATTGAAATTTTTGCTCGAAGAAATAACAAAAATTAAGAAAAAAATGGAAATGGGAAAGCGAGATTTAGAATTAAAACTTCCACGTCCTAAAGAAAACAAGCACGTTTTCTTCATTTTCTTGATTAATTCCTACAATATCTTGTATTTATTTGTAAAAAATAATATCGCAAAAAAAAAAAAAAAAAAGACTCGCAAAAGCTTGTGGTGTCAAAGTTTACCGGCATATTATACGTTGCCTAGCAACGATAAGTCTTTAGCTAATTACAGCTATCCATATAAGGTGAATGACGTCACTGACACTTTGAAGATGGCGGCACGAGCGATATTCTAACTCTATAAGACAGCACAAAAAACATTCATTTTTACCTCTTTGAGGCGCTCAGTTTAACTCGATCTCTGTAGATCTCTTTAATGATATTTATTCTAACTTCTGGTAAAGTTTCAATAAGTTTGGTTCTGATAGAATGGTGTTATGAATGTTCTTGACGACGGGATGTGCTCGACATGGAACCACCGTAGCTACTGTCAACATAAAACAAGATGAATTTTCTCTTCGTCGAGTTGGGCAAGAAATACGGCCAAAAAACTTTCCAGTTTAACAAATAATGAAAGGTCAAGTGCGTCCCTTCTAGTCTTAACTACAAGGTAAGTTACTTATAAATTGAATTTTAAATTGTATGTATAAAAAGTTTGTAAATATTGCAAAAATAAGGGGGGAAAATACTTTTTTATTGTTCATTGGTAATAATTCAATTGAACTTGTGCAGCAGATTTTTTCTCGTCCATAGATTAATTTTCATAAATTTTCTGGAACCTTTCTTTGGATCATTTTGACTTTCGTAGAAAAAAATTCATTTAAGCTTAATGTATCTCGATGTTGAAATAACTAAAAAACTAATTTGTGAAAACCAGACTGAGGAAAATACGAATTAACAATTATGTTAAAATTTGCCATTCTGTTTTGTAAGCATTTTATACTATACATTAGAATTTTTAAATAATGATTTTTTACTATTTTTTGGACTATATTAACTGGCTGACCTATAACTTTTTCTAGAACCAAAATTCTAGAACCAATGATAAGTATTATTCCAATTTATAAATTAAATCCATTTGCTTGAATCTTTAAAAAACAAAAAAAACGTCCTTTTTTCACGAGGGTAGCACTTAATAGACAGTGGCTAACAAACCTGTGGCCCTCATTCCGTGATCGAATTGGAATTTAGGAGTTGATTTTTGCGGAGGGAGAAAAACTAGAGAACCCAGAAAACCCTCGAAGCACAGGAGAGAACCAACAAACAACTCTACTTATATACAACACTGAACCTGGCGGGACTACAACTCAGGTCACATTGATGGGAGGCGAGTGCTCACACCGCTTCGCCACCCGTTCTTTAACAAATTGCTCATAGATCATACGTGACATTTCAAAACCCAAGCTGAACCATGAATGCAGCAAGACCACATGTAATACCCTAGAGTATATTTTCTTCATTTAATGGTTGCACAGGACAAACTCAAAAGAAAAATCTTATTCTCAAGAGAATGACATGGTCTGGAATGGAAAAACATTTTCCTGAAGCTAATGATGAGGTCTATTTATATATTATCTGTTGCAGATTGTAAAATAAACAACAAAATGGCTGAAGCAGTTAAAGTCATCGTTCGTTCCCGACCTCTCAACCAACGAGAGAAAGATCTCAAATGTGAGGTTGTCCTAGAAATGGACAGCAACTCTGGCCTTTGTTCCTTGCACAAGCCAGGGGAGAAAAACCAGCCTCCAAAGAACTTCACTTTTGATGGAGCCTATTACATAGATTCAACTACTGAGAGTATATACAATGATATATGCTTTCCGTTAGTCGAAGGAGTTCTAGAGGGGTATAATGGGACTGTCTTTGCCTATGGACAAACCGGTTGTGGTAAGTCCTTCAGTATGCAAGGAATAACAGACCCCCCAACCCAAAGAGGGATAATCCCAAGAGCGTTTGAGCATATTTTTGAGACTATCGAAGTAGCAGATAACTCCAAATTTTTAGTTCATGCATCTTACTTGGAAATTTACAATGAAGAAATCAGAGACTTGCTCGGGAAGGACCACAAAGCTAAACTAGAATTAAAAGAACACCCAGATAAGGGAGTCTACGCTAAAGACCTCTCGCTTCACCCAGTGAATAACAGTACCGAACTGGAACATGTAATGGACCTTGGTAGCAAGAACCGTTCAGTTGGTGCAACATTAATGAATGCCGACTCCTCTCGCTCGCATTCTATTTTTAGTATTTTAATTGAGATATTAGATACTGCTGCTGATGGTGGTGAGCACATTCGTGCGGGAAAGCTTAACCTTGTAGATTTAGCAGGAAGCGAGAGGCAGTCTAAGACAGGAGCTACTGGAGATAGGTTAAAAGAAGCAACCAAGATTAATCTCTCTCTTTCTGCACTTGGTAATGTTATCTCGGCTTTGGTGGATGGAAAAGCAAAACATATTCCTTATCGAGACTCAAAACTTACCCGTCTTCTTCAGGTAATATTATTAGTGTATGTCACATATTTTATATAACTTGGATGGTCTTTACATTGTTAAGGGTCAGATATAGAATTCAACCATCCCTACCCAGTTTGGAAATTTTAATCCCACTCCCCCATTGAGAATGTAGAGTGTTTTCTGGAACTTCACAGTATGCCCCCCTCTGACGCACCCAAGGGCGGTTCCAGCCAAAAATTTAGGGGGGGCTATTGGAGTTTCTTCCATCAACACAACGATAAACAATAAAAAAAGCATCTAATTCTTCTGTTTTGTTTTGTTTTTTGTTTTTTGCCCCCCCCCCCCCCCTGGATCCGCCCTTGCCACCCCACCCCAAGTTAGAAATTCCAGTTACCGTCCATGGGGGAGGTATGAATATTTTTTGGAACTAAACAATACATGCATACCCTTCTTAGACCCTCCCCATCCCTTGATAACTCAAATCCTCCTCTATGGGGGAAATATGGATATTCTTTGGAACTACACAAAATACCCTCCTCAGACACTCCCCACCCCTTGGAAATCCAATTTACTCATCTTCAATTTATTTTTCAAAATTTATAATAATAATAAGAAATTTATCTCTCTTTTTTCAGGATTCTCTGGGTGGTAATACCAAGACATTAATGGTAGCTTGCTTAAGTCCAGCAGACAATAACTACGACGAGACACTCAGTACCTTGCGCTATGCAAACAGAGCCAAGAACATCAAGAACAAACCACATATCAATGAAGATCCAAAGGATGCTCTGCTGCGAGAGTATAAAGAAGAGATAGAGAAACTGAAGAGGATGTTGATGGGACAGATGGACATACCCACTGGTTTACTGGGTGAGTTTAGAGCTAGAGTGGGATAGGTGGTGTGTGCTGATAATGGACTACTTTGACGATATGGCACCCGCCACCCTCTTGCTTTTTCTCTCCCTCCATCGTCCCCACTCCTCCTCCTCCTCCTCCTCCTCCTCCTCATCCCTCATTCCTAGTTCTTCTCTGCCATAAAGTTTAATACAGGGGTCCCAACAGAGAACATAGAACATATGAAGTAGCCTGCGGAAGAGGCTAGGCTTTCGCCTAGTTTGAGCTTAACTCTGTTGTGTTATAAAGAAAATTTGGGTTCTATGACATTTCATTCTGTCCTATTTCTTCTTTGCTTGATTGCCATCATTGATCTCTCCTCTCATATGTTTCGTCCCCATCCCACTTTCCACCTTCCAGTCATCCTTATCACATACCTTTTTCATATTCCTTGTTTACTCTTTCCCCAATCCTTTTGACTCCTTTTGTTCTCTATTCTTTGCTAAAGACGGTACGCCATCTACAACCTCAGTCCCTCCAAAACCAACAGCTCGCCGACTTTCTCACGAACATGTGATGGCCGTCGCAGTTGAAACTGAACAACTCCGACAGGAATACGAAGCAAGAATCCTTGACATGAAGACCATGTATGAAGCAGAGCAAATGTCAAAGCAAAAACTGCAAGCTGAAATGGATAAGTTGAAGGAAGATTATAACAAGAAGGTTCATGATATTGAGGAACATTATGCCGAGGAGGAAGGCATTTCTGATGGCCAGGCGTATAAATCAAATGGTCTGACGTCAGTGACACCAGATATGGATAACACAATGAGTCTTATTACATTAGATGAGGTAAACAATTTGTTTGACTGCTTTTCAGCTTGTTTGTTTGTTTATTTGCTTGTTTTCTGTTTGTTTGTTTGTTTGCTTTTTTGTTTGCTTGTTCGTTTTTTTGTTTTTTGTTTTTGTTTTTTTTTGCTTGCCTCCTTACTTGTTTGCTTGCTTACTTATTTGCTTGCTTTCTTTCTTCCTTCCTTCTTTGCTTGTTTGTTTATTTGCATGCTTGTTTGCTTGTTTGCTTTATTACTTGTTTGGTTGTTTAATGTTAGCTTGTTTGCTTGTTTACTCGATGTTTGCTTGCTTACTTTCTTCCTTCCTTCTTTGCTTGTTTGTTTATTTGCATGCTTGTAGGTTGTTTGCTTTATTGCTTGTTTGCTTGCTTGTTTAATGTTAGCTTGTTTGCTTGTTTACTCGATGTTTGCTTGCTTACTTTCTTCCTTCCTTGTTCTTTGCTTGCTTATCTTCCTTGGTGTCATTTGTGCGTTTGCTGTAATGTCCGTCCATCCTTATTTTTCGCGAAGTCTCCTTTGTTTACTTCACAAATAAATATTTATTTTATCAACACCGTTTTCTCGTAGGCTCGTCGTGCTTCCGAATCGCACACTTCTCTGCCCCACGAACCTTCCCAAGCATCTGTAGTTCATCTTTATCAAGCAAAGTTTCCCAAAAGCATTGAAAATGTTCCCGTTGCCATCGCAGACCAACGTGGTGCCCAGCAAGAAGCTCTCAAGCGTCTACAAGAACTACAAGAGAAGATGGTTGGCGGAGAAAAGAAGGGAGACCAGAAGCTTAAAGAGAAGAGAAAAGAAAGAAAAGCGTACGCGAAATCTAAGAAAGAAAAGCTGTTTCTGGCAGCAAAAAAGATGGACGACGAAGGAATCTCAACCATGGTCAAAGTATACGACTCGCTTCAAGACGAAATTAAATTTAAAACGAAGAAGATAGATCGTTTGGAAAAAGAAGTTACGAGTTTGAACACAGAGATTGATGACTTACAGATAGAGTTTGAACGAGATAGGGAGGATTACCTGGACACGATTCGTAAACAGGAGCAAATGGTGAAGTTACAACAGCAGATTTTAGATAAGATTCAGCCCTGCATCAGACGGGATTGTAATTATTACAACATCGATAGGATAAAGACAGAATGTGTTTGGGATGAAGAGAATGCAAAGTGGAATCTACCAGATCTTGTGATTACCAAGACAACGCTCCCCACCCCGGGAGGGGTGATGCCAGGTGCTTCCCCCCAAACAAGGCGAAAGTCGCCTATCAGTAGAGCTCAAGTAACTAATCAGGGGCAGCTTGCGAATGGATATGGTGGTGGTGGCTACCATGACGAAAACGAGGACAGATTTCGACACCATTTGGAGAGAAGTACGCACACAGAACTCGCTGCAAATTACTTTAAACCAAAAAGAGCTGAAAAACTTCTGACTCAGAATACGCGCTACGAAGCAATAGATCGGAGAGAGACTACCTCTCCCGTGGGCTCTCGTCAGGGGAACAGTTTTGGCTCCACAATACCTCCCCCTAGGGCGTTCGGTAGTAACCATAGTAACCTTCCCCCTCAAGAAGCGCATGCCCCAAGACCGCTGCGTTTGGAATCGTTGAATGTAACGACAGAGAAAGAGAGAAAGAAGAAGAAGAAAAGACAACAGCACATAGAACAAGCACAAGAAAGGAGAAGAGAAGATTCTTGGTAGCCAAGAAATGTCGCAATCTCTCTGGAATCCTTGCTTTAGTGAATTGAAAATTGTAATATAATAGTGTGAAATTAATATATAATTGCACGTGTAGCACGTGATAGGTCGAGCAACCAATCATGTCACTGGCTGCTTTGCATTGCTGGGCTTCCTTTGCCAATGTGGAATGTGTGGTCTTGGAAAGATCGACCAGAATCTAATATTGAAATTAATTTATTGAATTGTACTAAATTGACTTGCCTCATGGTTCGGGCCTGCGTAGTTTTTGGTCAGTGGCATGGAGCGGAGAGATCTGGGGCGAATCCAATCCTTCTTTACACCAGATTGAATATATCGTCAATGGGAAGAAAATCACTTCAAACCAGTAAAACCTGTTTCGAGTTTTGTTGGCCACCTGTTTGCTGGAGAGGAGGTTGAGTTGTGGTGCTGACCTAAACGAACGGAGGCTCGCTCAGGCTCGAGAATTACTAGATAGAAAACCAATTGATTCATATGAACAAACGCGCATGTCTCACTTGCGTGTTTCTGCTGTACATGATGTTTGTAGCGTGAATTATAAGAAGAAAAGAATAAAGAAAGCTTCTCTTTGATGTACAGTTTAATGGTTGTACAAGGCATCCTAAATCCTAGGAGTTTTTTTAATTCTTTAAATGCATAAACCAAAATTCATTGAAGAACTGATTTATAAAGACTTTTTTTCGGATTCGTAGAAAACGGCTTTGTTGATGGATTACAGACTCATTTACTCACGGTTAGCATCATTTCAGTGTCCAAATATTCACAAATACCAACGGGAAAAAAATGTATAACTTCAACAATACTGGCAAACCACTTGGAAATTCCACGGAAAAAACACGATCGAAATTAACGCGATTAAGGACAATTTTAGATCATCTTGATTTTATGGAATACCCCCCCCCCTCCCCCCTCCATAAAGGAAGAGTACGACCCCCTTAGGTACTAGGTAAAGTGTCTCTTTTTTTTAGGCCAACTGTAGACTGATTCTATAAGTCGGCGTTTTCGCTCTTTTGTCGACTCTGGATATCGCTAACACTAACCCACAAAGTAGCGAAAACTACGACTTATGGAATTAGTCTAGGCCAACTGGTGAATCCATGAAATCCGCCCCTGTAATAACGTAATGCAAATAGAGCTCTGGTCCGCGAAAAATATGTTATAAAATGCATGGTTAAAAGTGAAAAAACAAACAGTTTATATACTAAAAAAATACAGTCAGCCATTTAGGTACTTGACAACAGATTAATAACTTGATTATGTGACAGAGTCAAAAGACACTATTTTGGACAGTAATTATTTAGTCATAAATCTATATTTTTAATTAGGAATGCCTCGTGTACACATAGGAATGTAATTCTTTAGTTAACTGTTTGCGTGGAAAATGCGTAAGCAAGAAATAATTTCCGTACGTAATTACATTACAGTGAGTCATGCCTAGGTTTGGCGCTTGTTTACGTAAGTTCGTGTTTGGGACATCCTGTTTGCGCCTAGGGCGTGCAACATTGCATAGGATGTGTAAGGTCTTAAGAATGCAGGTTTTTCCATAAAAATAGGCCCAAACTAAGCTTAAATCAGTGTAGTAAAAGTTCTTGAAGACGTTGCACATATCAAGACAAGGAATTCTCTACGATGTAAAGTTGTGTGAATTTTTCAATAAATTCTTTTGTCAAAACCACTTGCAATCTGATTCATAGCTGAGCGCCTTGCCGCCGGTTACATTTTTGGTGTCAGAAGTGGGATTGCAAGAAAGTTGACATTAGTAGTTACTGATTATTTACCAACGGGAACGAGACTGAAATCATGGCAGAAGAAGCTGTGGCTGCACTCACAGAGCAATTGGCTGCACTCAAGGCACAGCTGGATGGCATGCAGGCTGAAGGGGGACCCCCTGCCCAACCTGTTCCTGCACCAGTGGTACAAGTGACAGTGCCAAGGGAGAAGAAGCTGAGAAAGTATGCTGGTGGCAGAGACGACAAGGTGCTTGAAGACTGGATAGCGGATGCACAGAGGTCGGTGGCTGCCCAGAAGTTAACTGGTCAAGAGGCGGTGGATTTCCTGTACCATAGCTTAGAAGGAGCGGCTCGAGATGAAGTTCGACTAAGGCCTGCGGATGACTGGACAGACCCGGAGGGTTTCTTCAGGATTCTGAGAGACATCTTCGGGGAGAAGCTCACCAAGACCCAGCTTCTCCAGAGGTTTTTCGCCAGAAAACAAGGTGACAGAGAGCCCATCCAGGACTTTGCCCATGCCCTGATGTCAATGGCGGAGCACATAACCAGAGTACACGTAGGAGCCCTGGAAAACAAGGACCAGAACCTCAGAGACACATTCGTTGAGAACTTGCGTGACAACCTGTTGCGCAGGGATCTCAAGCGCTATATCAGAGAACATCCCGAGAAGACCTTCAACGAGGTGAGGCAAGAGGCCTATCGTAGCTCGGAAGACACAGATAGAGGAGCACATCGCCATGCAGCAGCCAAGGAGGTGTTGGTGGAGAGCAACCAAGTAAATGCCATCCAAGAGCTTACAGCAGGACAGAAGGCCCTGGTGGAGAGGCTCATGCAGCAACAAAAATTGCTGGATGAGCAGCAGAAGCTGCTAACCCAACTTACCATGAAGTTAGCAAGCCCATCACCACCACGAAGTCCCCCACGTGGTCCGAGGAGATGTTACAACTGCCACGAGCTTGGACATCTTCGGCCGAACTGCCCAAAGCCCCTGAAAGACAAGGCACCAGCAGCACCACAGAAGGAGTCAAACTCCAGCTCTCCACGGCAGTGAGCCACGCCGTGGAGAGGAACTGTAGTGGCTCTAATTCTCTTTTTCAGAACGAAAAGTTTGTCGGGACAAGTCCCACAGTGGTGGCGAGGATTGGCGGAGTACCTGTGAAAAGCTTAGTGGATACGGGCTCCATGGTTACCCTCATCACCGAGTCGTTCTACAGGGAAAAGCTACAGCCAACCCTAGGAGACCTACACCCTGAAACAAGATTACTGCAGCTGCGAGGAGCTAACGGTTTGGACATCCCTTACATTGGATATATCGTCGCTACAGTAGAGATCGGAGGAGTGGTGGTCCCTGGGTGCGGCATCTTCATCACGAAGGACACAGCAGCCACTACAGTAATGCAGAGGAGGGTACCTGGCCTACTGGGAACCAACGTTCTTGGGCAGGTGCCCCAATACCAACAGATCCTGCAAGATGAAGAGAAGAAGAGTAAACGTAAAACTGGGTTCGTGAAAGTAGCCGGCTCAGACAAAGTCTGGGTCCCTGCTTTCACGGAATCTGATGTCTTGGTCACAGGCCCATCATGGGGCAATGATGCTGTGATCGAACCCCTTGGTGTACCAGTAGAAGGAAACCTCACCGTGGCCAGTACTCTCGTGGATACTACCAAGACGTGTTACTATGTCAGAGTTGCCAACCAGACGGCAAAGGACATATGGCTAAAGCCGAGGACGCGGATTGGAATTGTGCGAGAGGGAGAGATGGTCAAGAGAGGAGAGCAGTTGGAGTTCCTACACGAGAATAACATGGTGACAGTGTGCTGTAACCTTAGTGCTGACCCTCAGATGCCACCCCAACGGGAAGCTGTGGGCAAAGTACGTTGGCAAAGGATACAGACACCCCCTCACGGGATTACCCTGGAACATTTCCCCGGGACGGAACTTCAGAGGGAGAAAGCTCTCCAGATGTTCGAAAGAAATGAAGAGGTGTTTGCTTCATGTAAGGAGGACCTTGGCTGTACAAAGACAACATATCATCGCATCTACACAGACGATGATGTGCCTGTCACAGAGCGTTACAGAAGGATTCCTCCAAACCAATACCAGGAGGTGCAACAGCATCTACAAGACTTGCTAGAAAAAGGAGTGATATGTCCAAGTGAGAGTAACTATGCCTCCCCAATAGTGCTTGTACGAAAGAAGTCTGGAGCCTTGAGGATGTGCGTCGACTACCGGAAGCTGAACCAGAAAACCAAGCGTGATCAGTACCCCCTACCAAGGATAGAGGAATCACTGGAGGCACTGCGTGGCGCAAAGTACTTTTCCACCATAGATCTGGCATCAGCCTACAATCAAGTTGAAGTCCATCCTGATGATCAGCACAAGACTGCGTTCACAACGCCCATGGGTTTGTTTCAGTACACTCGGATGCCGTTTGGACTACAGAATGCCCCAGCGACCTTCCAAAGGTTGATGCAAGGAGTCTTCCGAGAGGACATACTTCGCACCCTGATGGTCTACCTGGACGACATCATAGTCTTCTCATCCACCATTGAAGAACATCTTGAGCGGTTGGAAACGGTATTCAGTAAGCTGAAGCATCATGGATTAAAGGTTGAACCAACCAAGTGTCAACTCTTCAGAGATCGGGTGTCCTACCTGGGGCACGTGGTCTCTGCTGACGGTGTCGAGACAGACCCTGAAAAGACAAAGGCAGTTAACGAGTGGCCAGTTCCCCAGACAGTGCGCGATGTGCGATCATTCCTTGGTTTCGCGTCTTACTACAGAAGATTTGTCCCCAAGTTCGCTCAAGTGGCAGGTCCGCTGCACAAGTTAGTTGCTGAGCTCGGGAGCGGAGGAAGTAACATGACCACCCGGAAGCAGATTGGCGTACTGTGGACAGAAGAATGCCAAAAGAGCTTCAACAAGTTAAAGAATCTACTAACCTCAGCACCAGTACTGGCATACCCGGACTACACCAAGCCCTTCATCCTAGAGACGGATGCGTCCAACGAAGGATTGGGAGCCGTGCTGTCCCAAGAACAGGACGGAAGAGTCAAAGTGATCGCTTATGCCAGCCGAGGCCTGAGAGGTGGAGAGCGAAACATGGAGAACTACTCATCGAGGAAGCTGGAACTACTAGCCTTGAAGTGGGCTGTATGTGAGAAGTTCAGGGAGTACCTGCTGGGATCGAAGTTTGTCGTCTACACAGACAACAACCCGCTGACATACCTACAGTCAAAGAGTAAGCTGAAAGCTGTGGAGCAGAGGTGGGCTGCAGAGTTAGCAAACTTCAACTTCACCATCAAGTACCGCCCTGGACGTCACAACCAGAATGCAGATGCTCTAAGTCGCATCAACCGAGATGAAGAACCAACCACAGTTGAAGTAAGAAGTACACTAGCCTATTCTACCAATACTACAGACCTACCAGAAGAGGTACGTCAACATTTGATGGTATCAGCAGCGTTCATAAGCAACACAGAGACAAGTGCGCTGGAGGAGCAAGCAACCTCATTCCCAACCACACCTCTCACAGAGATCCAACGACTACAGCAGGAGGACCCATGTATCAGTCGTCTCCTCCACTACCGAAACCTTGGACGTCGGCCAAGTAAAAGGCAAAGCCAACAAGAGACAAGGGATACAAGGAAGTTGCTTAGTCACTGGAACAGGATTGAGGAAAGCCATGGAGTTCTCTACCGCCGTACAGGAGTCGGACAGGGAAGTGAGCTTCGGTTACTGCTACTCCCCACATCAATGAAATCACAAGTACTGAAGGGTGCGCACGATCAATGTGGACATCAAGGACAAGACAGGACAGAACAGCTCTTGAGGAAAAGATGTTGGTGGCCCGGTATGCAAGGAGATGTGAAGCAATGGATCTCAAATTGTGAAAGATGTGTCATTGCCAAAGGATCCTACCTTCCAGTCAAGACGCCGATGGGCAGCCTACTAGCTACTAGGCCATTGGAAGTGCTAGCGATGGATTTTACCTTGCTTGAGCCTGCAACAGATGGAAGAGAAAATGTCCTCGTGTTAACAGATGTGTTCACAAAGTTTACAATTGCTGTACCTACCCGTGATCAGAAAGCTACAACCGTAGTCAAGACCCTGATTAAAGAATGGTTCCTTGTGTATGGAATCCCCCAAAGAATACACTCTGACCAAGGCAAGTCATTTGAGGCAGAACTAGTCAAGGAGTTGTGTGCAGTGTATGGAATTAAGAAGTCAAGGACAACCCCCTATCATCCTCAAGGAAATGGGCAGTGCGAAAGATTCAACCGTACACTACATGAGCTTCTAAGAACTCTACCAGCAGAAAAGAAAAGAAGGTGGCCTGAACACCTGAAAGAGTTATGTTACGCCTATAATGCTACGCCTCATGCAACGACTAGATACTCACCCTTCTACCTGATGTTTGGTAGAGATGCAAAGCTATCTTTGGACATTCTACTTCCTGATGATGACAGACAAGTGACAGTAGACAACCAGCAATGGATTACCAAGCACCAGACTCGTCTACGAGAAGCTTATACCACTGTGACACAAAACTTGAAGGAAGCTGCTACCATCAGAAAGAAGATCCATGACCAGAAGAGCAGAGCACTGGCCGAACCACTACAAGTTGGAGAGCGAGTACTCCTTCGCAACCGTAAAGTCAGAGGAAGAAACAAGATTCAAGATAAATGGGACAACCAAGTGTACAAAATCGTCGAACGAAGAGACAACAATACATATGTCGTTGAAAGAGCTGATGGACATGGAGGAGATAAAGTTGTTAGTCAAGGAGAAATGCAAGTGTGTCCAAGGCCAATGCTGGAGATACGAGGACGACACAGGCAAGCTGACAGGTCTAGACAAACATGTACTGCATCGCCAGAATCATCAGATGAAGAAGATGACATTGGAGGAATGACAATCGCCTTTCAACCAATGACAGAACCAGCTGAACCTGATGATGATGATGATAGTGATGATGCGTCTGAGGAAGAACTGGCTGCACCTGTACTCCGACGTTCCACAAGGACAACGGCAGGCCAACACAGCAACCTCTATAATCTTCCAAGATCCGCACTTCAGCACTGACGAGTCCACCTGCGTATCATTGTTCCTGAATTTGCTCGAGGACGAAGCAAACGAAAAGGAGGGGCAAGTGTGACAGAGTCAAAAGACACTATTTTGGACAGTAATTATTTAGTCATAAATCTATATTTTTAATTAGGAATGCCTCGTGTACACATAGGAATGTAATTCTTTAGTTAACTGTTTGCGTGGAAAATGCGTAAGCAAGAAATAATTTCCGTACGTAATTACATTACAGTGAGTCATGCCTAGGTTTGGCGCTTGTTTACGTAAGTTCGTGTTTGGGACATCCTGTTTGCGCCTAGGGCGTGCAACATTGCATAGGATGTGTAAGGTCTTAAGAATGCAGGTTTTTCCATAAAAATAGGCCCAAACTAAGCTTAAATCAGTGTAGTAAAAGTTCTTGAAGACGTTGCACATATCAAGACAAGGAATTCTCTACGATGTAAAGTTGTGTGAATTTTTCAATAAATTCTTTTGTCAAAACCACTTGCAATCTGATTCATAGCTGAGCGCCTTGCCGCCGGTTACATTTAGGTTACCATAGCGATGAATATCGAAAATAGATACACGATATAGCGTCATCTTGATGATCTAGTCACTCACGAAAATCGTTACAATCTTTACTTGATATAATTTTCTTCTCCTTATTCTTCTGTTTGATTCTTCTGCTCCCTTCTCTTATCTCACTTGTTGAGGTTCTATATACATTTCCTTCATTTCAGCAATTTCACCCCCCCCCCTCCCCCCAAAGGTTTAACCATGCATAAGGCAACTCACGATGGTTAATCACGTTATGTTGAGCGTAATATTTACACATTTCAGACCACGTTAAACAAAGATATTGTGCTCTAGGGAATTACACGTGGTCTAAAATGGGAAAATCACTGAGTTTATGGATGCCCAAGCCTTGCCAAGAGCACAAGGACTCCAATAGCCAGCAAAAAAAGCATTCATTTATACTTGGAGATATTAGCATGTACTTGCTATCTTTAGTCCAAGAATAAATAAAGTATTGTATTGTATTCATTAACGTCACGAAAATGGAATTTCAAGGTGGAATATGACATCATTCGCTAAATTTAACCAATAATCACTATATATAAACCACTCGATACTAAGACAATTCATACAGACCACGAATTTTCCTGTATTGAAATCGAAGATGAAGGCTTTGGTTTTTGGTGTCGTTTGCTGCCTCGTCGCTCTCATGTTCACCCAAGCAGGTAGTAAAAGAATTAGTAAGGCCCAATTATGTTATAATTATGGAGTTTTTAAAGGGTCTTCTTCCCGACCAGACCTAATCAGTAGGATTATAGCTTCGACTTGCCTTTTCCCTAAAGCAGCTAACACATATTTTATATGCTCTTTTGCTCCGACGAACCACGACCAGCGTCCGAAAAGTCAGTAAGTCTTTTCATCTTTTCACGGTGTAAATTTAACTTTTTATCATTACTGTTTCATTAGAAACACCGACGCAGCTCACGCTAGTTTTTAGCTAGTTATCTCTTTTTATGTAAGCATATATTTTTACAAAAGTTTGACCAAAATGCTTGCTACATCGCACTAATCCATAGGTGTGATCACAACAGAGTACTCAACTGATGACGTCACAAAAATTAATTTTCGCTTGATTATATTTTTGGTTAACAAATTCGTTAGACAATCAGAAAAGATGTTTACACACCAAACTTGACGAGAATCGGTCAAATATCAGCTGAGATATGACCATTTGAATATATAATCTCCATACAAATCACTGTATTTTCGGCTCGGTTCCAAACGTCCGAAAATAGTGATTTGCATATGGAGTAATCATATGTTCAAATGGTCATATCTGGATATTTGTCCGATTCTCGTCAAATTTGGTGAGTAAACGTCTTTTTTGATTGGCTACAGGAATTAGAGATCGAAAATGATTAAAGTCAAAATTTATTTTTCCGTGACGTCACACTTGAGTTAGTATTTACGTCTTTCATATCCAATCTGACTGAGGTGCACGGTATTTAGAATATGATTCAAGGGTTTTTCTCTGGTTTTAGTTTCCCTATTGCACAAGAGTTTGCCAGAGTTGCCCAGAGTTTGTTTCAGGGTTCAATCTGTGAATTAGCCATGCCCTGACTTAGGTAAGCCCAGAGGTTGTTTCAGGGTTCAATCTGTGAGCTAGCCATGCCCTGACTTAGATCAGCCTAGAGGTTGTTTCAGGGTTCAATCTGTGAGTTAGCCATGCCCTGACTTAGATCAGCCAAGAGGTTGTTTATCAGTGTTCGATCTGTGAGTTAGCCGTGCCCTGACTTAGATCAGCCCAGAGGTTGTTTCAGGGTTCAATCTGTGAGTTAGCCATGCCCTGACTTAGATCAGCCCAGAGGTTGTTTCAGGGTTTGATCTGTGAGTAAGCCGTACCCTGACTTAGATAAGCCCAGAGGTTGTTTCAGGATTCGATTTGTCAGTTAGCCATGCACTGACTTAGATCAGCCCAGAGGTTGTTTCAGGATTCGATTTGTCAGTTAGCCACGCACTGACTTAGATCAGCCCAGAGGTTGTTTCAGGGTTCAATCTGTGAGTTAGCCACGCACTGACTTAGATGAACCCATATTCATTTGTCTTCTCATGTGCAACCGAGCACAAACTTTAAACAAAGAAATGATACTGAAATGTGGGAAAACATTACGTCAGAGCCGAAGAGGTCTATTAGTTTCTTCATTATTTTCAGAGGGAATAAAGCGTCGTACTGTTGGCTGTCCCCCACCATCAAGACGCGTTTGTCCAGCGGGTGAATCGAGCACTGATGACTGCAGCAAGTACAAACCTTGTCCAGGGTGTTTTTTATGCCTGTCAACATCCTTGTGCTATGAGATGCTACGATCCGATCACACAACACTTCTACCGCTATCCACAGATAGGTGAGTCAGATGACAGACTTTTTAAGAGAGAATTCTTTTCGTATTCAGGCGGTGAGCGCCAAAAACTATTTTCTTGAAGAAAGGCTGTTGTACAAGACTAAAATCTTGTTATTCAGAAAGTTTAACTTGTTTGGAAGTGGAGATGACCGATGGAAGTGGAATCAAAGTGTTAAACCCAAAGCAAAAATTTTATTCGAAAATGAGGTTTAGGTCTTCATTTGCTCATTTCCCATATATTTTCTATAAAAAGTCTGACAAAGCAACATTCTAACACAAATGCAACAAAACGCATCTTTGTACGATTGAAAATACCGCTTCAAACAGGCATTTTATCATAGTACATCAGTTTCTGTTTAAAAATGGTTTTGAGTGTTAACCCAAAAGGAAAATTGGGATCAAAACTCATACGAAAGTCTAGTTTTTGGCGCTTTTTGGCGCTTTTTGCCATTATTGCTCGTCATTGAAAAAAATTTCTTCTTAATTATCATTGTTAAAATTTAAGTTAATTTCGTTTTCAGAGTTTTCTTCTTTGCTTTTCTTTTTTATTTTCTTTGATTATTATTATACAAAAAAAAAATTTTAGATTTGATAGAGACTATTATATTGCTAAGAATTTACCTTTCCAGACATTATTTATTCATTTCTTTCTATAGAATATGACTCTTTCCTTTATTGCTTTTTGCAGATTTTTCCTAGATAGCTGAAGCACTGAAAAATAGGACTCAGGTCACTGGAAAATAGAATCGCCAACTTGGGAGTTCTCCAGAGCTCATCACTGGGACCATAATCATCACTAAAATCATCACTAAAACTGGGAATAAAAGACCGTAAAAATAAAAAAAATTATAATATAAATAGTTTATTTGTTAAGTCCAATTTTTGGTATTTAATATTGAGTAATTAAAATAACCAGGACCATACTTCCAGACATCGAGTGCTGAACCGTCGTATGGACTTACGGCTACGCCGGAGATTTCGACCCCGACACCGCTATCGCGGCAGGAGTTACAGACTGATCAGGAAGCTCGGCAAAAGCCTAAGGGAGAGGTTAGTCGGCCCCTAGACCGTATATGATTAACCCCTTGCTATGACCAGCATACCCGATATGTAACTTGTATCACTGAGGATTAAGTTACCATTGTCTCCCTTTTCCATGTGGGATGCGTTTTGAACTAAAACCCGCCATCCAAACATTTTATTAGAGACGGAAAGTTGACTCTTTGTCTGACAAATGGTCGACTTTAATTTACAAAATTCCAAAACTATTACTGATTAAACCACTACAAAACACATACATGTGAAAGCACACTCCAAAGTGGAGACGTAGAAAGCGAAGGCATTTATAGTGTTAGTGTGGAATGCGAAAACAAAGGCTTTTGGAAACGCTTCTGACGTCATTCATACCGACACGTCTGTTTTTCACATGCGCAGGTGACTATACCACATTGTATCCTTAATTTCCGTTGGTATCTACGTTTTTAATAGTATAAAAGTGATACGTAAAAGGAGCGTTTCGAAAAGGCATTTGGTTTATAATTGCCTAAAACGAACTGATCGATGATGCGTAAGCATGGAAGGTCCTTCTTTCCAAATGGGATGCAATACGGCATTTTGTGATACGATGGTTTGTCGATGAAATTGAGGACATTGTGGTCCGTCCCTCTCACCCGGTTAGCTCTGTTGACAAGAGCGTCGGTCTGTTGTGCGGAAGGTCATGGCTGAAGCCTCGGCCGGACCAACACTCAGGGCCTTAAAATAACTGAGGAGAAGGTGCTGCCTTTGTAATTTCATCTGCAAATGGTTGGACTTTCAAGTGGCTCGGATGACCACGTTAATCGCGGTCCCGTCCCTAATTAACTAGAGACGTTAACAGAGGACCACAAGTTTATCAGTTGAATTACTGTCAAGTGCTATACTCTATGAGCAAAGTTATCTAATTTATTTATTTATTTAATTATTCATTCATTCATCCATCCATCCATCCATCCATCCATCCATCCATCCATCCATCCATCCATCCATCCATCCATCCATCCATCCATCCATCCATCCATTCATTCATTCATTCATTCATTCATTCATTCATTCATTTATTTATTTATTTATTTATTTATTTATTTTATTGAGTCCCTACGACCCCCTCCCCCGTTTCTTAGACAAAAACAAAAAACAAAAAAATTCCTTTCTTAGACAAAAAATAACAACGCCAATAACAACCGCTATAGTAGCGTGAGCAGTGGCACAACTCGAAGGGGTCAAAAACAACGAAAAGGCCGCTCCTCTGGCAGTTGCTTATACAGTCCATGTATGACAATTGATAATAATGTGTCTTGCTTCCTGATGATCTGAGTGTCAATCAATCAATCAACTTTATTTAAGAAGGATGACACGTAGCTGTTTTCACTGATAAATCTGTGGCCATCCATAAAGTCATGTGTAAGTTCACTTTTGCACCAATCATGCAATGCGCATGCACTTCATAATACTATATACTCTATTTATATCCACACATATACAAAACACACTCGTGCCGTTACTAATACAAGTATATTCGAGAAATTATAAGGTTCAGAAAGGAGTACGGAAGAAAATGAAAACTATGATGAACTTGTTACTAGCTGTTATCTGTGTACTTGGTGTACTCACGCTTCATGCAGGTAAAAAAATGAGGATTCGAATACCTATGAGAGAATTGAACTTAACAGCCACCATTTTGGCTGAATAGTCCCCTTCACAGTTCCCTGCGCCATTGAAAGGTAGTCGTGACTTTTCATCGAAGTGAGACGAACGGTGAGCTTGCAATGATAGAGACCTTTTTTAGCACCTTGGACAATTATTCACACATCTCTAAGTTCCGCTCCCGCTACTGATTATATAAGTCTAGAGTCGAAAGTTTTTTCAAGGTTTGAAAAAAAATACTTTTTGTCGGGATTATTCTGTTTAACTGCGTTTTCTATGTTTTCTAGTCAATATAAACATCGTTTAAATTGTACTAAGTTTTGTCTTGTTTATTTACTTCGAAAGATCTTTCCTAAATCCTCTATTATTTCTTATTAATAAAACTTATTACTGATTGCAAGGGTCTCCCATGCCTATATATATTAACAGATGAATAAAGACTGATTGACCAACATATATAATGATATATCATCATTAATAATGCCAAGGGTAGTCGTTGCTAGGAGCACAAGCTCATTGTCCTGGTACCTTGCTATGGCTGTCTACACATGATGAACGTTAATTACAATTTAAAATGTCCATCACTTTTGTATTGCTAATCAACTTTCTATTTTTGAGCATTTTCCCTCCCATTAACTTACGCTTCTAAATTTACCAAGACGAACTCATAACTTCTGATACTTTATCAAACTTTCAAACAATTACAACAACAACAACAACAACAACAATAACAACAACAATAGTAATAATAATAATAATAATATTAATATTTTACTTAGAGCAGGCTGATAATAATAATAATATTAATATTTTACTTAGAGCAGGCTGATTATTCTGGCAGCTTTCGCTGATATTTTTTTTACACCGTCTTTAAAAAAGTGTTACCAAAATACTTTTGTATTATTGATGTTTGGTTATTCTCAACCTTCCTGATTTGGCCGCCATGTTTGTGTCCCTCAGTGGAACACCAAGATGGCGGACCAAAAGCACAGTTCCACTAAACCATGCATGAGCATAGTCAAACGCTCGTATATTCGTATCTAAAACTTCGTTTAACAAGATCTTTGGCATGAGATATGTACGGTTTTGGATGCTCTTTGGCCTACGGGGGGGGAAATGTCTATGTAAGCCCCTGGGAAATTTTCGATGGGTGAAACCAAGAACAGTAAAAACGTTCACAAAATTACAAACAAGAAGGTTTACGATTTTTTCTATTTATTTTTGTCTACGTTTAGATGGATATATTCCCAAACGCTGCCCCTTGCCCATGTTGAGGCCTTGTACTGACGTGGAGTCAGCGGGGAACAACTGTGGTGACAAGAACCCTTGTCCTGGATGTTTTCTTTGCTGTCAGCACCCGTGTGGAATGAAATGCTATGATCCAGTAACACAATACTTCTACAAGGTTGAAAAAGGTAATGTTAGTTTTCTGGGTTGCTTGGCTTCGTCACTTCGTGCATTGTTGCGCTTCTTGTTCTTGTTCTTGTTCTTGTTCTTGTTCTTGTTCTTGTTCTTGTTCTTGTTCTTGTTCTTGTTCTTGTTCTTGTTCTTGTTCTTGTTCTTGTTCTTGTTCTTGTTCTTGTTCTTTGTTCTTGTTCTTGTTCTTGTCTTGTTCTTGTTCTTGTTCTTGTTCTTGTATTGTTCTTGTTCTTGTTCTGTTCTTGTTCTGGTTTGTTCTTGTTCTTGTTCTTGTTCCTGTTATTGTTCTGTTATTGTTTTGTTATTGTTCTGTTCTGTTCTTGTCTTGTTATGTTCTTGTCTTGTTCTTGTTCTTTGTTCTTGTTCTTGTTCTTGTTCTTGTTCTTGTTCTGTGTTCTTGTTCTTGTTCTTGTTCTTGTTCTTGTTCTTGTTCTTGTATTGTTCTTGTTCTTGTTCTTGTTATTGTTATTGTTCTTGTTTCTTGTTTCTTGTTCTTGTTCTTGTTCTTGTTATTGTTATTGTTCTTGTTCTTGTTCTGTTCTTGTTCTTGTTATTGTTCTTGTTCTTGTTCTTGTTCTGTTCATTGTTTTGTTCGGTCTTGTTCTTGTTATTGTTATTGTTCTTGGTCTTGTTGTTCGTTCTTGTTCTTGTTCTTGTTCTTGTTCTTGTTCTGTTATTGTTCGTTCTTGTTCTGTTCGTCTTGTTCTTTATTGTTATGTTCTTGTCTTGTTCTTGTTGGGCTTGTTAGGGGGATGCGTTCTTCATCTTCGTTCTTGTTTCTTCAGGTGCGGCTTGTGCGGCGGCTTGGCGGAGGAGCAGATTTAGCGTCGGCGGCGTTCTTCTTCTTCTATTACTGGAGCGATGCACGGAGCGGATCGGGGCGGCTCTTCTTCGGAGGCAGAAGGAGGCGAGCGCGAGGGAGGAGGGGCGACGGGGAGCGAGGAGGCGGAGGGAGGGCGAGCACGGGGAGGCGGAGGAGGGGAGGAGGAGGGCAGGCGAGGGAGGAGGGGCGGCGGGGAGGGCGGCGGAAGAGGCGCGGGGGCGGAGGCGGCCGGAGGATCATATGCGAGAGGAGTGAGCAGCAGGGCGGGGAGGAGGAGGAATCGATCGTCTTCTCTTATTTTCTTCCTAGTATTCCTTACTTTTCTATTTGCATCTTCTTCTTCTATTCTCTTATCATATTTCTTCTTATTCTTCTTCTTCTTCTCCTCTTCTCTTTCTTCTTTCTTCTTCTTCTTCTTCTTCTTCTTCTTCTTCTCTTCCTTCTTCGTCTTATTCTTCTTGTTCGTGTCCTTCTTCTTGTTCTTGTTCTACAGTTTTTCTTCTTCTTCTTCTTCTTCTTAATTATCCTCTTTTCTTTCATCTTTCGACGGACACACGGTGCAACATTAATTTTTGCGCGCAGCATTGCAGGCAATGTTGCTGAAGTAGGATAGTTTTTTATTTCAGCAACGTTGCGTGCAACAAATTGCGTCGTGTGTTATGGCTCGCAACATCAATTCCATGCAACATTGCGCGCAATTTTTCTACCGTGTGCCTTTACCGCTGCTATTTTTTAGAACACATCAAGTGTGATCTCAGAACAAGGAGAAAACCATGCCTGACTTGACTTGACCTTCTCTTGACATAAAAAAATTTTTTTTTTTGCTTTATTCTTTTCAGATCTATCATAAAAGAGACATATGTTCAAGAGCATAGCTGAACTCTTCGAAACTTAATTGTCCCTACTAATAAAGTGATCAAAGTCATGACTCAATAGCGCTTTTCTGTAAAGTGTCTTGTTCATATACGATGGTTTACCGCAAATTAAACGACTTCTGCAAAAAAAGAAAAAAAAAGTTACATGAGACGAATTGCTTGGTGGGTTGGTTGGTGGGTTGGTGGGTGGGTGGGTGGGTGGGTGGGTGGGTGGGTGTAGTTAAGAACATAAAAAAGTTATATAAACTCAGGTGTGAGACACCTATTTTAGTTTATCAATTTTCAATCGCAGTTACAGTTTATAGGAATTGAGCACGTCACCTGACTAGTACTGAACAAAAACGAACAGCCAAAAGTTCAAGCACTGTATGGTCATGTGATCATGTTATACTCAAGGGCGGATCCAGCCAACATTTTGGGGGGGGGGGGGGGGGCGGGAGTAATTGAGTTTCTTCGGTCAACACAATGGAAAACAATATAAAAAAACATCGTTTTTTTTTGCTGAAGGGGGGAACTTCAGCCCCCTCCCCCCCCCCCCCCTGGATCCGCCCTTCATACTTTAAGACTAATGATACAAGCTTCACATGTGCTATTGTACTGCTGGTATGATGCATGTATGGATGGTAAGCAGTTGCTTAAGAATAACAATAATTTACAACGACCAATTTACCTCTTTGGTCTAAGATTGTGCTTCTTCTTTCCTCTCCTATCCCATCCATCTATCTCATAGTTATAAATTGATTTAACATGATGTTAGAAGGTTGATGAAATGATTGATTGATCCATATGATTCATTTATTAATTCCTTCACCAATCCATCTATCTTTCCTTCTATTCTGCCCATCTCATAATTTATCATTGAAATTCAATTAGTCTCTTATTATTCTTTTTTTTTTTTTTTTTTTTCAAAGCAAAAAATAAAAACTTCGCAAACCTCCTCCCAACTCCCCCCTCTTTCAACAAAAAATTCAATTGGGATTCCTGTGTGCTTTTTTACGCAACCTCCTGACCCCCCTCCTCCAGGGGGTCTATTTACCTTAGTTTCACAGGACGCCAGTTGAACTTTGTAATGCAGAACGAAGTTTAGTCTGAACTTAGCCAAAATTTCCTTCCTTTCCCCTCGAAATACCCACATTTAAAGATACCTGCGTATTATAGGACAATTAATATTTAGTTCTAGTCATGTAAACTTGCTTTAAAGATGATTTAAGGGGATGTTTTAAGACACGAAAGACGAATCGTTTTCGAAGAGAAGACAAGATGGCGACGAGAACGGGTGATGCTTCGAAAGGTATTCTAAACCAAGGCTTTTCTGCTGGTTCTAATGGAAAATCAGTGTTAAAAGAAGCTGTAGATGCTGTATTAACGTCCTTTGCAAAGCATACACAAGGCCATGGTGGAGGTAAGAGGCATTTTTGCATCTTATTTTATCATTTTCGAGTCATTCTGTTTATGAAAACAATTTTAAAAACAGCAACTCTTTTCTATTGAAACTCTTCAAAACAAACAAAACAAAACAAAAAACGTATAATGTTACTTTATTATTCAGTTGTTAGAAAAAATATTACCAATTTCTCTTATTAACTAAGTTCTATTGACGTTTTTTTGTAATAATTTTGAAAAACTTTTGCATAAGTTTTGATTCTTCGTTAACAAAAATTGTTTATTCCAAACAAACTTTAAAACCAAAACCTTATATAATCCTATTTTTCATAAGTATTCTAGTATTAATAATATATAATATTCATAATTTTGCATAAACATTGCAAGTTTTTATTCAGTTAATTCAGCTATTCAAAATAAATACTTAAGCAGAAATCAAGTCTAAAATATAATCTTTTCAATCCTCTGTAAATCCAAAGATATCTTTGACGATTTATCTAAGTCGGTGGGATTCGTATTCAAGTTTTATTTAAGTTACCACAAAAATTGCGGTAACGCCAAAGCTGCATATCGAATAATAATCAATTCGGGATCTTTGTTGATCTTTGTTTAAGTGCTACTCTGACGAAAATCGCTCAAACTTGGATTCAGCTGAAACTTCCTAAGAATACTCTTTAAAGGTCCAATAATCACTGTATGAAGTGTTTTCTCGATATTCAGGACAAAAGTATGATATTTTTACGATTATTTTTTGAAGTCTGTGACGTCATAGACTCAACATCGAACATCGCTCCATACATTTCTTTGTAGTTTATGATCAAAATATCAGTAGTAAAAGGAGAAAGAAATACCCAAACACCCCAAAATATAAATTATAGTCACAAGTAATGTGAAATAAGCACATTAGCCACCCTTTGGGCTTCATAGGAATAAAATAAATTAAGGATTTATATACAAAGAAATGAATGGAGCGATGTTGGATGTTGAGTCTATGATGTCACAGACTCCAAAAAAATAATCGTAAAAATATCATACTTTCGTCCTGAATATCGAGAAAACACTTCATACAGTGATTATTGGACCTTTAAAGAATATTCTTAGGAAGTTTCAGCTGAATCCAAGTTTGATTAAAATTTTTGTAAAAAATATTGTATATTGTATTGAAGATTTTAGGATTTGAATTACAAATCACTCATGCAGGTTTGATTCCTGTACTTCATATCACATGTAAGCAGAGTTTGTTACAGTAGGTTTTTCCCTATATTCATGGGTTTTATTCCAGCTTTTCTGGTTTTCCTCCCTTCGCAATACTAACTAGTTAGCTAAATTCCAATTCAATCTGTTAGTTACCCCGGCTTTGATCAGCCCAGAGATTGTTCAGGGTATCGATTAAACTTCCGATCAAGGTTTAATTCATATTGATAGTCTTAGTAGATGCTTGAGGGGACTGATAACCTGTACCGAAATGTTCCTGAAGGCATATTAGACATGTCATGGGCTCAACTTACAGTGAGGGTCCAGAAGAGGAGGATCCTATAACCATTTCCCAGCCCCCATTTTCACCAAATCCCATAGTCTCAGCTTATTTTTTGTTCAAATCTCAATCCCATTCCCATTTTTTGATTGTTGTTTTTTTTTTCAATTCCCAGTGCATAAAATCCTATTTTCCCAGTCCTAAAAAGGCAAATCCCAGCTCCCATTTTACCACTTCAGGACCTTCTACTGTTACCTTAGTGATGATAAATGCAGGATGTCCAGAATGTTCTGGAGTAGGTTGTCAAAAATCTGATGTAGCTGGCTGTGAGAACGATGATACTTTATAAATACAAAAGAAAAAGTAGCCGACAGTTTATTTCAAAGCATCTGCCAGAGCTCCAGCAACCTGCTGCTTATTCTGATAGCCCTATAAAGTTGTCGAAATTTAAGCCACGGGGCTTTAAAATAGCAGGCTTCCTATGGCTAACATGCAGCCGCCAAATGTTACTAATTAATGCAGTACTTAGCAGATGCAGGGATGGTTCCATGGAACCTTCTTTTGCTCAGTAGAACAAAATTTATTGAAATCTTTGTTGTAGCAGAAAATAGCATTTCCGGACTCTCACTTTTTGAAATCCTGAATCTGCCAACAATGTAATGGCAAGGATGATGATAATAATGGCTTTTATTTAAACACGATAATAAATTACAGCGTTGCTAATGTGGTCGTGTCACTACGACTATAGAGAAACACAAAGTGTTTTAAGAATCTCAACTGACAAGGAGGCACCCAGTTGGCTATTTACTTGAAGCATGGTCGAGAAACTGAATTTGAACTAATCAGGAACCAGGACAAATACAGTCTCAGCTAGTGGCCACAGCGGGACTAGAACTCAGCATCACCGGGTTGTGAGACCGACGCTATGACCGCTCAACCATGCTGCCTCCTCTTCCTTCTTTCTAAAATTTGGTAAAATTTTCTATTTTCAGCCATGAAGTCAATGCCTTATTTCCTGAGATTTACCTGGCCATTTTTATTTTAAAGAATGTGTCATTTGGTACAGTCTCCCTGCCATTATACACTATAAACTCTCTCAGTCTTGCATGCAGCAGTAACATTTGAATACAATCTGTTCAAACTTTGCTCTTTTTTTCTCTTTCTTTATCTACTGTACAAGGAGATGGTCCTTGATTGTATCCATATTTATGGATCGGTCTGCTAGCTTCATTATGTTTGACGACCTTAAACAACATGTTATTATAAAGAGTGAGGAGGAGTGAGCCTGTTTGCACTTGACTTGACATGACATATGTATTTTAGATTTATAGGTCCTTATCTTATTAAATAATTCATTAAGTAAAGAAAACTGGCCGTTTGTTTGGATAACCTTGACCATATACCTTTAAAAGCATCAGTCTCGTATCTCATAATCTTAAATAAGAGATATTTCTCCCAGTATATCATTATTTCGTTATCTTTTTTTTCAATTGTGTTTACTGTGGACTGTTCTCTTTGAACAGCGACCCTCAAAGTTTGGTCTCTTTTTAACCGATTAGCATTTCAATGACGTAAATCAGAGGTCTGCAATAAAAAATCCAACATTTGATGAAGATTTTAGATTGAAATAAAGATTTTAATCATTTACCCTCTATCATACCTACATAATAAATTCCAATAATAATAATAACAATGATAATAATAAAAAAATACATTTATTAATGCGTCACATCGTTCTAGCTTATTACAAAATAAACTAATTGGGGATACGTATCTGAGACCCAGTAAAACCAATAAAAACAATTCCCGTATTCCAAACCCTTAGATTAAAACAACCCCTATATATTTACACTAGTCTACTATACAGTAATATCCCGTCCCTCACAACCAAAATAATGTTCTACAACCTTTCTACAACCTTTACTAGTTATCTAGTATATTGCATTATAATAGGAAAAAATTCACTTCTCAGGTAGTAAAGCTCCTTTCTCGTGGTATACAGTATTTTTCTGTCTGCTATATTATAAAACAGCTTTTGATCTTCTATATCTGGACTGTACCTACAGAACAAAACAGAACAGAACAGAACAGAACAGGAGTTTATTGCTCTTAAATATTAATTGCATTGGTGACAATATAGAAAAATTTAAATATAATATAAATGTATAGTAAATAGATAATATTACATGGGTGCGGAGATACAAAATTTATCTTTGAGCGTTGAAAATATCTCTGAGTGAGTGCAGCAAACAAGTGAGAGATTTTCAACACTTAATAAGCTTTTTATTATTATAAAAAGTTTTTATTTATAAACAAATAGTTTAAACACACATGGTAACGATATTTTCACATGTGAAAATATCAGTTTTTCGAAAAGGAGAAATATAGGTATTATATGGATAATTATATGATGAATATTTGTAATAAAGTGATAAGTAAAATTACACTAATTTCTATTGATATCATTCCTACATTATGATAAAATAATTAATTCTATAACCTTCACTAGTTATCAACTTGAATTATAAGAAAAAAGTCACTCTTCAGGTGGTAAAGCTCGATACCTAATTTCCTGTGGTATACATTTCTGTCTGCTATATTAAAACAGCTGGCAAAATAATCAAATGATTTGGAATGATATGTTGGTTCCTTTGTGATCTGACCTTACATTCCTAACTTTCTTTGAAGTCTAATACCTTTCGTTTTATGTCGTCTTGGGTCAGATAACATGTTGACGTCAAACTTGTGCAGCAGATGCATGTACATATCTTAACATCAGTAAGTTTTTTCATCTTTTCACGGTGTATAATTTACCTTTTCATCATTACTGTGTACATATCTTAGTTAGAAGTCTTGTTGTTCATGAAGTTTGATTAATATATGCAGAATTGTTGCCTCAAAAAAAAATTTTTGAATTTAAAAAAAAGGAAATAAATAAAAACGATGAATAAACAAAGTCATCATCATGTAATGTCCGCCCTAAATTGGAACTCGTCCGGTCAAAGCTTCGCCTTGCTAGTCATTTTGACCAGTAACGTTTGCTAGAAAAGAGGTACATGACAGAGCTACAGTGCATTTTGGCCAGTGACTAATAACACGATACATGCTGTATGATATACCATATGCTCATGAAAAGCTAGCGAAGGCACATTATTTCATAAGACAGCATTCAGTGCAGCAATCAAGTTTTTATTTCACTTATTATAAAGTACGATTTAGATCAGCTGTTAAATTTTGGTTCTACTTTGTGCCCCTACTTCGAAGATAACCAATACTGTTTTCCCCTTTGATTCTAAGGGGTGCACCCCTCCTTAGGTTAACTTTGTGTGCAGCACCCCTCCCTGAACAAAATCCTGGATCCACCACTGTTTCGATATTCTGCAAACTCAGACATTTCAATGGCTTGTTATGAATTTTTTTACTGCCACCAGTCAAGAACATAAAAGGTACCGACTGATTATTTTGGATTGACGGCAGTGAAAAAACAAATTTCAGCATGCAGCTCACAACTACTGAGTTCGCAGGATATAGAAAACTGCAGCAATAATATTTCATCTCATTTTTAGCTGTGAATGTAGAGGAGGCTTTGCAAGAATTCTGGCAAATGAAAGACACAGATACAGGATCCAAAATCCAGCATAGAAAAAGTGTGAAATATGAGCCAGAGATGTCCGACAGACCTCCATATGTCTGCTTCGTAACCTTACCAGAGGGGAGCTGCTTTGGCAGTTTTCAACCTTGTCCAACCAAAGCCGAAGCCAGGCGAAGCGCTGCTAAGATTGCGCTCATGAATTCGGTTTTTAATGAACATCCATCAAGGTAAAATCTCAAACATTTTGTATTTTTTGTCATTTTATATTGGTAGTTTCTTTATTCAAATTCTCACTGAGGTCGGCAGACGACAGTGATGCATTGACTTCCCCCTATTGTTAACCCCCTGTATTCTTGAAATTCTAGATTATATTTCCTCCAGATTTTCTTCCTGTGGGTCATTAGCCTCAAGGCTCTCCTCGTTGGAGTGTGAACATGTGTTAAAGTCTTTAAGCCTGAGGTGTGAATTGAGCCTATGCAGTAACAGTGCATGAAAATTATGACCCATACAAAGGCAGATCCAGGGGGGGGGGGGGCAAAGGAGGTTGAAGCTTTCCCCCCCCCTTTGGCAGAAAAAAAATCAAAACAAAACTGTAGAATTTTTTATTGTGAAGGTTTGCATATATCAAAACGTGTTTGAATAGAAAACCAAAATGAATAATTGTGTTAAAATAAAACATTTTTGCAAAAAGTCAGTCCAGGATTGGACGCCATGTCCCGACTCACCATTTTTTATCATTAGGGATCCCTGTGGGAGCCTGTGGCAGGAAACCTTTGACCCTTAGCCCCCCCCCCTAAAATTTTGGCTGAATCCGTCCTTGCCATAAGTAACTACTGTGCAAAGCAGTGAGAGACAGTGCTGTATCAGCTCATGGCACTCATAACCCATAACATTTACATGAATCTATACAATCAATATAATTATATATCATTTTTTGACAGGAGAATAACTGATGATTTTATTGATCTTGCTGTCAAAGAAGCTCAAGAAACAGAAAAACAGATTGCTACGAAGAGAAGAACACTATCCCTCAAGGCCCAAGACCCAGATAATCCCAGTACAGGGGTAGGAGCATTCAGATTCATGCTCAATTCCAACAAAGGCCGCACCATGTTAGAATTCCAGGAACTCATGACCATATTCCAGTTATTGCACTGGAATGGTAGTTTAAAGGCCATGCGTGACCGCGACTGCTCTAGACAAGAGGTGCTGGCACATTATACTGCAAGGGTAATCGATGACGACATGCGCAGCCAAATGGCACTCGATTGGATTTCACGAGAGCAAGAGCAGCCAGGAATTATAAAGAAAGAAACTGAGCGTGCTTTTAAGGAGCTAGAACAATGTAGGTTGGCTGGAAGGGAGTTGAGATTTCCTAAAGAGAAGAGAGACATTTTAAGGATGGCTTATGATCAACTTCGAAATGTCTAAGGTCCAACTCTTTTTAATTTTAATGCCAATATGGTCGCTACCCACCCCTCCCCTGTAGACAAAGACACGTAAATCATGATCTAAAGCTTTGACATGTGGGTGTAATATTTTCCATTTCAGACTATATGTAATTTCCTTGTTATCTTCTCAATCCTTAAGGCCGGTTTTCACTACAATGCAAGCATAAGCACAAACACAAGACTTAGTATAAACAGGCCTTATTTTATTGTGAAAACTTTCTAACGCAATGATAAACACAAGCATAAGGATCAAATTTTTTCCTTTTTGTTGCGCTTGTGCTTAAGCTTATGCTGCGCCAGTGAAAACTAAACACAATACAAGAGCAATGATGGTGAATGATTAATGCATGTCATGTGACCAATCACGACAGCACAGAAGAGGCATGGCACTAGTTGCGCTTGTACTTATTTCACAACTTTTTTTCATTGAAATAAGGTCTCTTGTGTTTGTGCTTATGCTTGCACCATAGTGAAAACCAGGCTTTACTGGTAAACAACGAAATAATACCCAAGGGAATGTCATGTTTTCTGAAATGGACAAACGTTATACCCAAGTGGTATTAGGTCTATTGACCTATTAAGCTTGGTTATGGTGTCAGTGATGCCATAAGGGGGATTTCATTTTCTAAATTCCCTTTTTTTTTTTTTTTTTTTTTTTTGTCATGTCTAGAGTGCAAACCATATATCCATGAGACAATACATTACTAGCTACTGCAGTGCTTAAAAGTATTTAGTTATCCACGTGTAGTTCCAAAAATTATTCATACCCTCCTCACGGAGGAATTTTTTTAAGACACCCCCCTACCCCCTGGAAATTCCAATTTTCTTCCATACAAACTCTATAATTTTTGTTCTTTCTCTGACCCCCCTACTCTTCGGAAATTCCAAATTCCTCTGTGGGACCGGTGGGTATGGATGATTTCTGGAACTACACAACTATTAATTTAGTTGTTGAATTCACTCAGGCATGAACCAAACAGAGATGCAATGTCCTGCCCCAGTTATATCCACTGTTTTGTACGAAAAATTACAATTATGCCTGATACATCCTTTGTTTTGTTTCATGGATATTTGGCGCACCTATTAATCTGGCGGCCATATCCCTTTTTTCATTCTCAAGATTAATCACAAAATAAGAATTTTTATTGATTAACTTATGTAACTATGATTCCAATGCATGCAATAACTAATATATATGAATTATTATCGAATCTCCAACATATTGTAGATATAATTGAATTATTTGTACAGTATTTAAATAATTTACTTTTTCAAATCCATTTAGAAAGATTGGGCTACCTGTGGTATTGATTAGCTTAAGGCCGGTTTAGACGGTACTATTTTCGCCTATCGCATCTGTCGTAGGCGAGTTGTAGGCTTGAATTGCACGCTACGACTCGAGTTGTAGGATGGCGCGAGCGTGTTGTATACGATAGTTGTAGGTGAAAATTGTACCGTCCAAACCAGCCTTTACAGAGGTCACATAAATATACTAGTGGTCTGGAGTGATTTTACTTGGCCCGTGGAACAAAGTCGTATTATTAGTGGGTAATAGTCAAAGTAAAACAAAAGAAAACAATGGAATTAGTGTCCACTACCATTTATTACGTTCACTACTCTTACACGGGCAAAGGAAAATCAATCTATTACAAATGCTACATTCTGATTGGCTGTGCGACCACAGTACAGAGAAAAAATCGCATAGCCCAAGATTTTGCCATTCAAAAAACATCTAGTTTTAGGGTCGTAATCTGATTGGCTTAATTGGGATCCTTTAAAGGTGCTGACACACGGTGCAACATTGCACTCAACATTTCAAGCAACAAATTTGAATCGGGGTGATACACATTGCAACAAAATCACGCAACATCGCTTGTGTGAGCCTGCTATGTTAAGATATTTGGTCAGCAGTTATAAATTTGGTGCTAGGTGATTGGCTGGAAGTTCAAAAATGTTGCAGGTAATGTTGCAGACATGTTCACATGATGAAATTTGTTGCGCGCAATGTTGCAAGAGTAGAGCGCGATTCAACTTCAGATTTGTTGCATGCAACGTTGCGTGCAACAAGTTTGGGGTAGACACGCTGCAACAGTCCTGTTGCGTGCAATGTTGCACCGTGTGTCAGCACCTTAAGCCTGTGATTGGCTGAAAACAATAGGTTACAATAGTCGTTGCATTCTATGACAAGTTTAGTTGACGTTTAGATGTTGTTAGATGGCAACCATGTTGTGGGGCTAAAGTATAGAAAAATAACACGAAAAAATTACATACGTTAGGCAAAAAGTATTGCAGTCTTCTTGCCATCCAACATGGCTGCAACACTCGTCCATTTTCATTGATAATTTCCAAAAATTCCACGTTTATATGGTTAAGGGGGAACCAAACTGTACTTTCTATACTAAAGACCGTTGTCATGTCCAACAATCTTATCACATTATTTAGAATATCTTAGAATTTAAAACTCGGAAAATAATGATTATAAATCGTTTTCATTTGATAGCTTACTATCCTGCAAACAGAATAGAAAATTGCCTCGGACACCTTGTAGTACTCTTTAAAACAGATACTGTATAGTTGTTTGTGGGAAAATATTTCATTACACTGAAAAAACTGCTGCAAGGGTGACTGGTTCGCTATTGTCTGAGTCGTAACCATGAATCAGTTGGACGGCACGAGTTGAATAGGCTATTATCACCGTTTCTAATTTGATTTCAGAATAGCAGAGAGCACAGAGCCCATTGTTCAACCTAATTCCTATGACGCAGTTTATAAAACTCACATTATTTGACGAAAGCTAGTTAAAGTAGCTGAAAAATAAAATAAATATGGCAATTGCCATGATCGTTAGCCGTTTTTCATGTTATTCTCACGGCAAACGTGAAACGTTAGTTGACCAGTGAAAAATCAATTCTTTTAAATTACTGAAAAGGAATTGCTGGCTTTCACTCAGCTGATAAAAGTCTTTGAATCTCATTATCTGCTCCACATGGTGGTCAAACGTGATTCGTCAAGTGAAAGCCAGCAATAGCAAAAATCCAAGTATTAGAAAAACAAAAGAATATTTGTGTGTGGTAAGTAAGTTTGCATAAAGGATGGACCATTAGATAATTGATGGAGGGTTTGCAGGAATTTTAGTTGTATGATATTTATTTGTTTGGCTCAACACTTGCACGTTATTTTTTTGCTTACAGCTAGATATTTTTCTTCTAATAGAAGAGGTTGCACGATATTTTTTTTGAGGTTTAAGTCGATGAAATCGATGCAGCATTACCACCTGACATACTCCGTCAAGTAACCCAAGCAAGAGACAAAGGAGCAAGCTCATGGCTCAATGCGATACCAATTAAAGAACAGGGACTTACTTTGAATAAACAAGAATTCAGAGATTCTCTTTGTCTGCGTTATAATATACCGTTATCGGGTTTACCAAGTACCTGCGCTTGTGGGACAACCTTTTCGGTAAGCCATGCACTATCTTGTAAAAAGGGAGGATTTGTTGCACAAAGACATGACAACGTCCGTGATCTGCTTGCCATACTTTTAAACAAGGTTTGCAACAACGTTCAAAAGGAGCCACAGCTTATCCCATTGGATGGCGAACAATTTAATCTAAAATCTACTAGCACAAGTCAGGATGCAAGGCTCGACATCAAAGCTGGATCGTTTTGGGCACAGGGAGTAACTGCATTTTTTGATGTAAGAGTATCGCATGTTAATTCCAAGAGCAACCAAAACAAATCCACTTCTACAATCTTCAAGGATCAAGAAAGCGAAAAAAAGAGAAAGTACCAGCAAAGAGTAATCGATGTCGATATGGGAACTTTTACGCCCTTAGTTTTTGGTACAAATGGAGGAATGGGGGCAGAATGCCAGATTTTTTTAAGCACCTTACTGAGAAATTAACCAAGAAGACAGGGGACACATATGCAAGTACTATAACATGGATTAGAACTCGATTATCTTTTGAAATAATTAAGTCAGTACACATGTGTGTCAGGGGGACAAGAACCCCTTTTTTTAAGGACAATGAATTCTTGAATGACTTTAATCTTAACGCCAATGTAGCGGAAATTTAGAAATATTTAGATTTTAATAATAAATGTATAGTTTTAATATAGTATTATATCAGTGTGAAGAGCTGGACTCGTGTTTTGAGCTATTAATTTATTTTACAAATATGTTTTCATAGATAAATAAGTAAATATTATATAGATTTGTTATTTTATATTCATAATCTTTTCTTTTTTGTTTTATAATTATAGCAATATTCTTATCACGTCTCATATTATAATGAATTATTAGTTTAATTATTATTATTATTATCATTATTATTATTATTATTATTATTATTATTATTATTATTATTATTATTATTATTATTATTATTATTATTATTGCGTCCGACAAATGTTGGGTTTCGCGTTTGTCAGAGCCTTAATAGGTAATACCTTCTTCGTTTTTGTTTCACATATACACTCAATTGAAGAATCGTTGTCGGGTTCAGGGTTCGAAACATAGAACATAGAAGCTGAGACCGAAATGGCACATGGGAAGTACGTTAATAGATGCATGCTGTGACTGGCGACCCGTGGCATCATCCACTGTTTTTAATACGCGTTTGGCATTCTAAACCGACTACATGGATGACGCAAATGAATAAATTATAATATAATTATGTCATTTCCCATGTGCCATTTCTGTCTCAGCTTCTAAGTATGTTCTGTGTTTCTGAACCCGACAACGATTCTTTTTGAGTGTATACGGCGTTCACTCTATTTGCTCTATCGCAAACACTACATAAATCTGAAGAGGATTCTGGTAGTAATGGTATCACTTAAGATATCACGATATGTCCAATATGAAAAATGAGCAATTTATTTTCAAAAAGGATGTGAATATCAATGGAATAGAAAGTAGAAACTATACCACTGACGACATCAATATCCAAAAAGAAATCTTTCAAATTAATTATTAATAGCTCGGAATTCTTTTAACCTTCAACAAAAACTAAAAAAAGCAAAAAATGGACGGGGATCACTGATTCCGTTCAGACCTTTGGACTGCATACCTGTGGTCTGATTCGTTATGACAACGAGCAACCAGTTTCTGATAATCTAATTCTAAAACTATGTACCTGTCTAAGATTATGTAATGGATTTCGCTCGTTGCACAGAGCTTATTTGCTGGTGAGGCTTAACATATAGGGCAAGTAAGAGAATGAGGTTTTAGTCATTCGTTGTTGACTTCAGGATGAAGAGCTTTGTACTTTATCTCGTTGCCGTGACTGCCTGCTCATTGCTGGAGGCAAATGTTGTGTTGGCGAATGACGATCCTCCCCGCTTCGTTTACAGGGCTGATTTTCGTGGTCCCGATGAAATTTTCCAAAACGGAATGACAGGCTTAGGAAACAATGACAACCTCATCGACCACGTAGATGGCAGATCTTGCAATTACAATGATCACCAAGCCAATACCGCCTTCATCACCACTTCATCCGAAGAATCGGCGGCCCGCCTCTGGGCAGGCAACCAGCTTTGGAGTCAGTCGAATGCAGGGAGGCACGATTCCATTTACATTTACAGAATTCGAGCAAGTGAAAACTTTTACAGCGCCTACGATTCTTTGATGGCTGCCTTTCGACGGACACAAGAACAAGGGTATCGCAGAAGAGCAGATAACAATCGCTTTTACCATGAATGGCTAGCACACGGTCAAATCCCTGCCAATCAATTCCAGCGTGTGACCGTGTATCGAAGAGGCTCTACACAGGGAAGTATAGAGCAATTTGGAGAGCCTCGAAGAAACTCTAACTATCGAAGTGGAAACACCCACGGTAACCGTGTTGCTTTTGCAGCTGGACCCATCAACAGTGATGAAGTGGTTGCTGTCCCAAGCCGGTTTACTACACTATTTACCGCTTGCTTCAGTGTTTGTCGAGAAGAAAATGAGTCTGAACGAAGTGGTACACAGTCCCATTCTTGCCCGCAGACGTTCAAGACGCCAGTTACAACCCACAAACGTTGGGTTTGGGATCCAGTCCAAAAGACACTCGTTCTACGCCCAGTGCCTTGGGTAGAGAGCGTGAGGGATCGTCGCAATCGCTATGCCCGTTACCCAAATCAACGTCCATATAGCTGCTGGATCGATCCAGGTGCGAGGGGAGACGACGGTGCGGACGCAGATAAAATCCGGGTACATTGCAATTCCAACAACCTCTACAGAAAGTTTGTGGTCAGACTTAAGGCTGGTGGTAGTTCATACGATTGGGTAGACAAGACCTTCACAGATGGTCAAACCGGTCAAATTTGGGAAAAATGGACTAGACAGATCCCAGTAGTTGGCACAAGTAAAACACTTAAAGATTATGACTACTCCATTAATAATGTCTTTGCAGCCCCAGGCATGGGATGGTGGTCAAAGTTCGAAGTTTTTCCTGTCTATCCCGACTACGCAAGTCCAGAAATCACTGGTGGGGAAAAAAAGAAAAAAATTCCCGAATGAAACTTTGAGTCTTAAGAAAGGAAAATAATTAATCTAAGCCGTTGAAATCCAAGTTTAGATATATATAACCTTTTCCCCTGCAAATTAAACATTTAGAATTAAACCATGGAAATGCACTGTAACTCAAAGCAATCTTCATCCATAATCTGTAACGCAAATTAATCATTTTTAAGCTTTATGAAATTTGAATTAGCAATTAGAATTTTTGTTATTTCTTATCTTACTTAAAGCGGGAGCCAAAAATCAATCAATGGTCGAGGTCATAGTCTCCTACGCAGCCGCTATTAGTGTCGTCACGCCACGCTCACTTAGGGGAGTCAGCGTTGCGTGACGAAACTAATAGCGGCTGCGTAGGAGACTATCGAGGTCACAGACTTGCCACATTTTGGTAGCATGGGTGGCGTTCGCGGCTAACGCGTCGTCTTTCACCGCTGGGAGTCCAACGGGTCAGGTCGCTGGTTCGAGCCCTACGGTCTTCACATGTGAGTTGAGTTTGTTTGATGTGTTGTTCTCTCCCTTGCCACGAGGGTTTTTCTCCAGGTTCACTGGTTTTCCTCCCTCCATAAAATCAACATGTGAGTTGAGTTTGTTTGATATGTTGTTCTCTCCTATGCTACGAGGGTTTTCTCCAGGTTCTCCGGTTTCCTCCCTCCGTAAAAATCAACATGTGAGTTGAGCGTTGTGTGCATAGAATATTAAATGTAGTGGTAGTGCGTGTGAGCGAAAAGTGTCCCCAATTAGTGCGAAAAGCGCTAGAACGACTAGACACTTTTAAGTTTTATTTAAAAATAAAGTGATTTATTTATTTTTATTTTATTAACATTTTTCTTTTCATTAACGTAGAGTCCTTTACGGTTTACCGGCTCTTATTTTTGTTGTCGTGAAAAACGTCTGCGCATGTGCGGATACTGTTTAGAAGATCAGTTGTTTGTTGCATATTGGCGCTTAACCATATTTTAGAGCTGCCATAGTCAACTTCCAGTCATTTTCAACTTCAGTCATATTGAAAAATGCATTAACAGCGCATTCGTGGTGACAAAGAATAATTAAAATGAGTGCAAAACACACACTAACATGATTTATGCATTTAGATCGGCTCATGTGAAGTTCGACGTTTGACCCCAAGTCGATCTACAATCGTTTTCCCCGACTGACCTAGTCGGTCCAAATTCGATCGGTCAAACATCGAGTACGCTACGCCATTCATCGGCTAGGCCTCGTTGATCCACACTACTTCGACCTGATGTGATGAATGAAGCAATTGATCGTCAATAAGAGGACAGACACATAAAACACTGATGTCAATTTGTTACACAATTAGGTTCGGCTCATGTAAAGTTCGACGTGTGACTCGACCTAATATTTTTGCATAAGCACTTACCAACATTGAACCTTCCATGCCTTAAGAGATTGTTTCCGATTTCATAGCCACTAAGACACACATGTTGCATATAGACTAAACTACAATTTAATTTTTTTTCCGTGGAGATCGGTTCTCGTCACGTGGTAATGACGTCACCTATTTTAACTCTAATTTTTAACTTTAATTTTAACTTTAACCTCATTTACTAGCGAAATGCTTCATGCTGCCTATTCCTTGAGTGTCTGTCTTCCTCTGGGCGCAATTGCAATAAAATCTATAAGACGAATTTGGAGATATTTGGGGATATCTAAATTAAGAGTATAATTTATAGGAAAACTAAACAATGGATTTCCCGTAGCCAAAATTGCCCTATTTCACTATGACGTCACTGCTTGTTTATGTGGGGGATAGGATCGCCAAATCCAATAGAAAATTCAACAAAATTTGCTCCTAGCGAAACAGTTTAATCTAAAATGGCCTGGTTTTCAGATATAATGTGTTAATATGTACTAAAAAATATTCTGAGAGTCTGCTGGCTATTCTACTTCTCTTCGTGTACTGATACGGGTTTTAGAACAATTTTCGGTGAATTTGCGTTGATTTGACCCCCTCCGACGACCATGATCCTTTGCGTTTAAACAATAGATAGTTTTGATGTGACGTCATAGTGAAATAGGGCAACTGCACCACTCATTCTATTGTCATATTTCCCTAACACTCTCTTGAAAAAATAGAAGGTAATCTAGTAACGCGATCTCGCCAAAACGGAAAATATATGTTTCAAGACAAAAACGCAATGTTTACTTTTCTCGCGGTTTTACAGACACTTTCATGAAAAGAACAATCTTGCCAAAACTCGTCGATTTTTTTTATTGGATTTATTTCATGACTACAACAGATCAATGCACCACTCTTTCCCTGAATTTCATGATCATTAATAACTTCTAAGGCTGCCTAAAAATAAATGCAAAATTAAGTAAATATTGAGGCGATGTCATAGTTTTCGACGACTCGGTTCTTTGGGATTTCTTGTGTTTCATTTTTAACACAACATCGAATTCCTTTGCAACATGCATGAATTGACCACGCTTGGCTGCCCTCCGAAATCTTCCCGAAGTATGGTTAAGGGCGCGATTACACGGAGCAATTTGTTGCGAGACAAGTCGCAGAGAAAATAGAAAGTTCCTTTTCCCTTGGTTATGATTTTGCTATCTTTTTCGAAAGCAGAATTAAATCTCTATTCTTAGTTTACGATATGCATAATTACCCAGATAACGCAGCCTTCTATAACAGCCCAAAAAAATTGGAGCACAGTTTTAAAGAGAAAAAAAAAATCGTACATAAGAGAAAAGCCAGAACAAAATTCCAAATTATGTCCAAAACATTCCTGCACAGACAGGAGGCGTAAAAAAAAATTCCTGCACAAAATAAATTGCCCACCCCCCCCCCCCCCTTCCTCAAAAATCTAATGGTCAGTCCCTTAGTGTCGGTCCAACAATAAGAACAGCTTCTAAGGAACCTAATCAATCCCGCTTTGCATCAAATATTATTTTCCCAAATTCCCTTGACTGTCCATAAAACAACACATCGACTCCAACCTCGACTTGAAGCCATTGTTTCGTAGTCACTCATCAAGTGAGTTCAGACTGAAAAGGTCTGATGTACGATTTCGCGCGTTTTATTGAAAGTAATCAAATTCATATTTAATACTTTTCCAAACGTGAACGCTTCGACAATTGAACATCATTCTTGATTGATGAACTTAATAAAAAGCTTTTACTGGAGTAATAAAGCACCTGGTATTCATAATATTATTATTGACTAACAAATGCAGATGTTTCTTATTTCAGGAAAAACACCTTGTATTCCAATCTATATTGACTTTTATATATGGTACCTTACATAAAGGTAAGGAGACTCTACTTCACTGGCATTATTTAACAATACACAACGTATTTACATTTGAGTTTTTGAACATTAATCAGCTGTCATCATCTTTTTCTTGCGTTCTCTTGAATTTCTTGTCTTTTATCTGTTTTTCCCATTGTCGTTTGTGGAGTATGTACAGTCTCATGGCTGCCTGGGCATCCTGGACCTGAAAAAGAACAGAAAAGTCATCATTATTATTATCATCATCATCATTAATGCTATCATCATCATATGATGCAATACAATACTTTATTGGTAATCCCCATCATGACCATCATCATCATCGTCATCACCACAATCAGCCATCAATAATTTATCAGTTAGACGACATAAAAGCGCGCGCCCATGGCGATATAGACGCACGCGAGAAAATATAAAGAACGATTAACAAGCGAAAGAGTGGCACGAGGCGAAGCCGAGTGACACTCTAGCTTGTTAATCGTTCTTTATATTTTCTCAAGTGCGTCTATATCGCCATGGGCGAGCGCTTTTTTGTCGTCTAACTGATTTATAATATGACCAAAAATCTACCGTGCGACCCATGGGCAAATAGTTCATAGGCATTTCAGCCAATCAGAGCGCGCGCTATATCACCCATCTCGCTCGTGCGCGCGCTATTGACGCCATCGGGTTTGAAAATTTAGAGAAAAAAGGCGAGCGTCCGTTGAGATCAGCGTGCGCGAGCGCGCAGCCCATGGGGAAATAGTTCATTGGTTTTTGGCCAATCAGAGCGCGCGTAATAATCTAGTCATATTATGAATTATCATCATTATCAGTTATCATCATCATCATCATCTATCATTATCATTGTCATCACAGAAACCATCATCCCCACCATGGTTAGTCACCATCATCAGTCATCATTACCACAATCATAGCGTCATCCGAAATCATCATTGAAACCATTATCAGCACCATCGTTAGTCATTATCATCATATCATTAACATCATCACCACCACCACCATCATCATCATCATTAACCTAAACAACATCACCATCATCATCATCTTCATCAACATCACCATCATCATCATCGCCATCATCATCATCATCGCCATCATCATCATCATCACCATCATCATCATCCCCATCATCATCATCATCGCCATCATCATCATCCCCATCATCATCATCACCATCATCCTCACTATCATCATCATTGGGCCCCATCATCATCACGATCACCGTTATCCTCACCAACTGATGCACTGACTTTCCAACCAACATAACCAGTTGGGTCGGTCAGTTTGTCACAAAGACAAAATGGTTATTCAGTCAGTTGGCCGATTAACCTTAGTATTATTAGTCCAGTCAGTTTGTCTGCAAGTCGGTCAGCCAATCAGTTAATTGGTCGTTTGGTCAGTCAGTCAGACAGTCACAGACACTCAGACAATTAGTCACTCAGTCATTAAACTTACCGATGAGTGTTCACCCTCTTGTATTCTAGCATGCAGGATCTCTTGGCTGAGCTTCTTTAGGGATGGATACTGGCTCTAATGACAATCACAAATATTAATGTTATGTGAGCAAAGTATTTTAGCCCTCTATCTTTGCAAAACCCTCCATATGGGTCATACAAAGGTTATTTTCTTAAAGAATGGATGTGGGGTGCTACAGGCAGGTTTTGGGACCACCACGGAAAGGTCCAAAAAGGGTTTGATTGTTGAGTTTTTTCACTTTTGTAATTTTATACCCTTGTATTAGTTTTTCTAGATATGCCTACGCTTAGCGCAGAGATGAATAAGTGCTCAATAAATATTAATGTTATGCTACCTTGGCTATTTTGTGGAAGGGCTTATATTTGGCTGTGTCTCTTATGTCCTTCTTAGGATGGTCCAAAAACAAGACCTACAACATGCGCAAAGGTGATAAGGAATTAGAAGTAGGAAGCAAGCAAGCAAGCATACATGGCATATAATAGTGAAAGCACTTGCCTCTTATGCAAACATTGCAACCCCTGGTTATAAACAGTGAGGACATTGAACATTTTGAGTTATTATTTCCCAAACGTTTTACTGTAAAGCCTGGTTCACACGAGCAATGCAAGCGCAAACGCAAGCAATGTTCACACGTGCAACGCAAATGCAAGTAAATTAAGATACGCATGTGCAGTACTGCTCGTTTACAGTTCACACATATTTCCCTTGCGTTTGCGTTGCTCATGTGAACCATTGAGTTGATTTTTGATGGCTTGACTACTATGAGTTTTCTTTGGCTCACACGTTAAAAACGCAAACACAAACGCAAGCACAAGCACAAGAAAATGAAAAAGTTTCCATTCCTCTCGTTTGCATTTGTGTTTGTGTTACTGTAGTTCACACGTATTTTCCTTGCGTTTGCGCTTGCATTGCTCGTGTGAACCAGGCTTAAATATTCCAATAAATATTCCAGTGGACTTGCTTATGATCAGCATGCACTCACCCTGTTGCAAATGTGATTGATGGGAGCCAAAATGCCAAATGTCTGGAGTCGGTTAGGTCACAGAAACATGAAGCTACAGTTATTACCAATCTCTCCCCTTTTCTTAGTGTTTCTTAAGTACGCCTTAGCTTTATAATATTCTTAACTAGTTTTAATCAACATTGCAATGTTTTTACTTGCGCAAATTTCCTTTTTTATTTCTTTTATATGCATAACATTGGTTTGTTCTTAATCGATGAAACAAAGATATCATTTATTTATTTTCTGGTCAAACATACCTGCAAATCATTTTTGATGGCATGTCCAATCAAGATACGTCCCTTCAACATATCAGCTACTTCCTTCTGCACAGTCTTGAAATCTGGTGCTGAAAAACAAGAGGAACTTGAAGTAACCTGGGAAATGTGTTGAGGAACTATGTAGATGTGTCATAACTCGGACCCAAAGGTGAATGATGAGCATGACAATGATGATTGATGACTGATCACTGTTTATGGTGATGGTGATGATGAATGATCACTGTTGATGGTGATGTTAGTGATGGTGATGATGAATGATCGCTGTTGATGATGACTGATCACTGTTGATGGTGATGTTTGTGATGATGATGGTGATGTTTTTTGATGATGATGACTGATGATGGGGACGCTGGTGATGGTGATGTTGGTGATGATGACTGATGACTGTTGATGGTGATGTTCGTGATGATGACTGACTGATACTGGGCTTAAATAATGGCGCAATTCATCAGATACCATTAAAAGTCTGTTAGATTTCAAAATATTGGTATTGTTCAACTTGCACAACATACTTGACATTAGAATTGGCTTTTGCAAATAATTTGCTCTTAAACGAGGCTAAACCTTTATGAATGAGTCTGTAGTGTGTCATAATGATCATCATTGATGATTGTATTAATGCTGATAAGTCTAGACTAACCATTTTTGAGGTCTGACGATCTCACCCCACTCACAGCAGTCCTGTAGTCAGTCACAGTCTCTCTAGGTGCCACATACTCGTCGTATACTGTACACCCATGGGAATTAACGACAGACACATGAGCCAGCATGTTTCTCTTGCCATCTCGGCCAACCCCAACGAATTCACAGTCCATGGCAATTCTCTTGGTCAGTCTTGAGCAAATAACATAAAATAGCTATTAATTAATATTATACAGCTACTTCAAAAAGGTTGAAGGGGAGAATGGAGATAGGTAATAATCTATAGACAATAAGTGATAGGAGATAGGTCATTCCAAGATGCAAGAATAGCTGGAATGACTTGTATTTCTTATCATTATTCTTGTCAAAAAGACAGATGCTGTTGTTGAGATATTCCTGGATTATTTGTATTTAGGTGCATGCCTACTGTGCCTTTTGGTCGTGCAATCGCCAATCACTGATTGCTATTTGCCGTTCACCCCTTCGATGTTTTTAGAAATAGCTGTACATAGTAGCCTTTCGCAAAGTCCTTCATCTCATTTCACGCTCAAAATAAATCACGGGCAGCCAAACCAGGATTGCACACCACACCCTGGAAGATGGTATTTTCCAACATGTTTCCTGCCAATTTTAGAACCCCCCGCCCCCCCCCCCCCCCCCCCCCCCCCCCCATTCCCCAGGAAAGAAAAAAGTAAAATAATATAAGAATGTGAGATTAATACCCTTCAAATCCACCAACTGCAAGATCTTTTTTACTTGTACAAACAGTTTCTTTTGATGCGTTGTGTATTTTTCTTCCTGATGCTCTTTCGATGTCTTCTGCATCAACGTCATCAAACCAAATCTCATCTTCATCTCTAGAAAAACAAACGTACAAAAATTGAAAATGTCATAATTATACTTGACAATTCCTTTTTTGTCAGTAGTTATTGTTGAAAATACATGTAACAAGGAAAGACATGGGTAGGATTGGGGCATGGCTAGCCACCCCCAATCCCTTTTCAAGTACCGCCATTTGCATTGCTACGCGGCCACCCCAGACAAAAATTGCGACATGCACTTTGCAATAGACTGCTGTCAATCAAACGTTTGGGCCTTTTGAATCACAAAAATTGAATGAAAACAAAAAAAGTTTTTTACCTGTCTAAATTTTTATTTTTCAGTTTCTCATCTTGTTCTTTTCTCTTCAATGCCGTAGTCTTGCTCTTTTGTCCTTTGTGTTTGAGTCTTAAAGAACTAGGAGCCTTATCCTTTGCAGGGTTTTCCTTGGACAAAAGCTAAACAACAAAAATATAAACTGCTATAAAAATAGTGTGATTTGGGGATGTGGTCAATGTGTGCATAAGGTTAATTGTTTGTTCACTCTTCTTCCCGAGATTTTGCTTCTCTCGTACTTACCTGCAATAGTTATACGAGCGATCATCACATTGAACCAAACTTTGAGCTATGCATACTCAATTCATATTTATCACTGGAACTTTCTTTCCATCCAAAAAAATAAAAATTAGCCTTATAATTTTGTCATCTGTTTCGTGTTGTCGTTTTGGTTTAACTACGGCCTAAGTTACCCCTTATTCATTTATGGTATTTGAAGGGAGATGTTACTATATACTCCTGAGTTTATTCTTTGTATTTAATAACCTAAAGCGTTAACTAAACATCATACATCCACTGCAACAAATCCCAGCTTCGCTTACCTTCTGCAAAGCTATCCAATTTGATGAAACTTCTTCTTCACTTTTGGGTAACTTTGGCTGAACAAATACGCTATTTTTCGGCTTCTTTGGTTGAGGCTTAAATTTCTTTGTCTTAGGCTGTTGATTACTAGGGATTTCGGAAGATCTTTCCTTCTTTTTTCGCTTCATTTTGAGATTTAGTTGAAAAAGTCAGCTTCGTCCGCCATCTTGAAATTCCTACCACGTGGGTGAGCCCGCATCGATAAATTTCAGCGGTGTTAATGTAACCAAAGGAAGCCCATAAGGAAAGGAAAGGAAAGGAAAAATAAAAGAAAGGAAGGGAGTCAGAAAAAAAGACTTGACAGAATTTAAAAGGAAGAAAATGAATAGAAGAAAATGGAAGGCAATGAAGAAGAAGAGTAAAAGGTAGTGCATTAAAAAAGACGAACTTCATGCAAGTTCACAGTAAATATCACAAAGATAGTTTTATTCACAAAAATACAAGGTTCATACAGCCAATCTCTTCACTATAACATTTACGAATTGAGATGTGATCACTTAAAATATGTTGAATGTTTCAACATATATATTAGTCCACTCATTAGTTCTCATCTCAGATACATGGTTTTTATTAAGGGTACATCAGGATCAGAGTATGCTCTGGTAGCTAATGTTGCTACAGTTGTTGAGTGTTAATAGATATATTAGTCCATTTTTTTAGTTCCCATACCTAAATAAAAAAGATATTTTAAAAGTTGCAAATTATGTCAATATGGTCGCAGGATTCGATCAGGGCCATACGGATTCGTACAGCAGGGGCTCACACCATTTTTCCAAAGTTTTTTTAAGAGCGCATGCCTGGGCAGATACGGGCCATATGATATTAATCTTTATAGGCCTCTCTCCCTTAGTATATACAGTATAACTTCGACATTGTCCCCTTTTACCTAAATGATGAATGGTCCTTAACGCTAATCACCTAAACAAAAAAAAGTATACAAGGGATTCTGGTATTGGTAGTACACTGTAAATGACACCACAATGAAATGACTTAATCTACATTCGCCATTTTCCATACATCGGTTCACTGGTCAAACACAAAGCTTTCAGTCAAGGTTGCAAGGCTCAAATTTGAATAATCCTTTGAAAGTACCTTGGCGCCTCGCTTGAGTGCTTTGTGTTTGACCAGTGAACCAATGTATGGAAAATGGCGAATACAGTCCTCCTAAGTTTTCATCTATATCATTTTAGGCATTATAAACTCCTACTACCTGTCTTCCTTCCCTTCAACTTTACTGTGGTTTTAAATGTTCTGCGAGCTCGGTAGTTATATTTACAAGCTGCAGGCTGAAATTTGGTTTTTCGCTGCCGTCAATCAAAAATAATCACTTGATACCTTTTATACTCTTGACTGACAGCAGTGAAAAACCAATTTCACAACAAGCCGTCGAAAATGTCCGAGTAAGCAGAATATTGAAAACAGCAGTATAGACTATTATATTCTATGAATTGTCTTTAGTCATATATTACTCTGCAGCTGCTTGATTCCAAATAACGCTGGTTTTTCAGATACATCTTCAGTTCCATTATCTTGCTGTGGATTCTGCTCTTCATATTGCATCTCATGTAAACTTGAAGTAGTACCCTGCTGCATCTCCTGTATATTCCCTTGGGATGAATGTTGAACAGTATTACTTAAAGAATCCGAAGTATTTTGATGTACCTCTGGTCTTTCCCCTTGAGTTGAATGTTCAGCCATATTTGTTAAAGCACTGGAAGTGCTTTGCTGTAACTCCTGCCTATCCCTTTGGAATGAATATTGTTCAGCCATATTACTTATTGCATCATACTTTACCCTCTGCCTCTGTACTTCAGAATCTCTCCTCATTTCATTACTATTATATTGATAACCTCTTGGCTCTCCCATGTGGGACTGTTTAACTTTTGACTCATTTCTAGAATTCCTTTGTGTATTCTGCCCCACTTCATAATCTTCTTGGTCATCATCCTCAGCACATTGAGGATTAGTTTGTTGATGATAAATCAGATGGGAAAAGCTTCTAAATCCTTCACCACAACTATTACAAAACACAGTTTTTGGTAAAAGATGCAGCTTTTCATGACTTCTTAAATGACTTGAATTTTTAAATGCTTTTCCACATTCACCACATTCATAGGGTCTTTCATCTGAATGACTACGTATATGTAGAGTTAAATGACTGGATGTCTTGAACCCCTTGGAACAAAAGTTACACCGGTATGGTCTAAGAGATGAATGAATTCTCAAATGACTGGATAAGTTACTTGAATGTGTAAATCCTTTGTTACATTTTGGGCACTTAAACGGCCGTATACCAGAATGTGTCCTGTGGTGTGCAACGAGAGAAGCAGACTTCGTAAACGTCTTGTTGCAAATCTTACAAATGTGTGGTTTATCGCCAGCATGTGTTTGGACATGGTAGCGCAAGCCTTGTCGACGACTGAAGTATTTATTACAAATAGGACATGATGTTCCGTTTGGTTGATGTTTCATTAGATGGTTCGTGAGCATTGCAGGTGTTGCACACTCCTTTCCACATAGCTGACAAATGCTGGGCTGATCATCAGCATCATCTTTAAATTCTCCTTCTTGGTTTCCCAATTCTGATGATAACGATGATGAGGGTTCTCTAACCAGAACTATTGGATCTTCACCTAACGAATGCTAAAATACATAATACAAATAAGCGTGCTTTAAAGTTTTTCTATGATTTACAACATTACTGTTATTGCAATAAAAAGATATAACTAGCTAAAAACTAGTGTGAGCTGCGTCGGTGTTTCTAATGAAATAGTAATGATGAAAAGGTAAATTATACACCCTGAAAAGATGAAAGAACTTACTGACATTTCGGACGCTAGTCCTTCGTCGGAGTAAAAGAGAAAGAAGTGGTAGAAAGGAGTGTATATATATGATAGAATAAGACAAAAGAAACCAATGAGAGCAAGGTGGGCAAGGAAACAAAAACAAACAATCAAAAGACAAAAGAAAAAGTTAGTTGAAAGTAAAGCATTCATTAATCCCGTTGGGACTAAGAGTACCCAATAGGTGAATATATATATATATATATATATATATATATACACTCCGTTCTACCACTTCTTTCTCTTTTACTCCGACGAAGGACTAGCGTCCGAAACATCAGTAAGTTCTTTCATCTTTTCACGGTGTATAATTTACCTTTTCATCATTACTGTTATTGCAATAGGGCGTTTGCATTATGGCTTTATTTTACTCCCACTACCAAAATGCATCACAAATTTTCTTTCTTATTCAAATTTGTATTTCCTCATGAGAATAGTAAGACAATTGGTTGTAATTAACTGAACAAAAGAAAGGGTGGAGAAATAAGTAAGTGAATATGGCCTAACACTGCTGGAGCCTGAAAAAATGTTCAGCCTTAGAACTCGCTAAAACTAAAAGAAAGAGTGCAAAGGATTTCAGTAGTGGTAATAAATGAAGCTATAATGCAAGTGACCTATTCTTGGGCAGTGCTCAATAAAATTCTTATCACAGTAAAGTGTACCAGAATTCTTACCCTCTCTTCCCCTATACAAGGAAAACCCTTCTTAACAATAATTATCCAGGGCCTTAGTGTTAACAGGGGCCAGGTGGGTGCCCCCAGAAAAGTAACAAAAGTAATATCTATGGAATTAAATATTTAATTTTTTGAGATGATCTGCTGTTGAGTGACTTTGGTCCCCCCCCCCCCCCCCCTCCGTCTCCCCCCCCCCCCTAGTTTTTGATGGCTTGCTATGACGCTGTCATCTTTCCCGCTCAGGCCCTCTATACAACCCTCTGAGTAACAAAAAAGTATCCTCCCTCTTGTGAGGTCTTTCTTTCCTTCCTTCCTTATGTTTTATTTGGAACCTTTTCTGTACTATTTGTACGAAACAATTTCCTTACCTCTGCTGTATCACCAAACACTCTAGTTTCTGTCAGTTCCTCATCATAACATTCTTGCATATCATCATCATTCGTTTCCTCTGTGCTTTGATCATTGCTATTGGATCTCTTTAGAAGCTTTCTTGGTTCTGGATTTTTTCTTGAGGAAGCAGAGCTTCTCTGTCTTTTAGCTGCCAGACTCTCGGACAAACTCTCTCCATTTCTTGCCTTACTAGAGGACAACACACCTGGTGTGAAAGACTGTTTTTTATCTAAACTTTGCTCCAACTTTCTTTGTCCCACAGATAAATGCTTTCCAGATGAATTTCCACTTTCAGCAGAACCAGTGGCGAAATCCCCCTTAGCAATAGCAAGAGATTTTTTTGGGAAAGTGATATCATCAACTCTTCGAGGCACCTTTCGAGGAGCAATATTATCAGCTAGAGAAAACTCTTGTCTTGATATTTCTTTGAGCTTTAAAGTTATACGCTTAGAAGAGTTTTGCTTATCACCCGATGAAACAAAAGGATCTTCTAGAAATACTTCAACTGGTTTTTCAGTACTGTCTGCACAACTACTCTCTAGTGTTGTGCCATTATCTCCATCCCCATTTAATCTGTCTTTAGATATAGAATACTCAAATGTTATTTCAGCTCTTGGTGATTCATTTATTTCTTCGTTTCTATGGTTGGTTGTGAAGTATTGGTCTTCTGTTTCGGTGCCGATACTTCGAACAAATTTTCCATTTTCACAGGTTTGTGATTTGACAGGTTCCCATATACAACATGGTTGTGTTGTGGAGTGGGCAATTTTAGATTTGAGGCACTATGAAAATGAATAAAAATATATGATAAATAATAGAATTAAAGGATACAGTAGATGAGAAGAGATAACTAGCTAAAAACTAGTGTGAGCTGCGTCGGTGTTTCTCATGAAACAGTAATGATGAAAAGTTAATTATACACCATGAAAAGATGAAAAAACAGTAAAAGAGCAAACTCCGATGAAGGACTAGTGTCCAAAACATCAGTAAGTTTTTTCATCTTTTCACAGTGTATAATTTACCTTTTCATCATTACTGGATACAGTAGATGGATGAATGGATGGATGGATGGGTGGGTGGGTGGATGGATGGATGGATGGATGGATGGATGGATAGATGGATGGATGGGTGGGTGGGTGGGTGGGTGGGTGGGTGGGTGGGTGGGTGGATGGATGGATGGATGGATGGATGGACAGACAGACAGGTGACAGATGGAGGGACGGACCAACAGACAAATGGGTGGATGGATGAAAACTGTGCAAATTCATCCATCCATCCAGTAAATAAACCTTTATTTAGATCTTTGAACATGTCCTGCACAGTATCATCAAAATTAAACCTTTTTGACCATTGGCAAACATTTGAATGTTTTTTCGCAAAACAATTCTTATTATTTGCAAATGTTTGCTAGTAGATCTCTTTTCCAACTAGGAAAGTCAAGAAACTCACTTGCACTTTGCTACTAAGCAGTAGCTAGTGCTTATTCCAGTCCTGGTGTCTGGTTGTACGAAGGGTGGATAGCATTATCTGATGAATAAATCTTATCCAGATGATGAATTTGTTGGATGACAGCATTGACTTATCCACCGGATAAGCCTTTTTATGGCTATTCACCTTTTGTACAACAGGGCCCAGGTTTTTGAACTTACAGAACAAAAGTGTATAGCCCAACGATGTTCACCAGTAACAGCATGGTAGTAAAACAAGACCTCACCAGACGTGCATTGATATGCGTACCATTCTGGATCCAGCTCCATCTCTTATGTGTATCTTAAAATCCTTCAAAACATGACAGATAACTTTAGTTCTTCATAAAATGCTTTCTTAGGGACTGATCATTTATTATGTCATGGGGAGGGGGGGGGGTTTTCTGAGAAATAACATCAATTAACATTTATTATTATAAATTCTAAATGTACCCAATTACAATTATACTCATTACTCCCATATTTGAAGATCGCATTTGCTCAGTCTTAGCCTCAACTGTGTACAAATGTGTTCTTTTCTTTTATAAGACTCTATGATATAGTAAAGAACGCACGAACTCAGAACAATACAAGCTGATTTAAATGCCATGGTTTTATGGTTGAATAGCTGAATATTTTAACACACAATCAAGACTAAAGCTGAGCAAAGAGAACTCGAAACTGGAGTGTTACCATTTATATCCCCCCCCAATATATGTCAATTACAAATGTACCCTCTCTTCGTCCTTATTTAGAAAGCTCATATTTTGAAATTGCAAAATATGGACCTCCCATTTTGATTTTTACTTTTGTATCCTCCCTCCCCCCCCCCCCCCCCCCCCCTCACAAGACATAATAAACCATCCCCTTCGCTTCGTTATAATGCTTGAATACAATATTAGACTAGTTGTTGTTTTCCTCAATACAATATTCTATGTTTTATAATTACATTTTTTTTGTGATCAAAACTAAATTAGCTGAGATGAATAAAGAAGGATACTAGATAACTCATGGATTCTATATTTCACTTCTACATATAAAAATATCCCTTTTTATACATTCAGCTGGGGATATTGAACCAAGACTTCCTGGGAATTTCCTAGCTCTATAATTCTGCATATAGGTAAATTTATATATACAAAGCTATTAAAGTATACAACTTTCTAAGCTTTTCTAAAGTATTTTCAAGATCTTTAGTAGGTAATACGAATGATCCATTAATTGAGACTTACTTCAAACATCTTAAATGACAAGAATAGCACTTACTTCAGCACAAGACATTTATAATTCAAGATATAATACAAGCGAGCTTTTAAGAGGATTTTTACTGAACTATATGCTTTTGCTCCATTAGCAATATTGAACAAAATAAGCTTATCGTAAAGGCAGACATGATGGAGGAAAAGAAAGCACAAGTCAAACACGAAAGAGAGATATTTAAAGAATAAAACCAAATAGAGTACGATTCTAGTATTTTTGCCTACTGAACACTCCTGATGGTTAGGAACAATGATAATATCGCAATCGCAATCAAAGAGTTTTTTCTTACCTTTAAAATAAGAGAGAAATTTGAAGAATCTTTCTCTTCTTTCACCAAGAACTGAAATGAAACGATGCCCGATTGGACTTGAAATCGCTCGGAAGTAGTCGGAACCGCTCGAAATCACTCGGAAGGGTATCGATAACAGCGCGCACAGGAAGCCCGATCGTTATAATAATCTTTGAATTATAATAATTGTAATAATTTATAAATTACAGTATAGACTTGCCATGGAAAGTCTAAAATAAAATTTGCATTATAGATTTTTTTATTTCACTTGGATATGTACCGTAGTATTGGACTAAATCTACACGAAGCGTATCCTATTTTTAAAACTGGCCTGTGTGTAACGTTAACAAGATTACAGTTGGGCTTCCTGTGGTAGTGTCATTGACAGAAGATGGGTGTTTTTTGAAGACTGTTTTGAGGTAGGGATGAATAAGAATATAAATATATTACTACTTAAAAAGGACAGTTTGCATGATAGGGTCATGTTAGAGCGCATGGAGTAAAACCATGAAATAAAAACAAAGTCGATACTGACAAATAGTAGCTATTTAGTGACTAATAGTTGCTATCACTCAACCAGAACATGGTCTCTTGTGTATTTGTCTTTGTATGATGAATGTTCTGTGATAGTGAGTGCTAGCAACTATTACTCACTAAATAGTGCTATTTGTCAGTATCGCTGTTTTTATTTCATGGTTTTACTGCATGCGCTCTATCAGAATGCTTGTGAAATTTTCTTTTGAAATTTGTGAGCTATACTCACAATGCATGTCAATGGAAATGTTCACTGTCAATCAAATATTGTTAGAATACATAAAGATACACAAGCTGCAATAGGACCTGTTCATGATGGCATCATCTTACTACCTCTACCAAAATGCATCACTAAAGAAAGAATACCAATGATTCACTTTTTTATAGTGGGATACAAATTCAGCATATGTGCATGTATCCTGGTTTTCAATTTGGCTCCCTGTCACACACTACCAAAATCTGAAATGTTCAGCTGTAAACTTACTATGCCCATTATATAGTGACTGTAATATTGTTACACACAGGAAGCCCAGTTTTAAAAATAGGATACGCTTTGTGTAGATTTAGTCCAATACATATCCAAGTGAAATAAAAATATCACTAGTTTCGCATGGAAACATACAGGTAATTATAGAACTACCCCGATGTACTTTATGCTGTGCAAACATATACTTTTACAACATATATAGAAATGAATGATTGGACCAGAGTGTGTTCATTCAATTTACTTCAAATTCATAAACATTTTAACAATATTTAATAATAATAATAATTTCCAGTTTATAGCATTATAACGTGCATTTCAACAATAATATGGTAGTCATTAATTACTATCTCCTATATGATTAATATTTACAAGTGAAGTGAGAGCCATATTTGTCAGTGGACCTAATTCCAGAAGGTTTTTCAACAAGTCAGGATTCATTTTTGAATCCTGATTGTAGTGTTGCAATGTCAATGGTCATTTTAAAAGCCATTCTTGACAGCACATATATATGCCATTGTCTTTTGCCTCTAGTTTTGTTTTCTAAAACTTTCTAATATTACTGAACTTTTGGATTTCAGACGGCGTTGGAAATTTGATTGATGGAAGCCAAAAACACACATCTCAAAATGAAGCTTGTCAAGTTATGACAAACCAGTGTAATTTATCCTTGACTTGAATTGGAATATATACATGCTTTTGTTTCGAAAGTAATCCTCTTATTTATTACATATACATATGAATTTCCCCACCATGCATGTACTGTATAATTCTATATTATTATTATATGACATCTAATCCCTCTCAATAAAGCTAAAAATATACTAAAAGAATGTTCCAGAAGAAATTACCATTTATGTTCCAAGAGATAATGGAGCTGGGGTAAATCTATCAGATTTTTTTCTATGGTTAGACAATTGTGTAGCTTGTGAGTGTAGATGATTTGCATAAGAAATCATTTCCTTGTGGAAAAAATTCATAGTTACTTGACCAAGACAGTGAAAAAGCTTTCCACTTTTGGTTCCAGACAATCAAAAGATTAGGAACTAGTATAGTGTACATAACTATATATAGTTTATGTTGAAAATATTATTGGAAGAAAACAAAAACTTCATGAGTGTGGCGACAGACCGGTCGTCATTTTAAGTTCTGTACATGGCACAGCTGTATATTATAGGCTAATATAATTATTTATCAAACATTTGAAATTCATATTTGTTTGAATAATTAAGTGCAGATCAGTGAGTCTTGCTTGAATAAAGTTTACTTGCAAATCATGGTTGCTTGGTGAAGTATTCACAAATATTACAGAGTAATTACTAAATCAATGTAATATACTGTGAATAGCTTCAGCAAACATTGCAGTCTAAATTAAGCCAGAGGTTATTAGACATTTCAGTGACAGTGTCTATTCAAGACACTTAAAAAACACTTATAATATTAAAATAGAAAATTAATATATACATATATAGTTTGTTCTGTTTTGCTGGATTACGAAGCTATTTCACAGCCACCTTTACTGCTGTTGGAACAGCAGCTGGGCATACGGCAGTCCCTGGTTTTTCATCCTTGCAAGCTGTGCATTCTAATCTATGAATCAGCTTCTTTACCATTTTCTTTGCAAATTCCAGTCTAGAGTGTATGGCTTTACTACATCCATGGTCTTTAAGATTCTTGAAAGGGAAAGTCCGCATTCTTTTGTTTTCGTCAATGTATGTGACAGCACCCATGAGAGGACAGATAAAGATTTTTGTGTGGTCATTAAAAAAGTTGATCTGTTTAAGAGAGGAAGAGAAATGTAAAGGTTAATAGCTGATGAATACCACAGATAATTTCTCTATGAAGTCTTTCACCTGGTAAGAAATATTGAAATTCCCAGGCACCAAATTAAAAAAATTTGAACGTTGCTAATAAGCACTCGATGATAAACAGTGACACCATAATTGATTACGGGTTATTATTAATAACATATATTGCAATATGGCAGACATGTTATTATCCTTTGCAAGTAATTTCAATTTTTGCAGGCTTTATATAGTTATTATAACATGTAAGCTAGTTTTATACTGACATTATTCTTAATCACTATTCCACATCAGCTGGTTAGGTGATTTTTCAAGAAGTAACAATAATATTACTGTGTGCATCTTTTACTGTACATGTACGTAGAGTGAAAATGGTATGTACATGAAAATGGGTTTTTGCCCCCAACTACCCCTTTTGGCAAAACTCTGGCTACACCCATGTGCCATGCACCCAAATTAACTTGTTTTACATAATTAAGTCATTCAACTGAGAGCTTTTTAGTTCAAAAACAAGATGCATGCGCCAAAGTGGTCAATTGCAGATTTGGTGACTAAGAAGAAAAATGGCTTGCATTTAATAACTCTGGCCGTTCCACAGAAACAGAGTAAGAAAGGAGACTCACTTGTAAGAATCCATTGCTCAAGTGCAGTACGATTCCTTCATTCTCTCTAAACCAATATCTGAGGTATGGCAAATGTGAGGACTCTCCTTCTTTCATGCCTGGTACTCCTCCAGCCTATAAAAACAGAAACAAAAAGTATTTATTATTTTGCATTTTTTTAAAAATTTATTTACATATTCTTAGTTACGTGCCATACATTAAAACTCCATTCTTACAATGCTAAGAAAATAAGTTAGGCTGACATAAAATTATAATCACTAGCGCTATATGCACGATTCAAAAACACAGACTTTTTTCCATTAATATTTTTTAGCCTGATGAGGTGGGGTGGGATGGGAAAGAAAATAGCAAAAATGCATTAGGCCAAACAAAAAAATAGATGTTTGCTATTGCGCGACGGACCCCATTTTTTTGCCAATTTTTGCCAACTCTAATATTTTTTTCATTTCCAAATGCACCACAGGGCTCTCAGTAAGCTCTTTTCCACTGTTGTATCAGTAAAAAAATCTGACGTATGGACCCCAATTATTTTTCTCAGGCAACAGCAAACACACTTTTTTTTTGTTTTGCTTTACATGAACAGAATGAAAATAAGTTTTTGCATTGAGAAAGAATAAGTCAGAGAATACAATCAATATTCTCTGTCCAATTCTTTTTGGTGCTCCATCAATTCTTATTTCTTACCTTGAGCAAATGTTCCTTCATGTAGTTGCGGAAGAAAGTCATTAATCTTACTTTCTTGTCTAAGTTTGTTGGATAGCCTTTCATTGTATGGAAAGTCTCAAGACCTTTCTTCTCAATGTACTGAAGATTCCTAAAGGAATTCAACATCAACACACTCCAATCAGTAAGTTACAGCTACACGTTTATTTGACTTACATGCATTTTGAATTTGGCATCAGAGGGCGTACCTCAGTTTAAAGTGCTACTACGACGAAAATCGCTCAAACTTGGATTCAGCTGAAACTTCCTAAGAATACTCTTTAAAGGTCCAATAATCACTGTATGAAGTGTTTTCTCGATATTCAGGACGAAAGTATGATATTTTTACGATTATTTTTTGGAGTCTGTGACCTCATAGACTCAACATCAAACATCGCTCCATACATTTTTTTGTAGTTTATGATCAAAATATCAGTAGTTAAGGGAGAAAGAAATACCCAAACACCCCAAAATATCAATTATAGTCACAAGTAATGTGAAATAAGCACATTAGCCACCCTTTGGGCTTCATAGGAATAAAATAAATTAAGGATTTATATACAAAGAAATATATGTAGCAATGTTTGATGTTGAGTGTATGACGTCACACACTCCAAAAAATAATCGTAAAAATATCATACTTTCGTACTGAATATCGAGAAAACACTTCATACAGTGATTATTGGACCTTTAAAGAGTATTTTTAGGAAGTTTCAGCTGAATCCAAGTTTGAGCAATTTTCGTCGTAGTAGCACTTTAAATTTTGTCTTAATTAGATTTGTTAACTTTTCAGACACTGTTAGCTAGGGTAGAATGTTTTCTAATTTCATTACATGAATAGGATTATGGATATATTAATACTATGATTTAGGCCCTTTATTTTAAAAATGAGATACTTACTCTCCATCTTCGCACAAGATGAGTCTAGTCTGGTCATTGAATAGTACACCAACACTGTTGTCGCACAGTGAATAACCCAGGCCATACTTATCAGAATAATCAACCCACTTGCTGACCCAGTATACTGGTATTGATGCTGGATCTTCTGCATCATCTAGAAAAAAATCTCTTGGTTACTGATGTTCCTACACCAATTTTTATCTGACAAGTTCTAATTCTAGGTCGACATTTTACTATTACCAGCCAGTACTTTTAGCTGAAGGGTGGGTTTGATGATCATTCCTTACCTAAATTTCTGTTTGATTTTAGATGTGGGTTACTGTCCAAACAGTTCTCCAACTGATGCAGCAAACTCGACAGATAGTAATCTTGACATGCCTCTGAAAGTTTACAAAATAATTATTCTTGATTAGAAATTACTATTTTTTTTAGATTTTTATATAATTATATCAATTTAACATAAATTTTAATTCCTTGAACTCTGGAATAACCTCTGGGCTGATCTAAGTCAGGGCATAACTAACTCACAGATTGAACCCTGGAACAACCTCTGGTCTGATCTAAGTCAGGGCATAACTTATACTCACAGATTGAAACCTGAAACAACCTCTGGGCTGATTTAAGTCAGGGCATAACTAACTCACAGATTGAATCCTGGAACAACCTCTGGGCTGATCTAAGTCAGGGCATAACTAACTCACAGATTGAATCCTGGAACAACCTCTGGGCTGATCTAAGTCAGGGCATAACTAATACTCACAGATTGAACCCTGAAACAACCTCTGGGCTGATTTAAGTCGGCGCATAACTAACTCACAGATTGAATCCTGAAACAACCTCTTGGCTGATCTACTGTAAGTCAGGGCACGGCTAAATTACTGATAGAGTGAAGTCATTAAACCCATGAACTAGTTATTACACTAACACACTTTAGTAGACCTCAATTCCATTGTTTTCTTTTGTGTGTATTTGACTATAATTACACATTGACTAGCATTTTTTATTTCACAGGTTAAATACCTTCACTCTATCACATTGATATTACGTTCATGATAAATTTGGACTGAGTGAATTGACACTACATTGCAGAGCTTAAATACCACCCTGACTCTACCATCAATGACATTAGTTAACAGAACTCACCTTCTTCTTCTTCTTTCTTTACTTCCTCTGCAATCGCTTCCCCAGGTTGAACCATCGTACTTTCCGTCCCTACAACTCGTATTCCTAGTGACTTCCTCTTGGAGTAAGCATCTGCTTTCCTGCTAACTGGGACTGGTCCTGTATCTTGCGAATTGAGTTCAAGAAGAGGTTTCCTTGAAACCAAAGTACTGAGGTTCGAAGATGAGGCAAACTTAGGCGGCATAGTCAAACAACTAACAGGGAGGCGTGAAGGCATGTAAGCTTGAAAGAATTCATCATCAAGTATTTCAGCCATCGTTGGTCGGGTGGACGGGTCAGGGCGAAGGAGCTTGATGATGAGAAGTTGAGCAGGATGTTGAACCTTGGAAGGAATGTAGTATTCATTTCTCTTGATGCGGCCATAGGTTTCTTTTAGAGATGATGTCTCAAATGGAGGTTTACCAACCAACAATGTATACCTGGGAAAAAAATGGAAATTTGGTCAGATAAATACAGGAAAATTGCTAATCACATCAATCTTCTAAAATGGACTAAAAAATAATGGCCGTTCATATTAGGACAATGTCCAGCCAGAATATTGGAACTTGCATGCCCGATGATCTTTGCATTGCTGGTCATTTTGATCAGTAGCATTTGTTAATTTAGCCAGAAGCAAAATATGACAGAGCTATAACTAATTGCCCTATTTCACTATGACGTCACTGCTTGTTTATATGGGGATAGAATCGCCAAATCCAATAGAAAATTCAACAAAATTAGCTCCTAGTGAAACAGTTTAATCTAAAATGGCCTGATTTTCAGATATGATATGTGTTAATATGTACTAAAAAATATTCTGAGCGTTTGCTGGCTATTCTTCTTCTTTTCGTGGATTGATACGGGTTTTAGAACAATTTTCGGTGAATTTGCGTTGATTTGACCCCCTTCGACGACCGTGATCCTTTGAGTTTAAACAATAGATGTGACGTCATAGTGAAATAGGGCAATTTGGCTGACCACCATCATGACTAGTGACTGTCTGACCCTTATTTTAATCCCTCATCTTATGAGAATTATTTATATAGTTATATATAATTTTTTAAAGTAAGTTATACATATCAACTTACAATATACATCCAAGAGACCATACATCTACTTCATAGCTGTGCCCTCTCTTGTTGAGCACTTCTGGTGCAATGTAGTTTGGTGTACCACAAAGAGTCCTTCAGGAAAGCCAAGAAAAATAACTTGTTAATGAAATCATAAACCAAGTAAATGAGTGATCACCATATAATAAAATATATGTGGCCTGAAGCTAAGTGACATGGTTATAGAACTAATCTTATATGTACCTGATTTTTTCTTAGTTCCAGAAAATGTCAAGTTTTTATTCAGATCTTCTGCACGTGAAGCTTGCCTTGCAAAGCCAACATTTTACTGTGTGCATTATGGCCATTTTAAAAATTACCTGACAATATTAACTAGCTATAATTTGAATTCAAGTCGTCTGGGTTTTTGACTATTAACTTTGAGTAGTGGAGCCAATCAGAAATCAGCAGAAAACCATAACCTTTCAACATATCTTTTTATTCCCATGAGGAAATGACAATTGCTATCTAGTTGTTTACCACAGAAGGTCAAATTACAATGTGCAGTCTAGGTTTCTGATTGCCTCCAAAGTTGGAATGCATTGTTTTCATTCTATATTTTAATTGGTTCTCTTGTCTAACTGTCTAAGTGGCCCCAGCTACAGTAAATGTACTTGCACTGTAAAGAGGTCCTTACTCTAAATCACAAACACAAAACTTACTTCTTTCGCTCTCCTTCCTTCACGACAGTAGCAAGTCCAAAATCACCCATTTTGATTTCCATATCATTGTTCAGAAAAAGGTTTCCAAGCTTGAGGTCTCGATGGATGATTTTGTTATTGTGGAGGTACTGGCAGCCCTCGATAATTTGTTTCATCAGATAGCGTGCTTCGGGCTCTGTTAATGCTCCTCGGCGTTTGTGCATTTCCATTAAAGACTGCAAGAATAAAACAACAATTAAATAACAAGAATTTTCGTCCAAAGTTCTAATAGTTTCAGTTGAATGGTAAATTGTTAAGAACATTTTTTGCTTGATTTTAGTTATTCATGTAAGCAGTTTGACCCAGAACCATGTCACGACTTAACAGCTCTATAGAAACCTAAGAAGAATGGTACACAGTATGACTCGTAATTTAAAGTGCTACTCTGACGAAAATCACTCAAACTTGGATTCAGCTGAAACTTCCTAAGAATACTCTTTAAAGGTCCAATAATCACTGTATGAAGTGTTTTCTCGATATTCAGGAGGAAAGTATGATATTTTTACGATTATTTTGTGGAGTCTGTGACATCATACACTCAACATCGAACATCGCTCAATACATTTCTTTGTATGTGAGTCTTTAACTTATTTTATTCCTATGAAGCCCAAAGGGTGGCTAATGTGCTTATTTCACATTACTTGTGACTATAATTTACATTTTGGGGTGTTTGCGTAGATATTTCTTTCTCCCTTTAATACTGATATTTTGATCATGAACTATAAAGAAATATCAACAATGTTTGATGTTGAGTCTATGAGGTCACAGACTCCAAAAAATAATCGTAAAAATATCATAGTTTCGTCATGAATGTCGAGAAAACACTTCATACAGTGATCATTGGACCTTTAAAGAGTATTCTTTGGAAGTTTCAGCTGAATCCAAGTTTGAACGATTTTCGTCAGAGTAGCACTTTAAACATTTCAAGCTTCAAAACAAATTATATCTAAATGTAAACAATAACCAATTCTTTCTTTGTTACAAACAGAAACATTAATAATTAATTGACTTCTATCATAATTTTGATTGAATTTTTTTCTGGATTTAACAGTGTAAACAAATTACATCCGTGCAGGTATGTTGTAAAGCCATCTTGATAACGAAATTCTTCAATTTATAAATAAGGATGTGTCATTTTGCTCGTGTTTAATAAACTTTGAATTGTGTAGAATACACGCTGGGACACTTCCTTCACTGTCTTGCCACTCCTAGAAAACGCTCGTTTTGTCCTTACTTACACCTGTTGCAACATACAGATCGCTTTATATTTTATTTTTATTTTACTCTTCCAATTCCACACACATTGCGTTTTATATATTACGCAAAAATGTCTTTAGAACGCTGTGTGCTATAAAACCTTTAAATAACCCCATATAGAAACAATGTTTTCTGGCAAAATGTGTAGTTTATTTGGTATACAATACACTAGCTACACGCTTTCTAAAGTGAGATCTTCGTTTGCATTTTATATGTCAACAGGTGTTAATAGATCAAAAGCTTTGAACTTTTCTACGACTTTGAATTCATAAGTATCCTCCAGGGATGAATTCTTGTAGAATATAACTTACTATAGCTTTAAGGTATTTTAGGAGGGCATTGGATAGGTTTTTTTAATATGTATTTGGTTTTGTCATTACACTTTAATAGTATTTGTAAATGTTATCGCTATGCACGCGTTTATTATCTCGTTTGAGTTCACACTTCCGAAGTTTATACAACTGTATTTAACAGAAAGACAGATCAGAAAATATAATTTCTATTCTAATGGACAGTAATGACGCTTTATCTAACATGCATTAGGAAAACGAAGAAAGAATCGCAGCATAGCATAGTGGTTCAGAATTAGAACGAAAAGCCATCGAAAAATTAAACGAGACTGTTGAAATTTGAATCCGAATTATTCCCGGGCTTTTGAATTTATTAGTAACCAATAAATAGCCAACGTGGAAAGGCATCATCGTTCATAAGAAAACCTACATCTTAATGCTTCAAAACTAGATCAAAAGTCAAGAAAATTAAATTTTTACTTACCCTTCGAGGGCAAAGCTCTAAAATGATGTAGAGGTAATCCTTATCTTCGAAATGGTGGTGGAATTTTACAATGTGACGATGGCTGATCCTTTTATGAATATCGATCTCCATACACATCTAAAAGCAAACCAAAGTTAGTCAAATTTAAACGAAAAAAATAGTTTTTTAAATTCTTAAACAATTTTACGTGGCATAGCTCTTACCTTTTCTTTCTGATGAGGTTTAGTTAGTAACGATTTTGCAACGATCTTCCCAGCGAAAATTTCTTGTGTGCTCATGTCCTTAAGTTCGTAGCACTTCGCAAATCCACCCTAAAAGAACAAGAATTTTATAGATTGATTATGGTAAACTATCGAAACCTGTTGCTTGAAGCATCTTTCATATATAAAGGCATTTAAATATTAAACGGTCAACATTCTTACCTTTCCCAGAAATTTTCCTCGAAGGTAACGCTTTCCTGCTCGTACATCTTCAATGATTTGACCAATTTCTTTAGGTCCTTTAGGTACTTCTATAGGTCTATCAGTTCTGTATCTACCAACATAACGATCTTTAGTTAAAGCTTTAGACATTTTGGACAAGATTAGCTTGGAATGCTTCAGGCAAATGTCGTTCCAATTGTATGGTTTCGATGAATTTTAGACCAATTTTAGCTCGAGAAAAACGTAAATAATAAACTCAGTTGAGTCTTTGGTTGTCGGTAAGAAAGCTATGATTTTTGATAACTAATCAAGCAAAAGGTATTAGTATTGGGATGATTTAGTTAAGCGTTTGAAGAACGACTATCACTTCCCGACCGATCAAAGATTCTATTTGATGCAGACAGTTGGGGAAACTCATTCAAAATGTGCGTCGAACGAATTAACCAATCAAAACACGCCATTCTTTTTAAACTAACGACTTTAAAAGCAACTACTAACCAATCAGATTCGCCGCTGTTTATTTGAATCTTAGGGATTAGCCAATCAGGAACGACCAAAGCGACAATTTTACCGGAAACGAAAGTGAACCGTAAAAATCATAGTATTGAAAAAATAGCATCTAGTTTTCGTAAATTATCAAATAAATGAATATTAGGATAAATAATATTGAGCAATAATTCTAACAATTTAAGAAATTATTTGATTTACCAGATTTATGTATCTCCACACACTCACTGTTTAGATGGGCTACCTGTTAACACAGGGATCCCATCTAACATTTTACATTATTTCTCCACAGGCAGCCCAAACAAGGTTACTCTATATGGATTTTTTGGCATGCCGTTTACACCAATCTCGTACCCAGAGCCCACGTTCCTGTTTGTTTGCCGGTAAATTATTCCGAATAATCATCACAAATGGGTACGAGATTGCGTTTAGACAATAATAGGCCCTTTGCAGTGCATGCACGTGCTGACTAATTCACTGAGAACAAATCAATGTACATCTTGATTCCCATGGGTGAAATATACTGGTGAGCAAACAAAATTTCTAGAACTGCATTTCGCGACACAGTGGTTACACATCGTTCCATTCAGTTCTTTACAAGTAGCTAAAAAGAATCGCCAATTTAAAATAAATAAATTTTGCTCACCAGTACAGACACGTGACCGTTAACTGCAAAGGGCCTATTGCATCAACATGCATATAATGCCGAAGGGACGGACCATTAGATAGTTGATAGATGTGGGGGCTGCGTCAAATCCCCAAAAAAATATCTAGCAACTTCTTCTGCTAGAAGAAAAATATCTAACTGTACGCAAAAAAATAACGTGCAAGGGTTGAGCCAAAAAAATAAATATCATGCAACTAAAATTCCTGCAACCCTCATCAATTATCTAATGGTTCATCCCTAATAACTTGCAACGTAAACTTCCTAATGGTCGATCCTTTAAACGACCGGGATCCGGATTCCCGCGCCTTATGATCGACAAAACAGTTTTTTCACCACACCTACTCGAATATATGACAGGCGAATTGAGTAAACTATAGGATTAACAACAGATTGCAAGTGAACGAAAACCATGGAAATCGATGGCATCACATATTTCAACTCGCTGTTCCATTCTTTCCCATTTGCTAACAAGATGACCTTAATAATGATAAAAGGACAGTAAAAGATAATCGAAATTAATACTATACTTGCTAATGCAAAAGTTCGTTTGTATTCCTTGATTCTGTCTGCGGTGGTGCTTGCCCCTTGCAATGCTATTTGCTGAGCGTTAATGGATTTCATCTGCCGATGGGCAGTCTTGCTTACTTTTGATATGCAGTAGAAGATCACACTCACGTTGATACCAAGATACAGAACTCGTGATATTTGTTTCGTTTTGTAAGAATCATCGAACATCAATCTGAAAAGCAAGGTGATCACCGCCAACAGCCAGGTTACCGCAACTGCGGCCAATAGATTTCTGGTGCTGACTTTAGTGTTATAATACAGTGGATACTCTATGGCCAGATATCTTTCGACTGAGGCGATCATTAACGTACCAATTGACCACCCAGTGCAAAGCACGACGACTACTAAATAAGAAGTGGTTAAATCGCAGTCCGACGCACACCCAAGCGTAACACAGATATTAAAAGCAATGAAAAGAGGGTTCACCACAAGTCCTACCAGTAAATCGGTCAGAGCCAGAAAGGCAAGTATAAGATTGTAGTTGAGGGATCTAAGGCTTTCATTTTCGAGAATCGTCCAAATCACCAGCAGATTGATCCAAACTGTAGGTACGGCCAAGACACCGCTGATGACGCTCACGGCAATCCATGTTGGAATGGCCGACTTTGGAAAACGCGTGGAATTTGATATATCAAATTCTAAAGTAACTGGACATTCTTGTTGTGAAAAATTTAGGTTGGTATTAAGGTTTGCTGTCATTTTCGAAGCTCGGTTGTCGCTGTACTGCTGCTTAAGACTAATAGCGATAATGGCAAGTTTATCTGGCCTGTTATTATGGCCTGTCTTCAGCATTTAAACAGTGAGTTCTATTTCTATTAGAATTACTAAATATGGAACAAAAGAACGGCGATTTTTAAAGAAAATCTTATCAAAGTGTGAAGTTCGTGCAGGAATGGGATTAGCTACTGAGTTTGGAAGTGAAAAGAAACAAATAAACGGAACTGTTTGTAAATCCTTGAATTCAAAATTATGTGGAAGGACGGAAAAGCATTGACGGAAACAAATGGAAAACCTACCAAAAATTTACTAGAACAAATGATTTGGAACTTCTTAACCAATTTGCCTAGAAGTCATTGACAATAGTTAATTAAACCCATAATGAAAATTTCATACGAATAGAAAGGAAAACAAGTTAGATTAAATTTATAAATTAAAAAAGCAACACTCGGTTTTACGTAATATTTCAAAATCGATTATAATAACACATCGAGAAAGCCTCCATTTTGCTCGTTATGGTATTTTGGTATCCCTTCCGTGTTATCTTGGGACCAAAAGAACAAAAACATTGAATCTCATTACAATCAATTGCTTACCAAGTAACAATGGTATTTGCCCATCTATTTCATCTCTTCTGTCATTTGGTGTAGCTAACGTTCGGTCAGTTAAATCCAAAACTGCAGTGTACGTGAATACGTATGTAATGGGCCTTTTTCACGCGGCAGCCATGTTGGTTGGAACAATAGATTCTACCACGCGTAGCCTCGCATACAAGAGTTTGAGAATGAGTTTATGCGGGTGAAACAAAGGCTTTCATTCTCATGAGGATAAACATGGCTGCCGTGTGATAAAGGTCCATACTGACTTGGACATCTTTGCATTAACTGAAACATGGCTTCAAGCCAAGGACACGGCAGCAAAACTTGAATTCTGTTCATCTGAAACACATAAATTTATACCACATAAATTCCAAGTTCTTCCTGTGTTTCCTGTCATATTCAGGGTTTCTACTTTCGTATTGACCGAAACTGGTTATTATGGTCGTCAAAAAAAAAAAAAAAAAACAGTACGCGAGCTGATATGATAATTGAAACAGGAACTCTGTGCAATTGATTATATCTTCTGTCATAAACAGAGTCTACAATTTTGAGTTTTTTTGTCATAAACAGGGTACCCCTTTCAGAATCCCAGCGGAACACCACTACCCAAATCCTGGCGGAGTACCCCCCCCCCCCCCCCCCCCGGGCATTTACCGTCCACCATACTCATCTACACAAAATTTTGCAACCAATTCTGCCTGTTATGCAGAACTAGGTCGACTCCGTCTGCATGTAGCTGCAAACTTAAGATGCATAAGGTACTGGCTCAATCTAGTTACACATACATCGAGCCATAAAATTACATTCTTAGCATATAAAGAAATGATAAGCTCCAGCCGTAAAATTTGCTGGAGCCAAAAAGTAAAAGAGTTACTATTAAAAAATGGGCTGGGTGATATATGGCTAGAAGTAAATTCCAATACCTCTCGCCAGCCAAACGTCTTTGTTACTATCAAAACGAGATTTGAAGACATAGAGAAACAAAACTGGCTAGGGGAGATCTTTAATGATAAAAGAGACACCCCTGGCCAAAAGAACAAATTAAGAACGTATCGCCTCTTCAAAGTTAGTTATATGTTAGAAGGTTACCTAATAAATGTAAAAAATTTCAATCACAGAAGAGCCTTAACTAAGCTAAGAATAAGTAACCATGACCTAGAAATTGAAAGAGGCAGATACTCTGGTTACAAGAAGGTAGAGGAAAGGAAGTGCTTTCATTGTACTGATATAATAGAAAGATGAAAGACACTTCCTAATTAAATGTCCTCTATACTCTAAACTTAGAGAAGAATTTCTTATGCAAAATAACATAAGTAACTCCCTTACGGAGGACCAATTGTTCCTGAAGTTGATAGATCCTCCCCATATTTTACAATCAGCTGCAGCAAAATACGTTTACAATTGTTTTGCTCTGCGTAGTGAAAAAAGCAACAACAACAAAACAAATAAAAATCAATACTTGTATAATATTGCATAAAGATGATTAGGATTAGTAACGCATTTTATCGAAATAATTATATGAACATTTATATATACAGAATATAGAGAGAATAAGAGAAAAATATCCTGCCAAGGGCATTTTATATTTTTCTCTTATTCTCTCTACTTCATTATATATACACACCGAACGCACAATTTATTACTACTATACTATACAGAATATATATGTACGTATGACGTGTATGTGTGGAATATGTGAATATAGATATTGTGCACATACATAAACGTACGTATATATTCGTAACTTATTTGGATCTAAGTTGATGTGCAACTTTGTACAAAACGCCAAATAAAATATGTCTGTCTGTCTGTCTACACATCCTATTACACCTCGTGTGTTCTTCGATGAATTCAGTTCATACCTTGAGACAATCATCCTTTCTCCAGAGTCACTAATATTAACAGGGGACTTTAACTTTCATGTGGATGTGCCCGGGGAGGAGGGTGGGGGGGGGGGGGGGGGGGGACTCCGGGAAAAAAGTACCGGGGATGCTCGTCGTATCTCTTGGGGGTAAAAATTCACGATTTGGTATCTTTTAGGGTGTTGAATGCGAATTTTTGAAAATCAGCATTTTCTGGTATGTTTTAGGGTGTCGGAAAAGGAGAGACGCGTGCATCGATGTGGCTTATCCTAGGCGCTTTTTATATAAAATTTAATATTATTTGTTGTGGTATCTCTTAGGAGTTAAAAATCATTCAGCCACGCTCTTTTTAAAAGACCCCGGTACTTTTTTCCCGGAGTGTTCCCCCCCCCCCGGGTGGATGTGCCCTCTGATCCTGATGCTCGCGTTTTCCTAGACATTCTCGCGTCAATGGGTCTCAAACAGCATATGACTATACCTACTCACATCGAATGTCATACTCTGGACCTACTGATCACCCGTGAACAGGACTCTGTTATTGCTAGTTCACCCATTGCCGATCGATATCTGAGTGAACATGCATCTGTACTCTGTACATGGAATACGAACAAACCACTGCTCAGGGTTACTGAGATATCATATCGGAAATTACGAGCTATTGATTGGGACCAGCTTCGGGATGATCTACGTGAATCTGTTCTTTGCATGAACGAATTCTTGGTTTGCAATCAATCCCAAGATAGCACAATAACAAAAGGTAAAAATGAAAAGGTAAAATCCCTCTTTTACTCCGACGAAGGACTAGCGTCCGAAACGTCAGTAAGTTTTTTCATCTTTTCACGGTGTATAATTTACCTTTTCATTTTTACTGTTTCATTAGAAACACCGACGCAGCTCACACTAGTTTTTAGCTAGTTATATCTTTTCAATAACAAAAGGGATGTCCGCCATGTTGGAAGATATAACAAAAGAATTCATTGAAAAATCTTTTGTCAAATTCTTCCAACATGGCGGCTATGACGTCTATTGCAAACGAAGAATTCATCGATGTTACGGGACTATCTACATCTTACCAATCAACCCTGAGCTCGCTTCTTGACAAGCATGCCCCATACTTAAAACTAAGACTGTGGTTAACAGACAGCGTGTTCCCTGGTTTAATTGTGACATCAAAAATACAATAAGATCTAGACGGAAAGCGGAAAGAAAATGGCGCTCTTCTAAGTCTTTAATAGACTATCAGGCTTTCAAAACAGCACGTAATCATGCAACACACGTTATGAACGGTGCACGCCGTGAACACAGTGAAAACTCAGACCAAAGGAAACTTTTCCACACTTTGAGAACTCTCTTATGACATTCTTCTGAAGTGTCGTTTTCAGACGAGACACCTCCTGATGTTCTTGCTGCTAGCTTTGGCAACAACTTCACTCAAAAGATTGATACAATCACTAGTTCTCTGCGTAGCTGTGACAGTACAACCAACAATGATCACCTTATTGATACTCACGAGGAGTTTGATGGAGAGCCACTCACTGCCTTTGAGCCAATCACGACAGACCAGGTTGCTCAGCTCATTAGAAACGCTCCTCAAAAGTCATGCCCTCTGGATCCTCTGCCTACATCTGTGCTACTCCAGGTGTTAGATGTTCTTTTGCCAGTAATCACCAGATTGATAAATTTATCTCTTCTATCTGGAACCTTTCCATCTGACTGGAAGCTCGCACTCGTACGGCCTCTACTTAAACCTGGCAAGCATGAAGTGGAATTCAAGAATTTTTGTCCGGTAAGCAATTTACGATACGTTTCCAAGCTAACTGAGTCAGTCGCATGTAACCAAATGAAAAATCACATGGCTAAAAATGGACTGCACCTGAAGCTCCAGTCTGCATACAAACCGCACCATAGTACTGAATCTGCTCTTATAAAAGTGAAGAATGACATACTGATGTATATGGAAGAACAAAAGGTCACACTTTTAGTACTATATTAGACTTAACTGCAGCATTTGACACAGTACAACATCATGTTCTTTTACATCGATTGATGTCAAGGTTTGGAGTGGTAGAAGATGCATTGAAATGGTTCATCTCGTATCTAACTAACAGATGTCAACGTGTTGCTGTTAACGGAGGAATCTCAGATATCTTCAAAATCAAACATGGGGTACCACAAGGCAGCTGTCTTGGACCTCTTTTGTTCATGATATACACAAGCAAGCTGTTTGATATAGTGGAAAAACACCTTCCAAACGTTTACTGTTATGCTGACGATACGCAATTATATCTGGCGTTCACACCGGGCGAGGACGACAACGCAATCAATGCAATGAGTAGCTGCATCGATGACCTTCGTACCTGGATGGCTAACGATCATTTAAAGTTGAACGAGGATAAGACAGAGTTTCTATTAATTGGAACTAAACAGCAACTTTCAAAAGTTAACATCGACAGAATTACTGTAGGTAATGAAGTAGTCAATTCTAAATCGTGCGTAAGAAACTTAGGCGCGTGGTTTGATTCAACGCTAAGTATGTCTGCTCATATAAACAAGACCTGCGGCGCAGCTTTCTACCATCTACATAATATAAGTCGAATACGCTTTTTCGAAGTTCTTAAGCAAAGATGATGCTATTACGCTTATTCATGCTTTTATAACATCACGTCTTGATTACTGCAAAAGTCTATTGTATGGTCTTCCAGCATGCCAGCTTAATAAAGACAGCTCGTTTTTAACGCTGCCGCGAGACTTATTTGTTGCGCTCCTCGTTATTGTCACATTACAACACTATTATAGTTGATCTACGCTGGCTACCAGTGAAAGAACGTACGCAATTTAAGATCTTGCTATTTGTTTTCAAAGCTATTAATGGTATCGCACCTGATTACATATCTGAGCTTATCAACATAAAGGATAAGGGGAGTTATAACATAAGATCTAGCAAAGGTTTATTACTTGCCCCATTTAATCGCAAGACCAAGAATACATTGGGGGACAGGTCATTTGCGGTGGCGGCACGCGTCAGTTACACGCGTTTGGATCGTTCCGGATAGGCCCGGTGAGTGTGGCTCGTGATACATGTAAACAATCGACCGAAGTTTTGGCGCCTTTTGAATCACACACGCGTGTAAATGGCGTCAACGTGTTTGATTGACGGCAGTCTATTGCAAAGTGTACTTCGCGATTTTTGTTTGGGGTGACCGCGTAGCAATGCAAACGCAGGTAAGCGACCGCTATTCGGATTCCCGCGCCTTATGATCGACAAAACAGTTTTTTCACCACACCTACTCGAATATATGACAGGCGAATTGAGTAAACTATAGGATTAACAACAGATTGCAAGTGAACGAAAACTGTGGAAATCGTTGGGATCACATATTTCAACTCGCTGTTCCATTCTTTCCCATTTGCTAACAAGATGACCTTAATAATGATAAAAGGACAGTAAAAGATAATCGAAATTAATACTATACTTGCTAATGCAAAAGTTCGTTTGTATTCCTTGATTCTGTCTGCGGTGGTGCTTGCCCCTTGCAATGCTATTTGCTGAGCGTTAATGGATTTCATCTGCCGATGGGCAGTCTTGCTTACTTTTGATATGCAGTAGAAGATCACACTCACGTTGATACCAAGATACAGAACTGATGGTATTTGCTTTATTTTGTAAGAATCATCGAACATCAATCTGGAAAGCAAGGTGATCACCGCCATCAGCCAGGTTACCGTAACTGCGGTCAATAGTTTTCTGGTGCTGACTTTAGTGTTATAATACAGTGGATACTCTATGGCCAGATATCTTTCGACTGAGGCGATCATTAACGTACCAATTGACCACCCAGTGCAAAGCACGACGACTACTAAATAAGAAGTGGTTAAATCGCAGTCCGACGCACACCCAAGCGTAACACAGATATTAAAAGCAATGAAAAGAGGGTTCACCACAAGTCCTACCAGTAAATCGGTCAGAGCCAGAATGGCAAGTATAAGATTGTAGTTGAGGGATCTAAGGCTTTCACTTTCGAGAATCGTCCAAATCACCAGCAGATTGATCCAAACTGTAGGTACGGCCAAGACACCGCTGATGACGCTCACGGCAATCCATGTTGGAATGGCCGACTTTGGAAAACGCGTGGAATTTGATATATCAAATTCTAAAGTAACTGGACATTCTTGTTGTGAAAAATTTAGGTTGGTATTAAGGTTTGCTGTCATTTTCGAAGCTCGTTTGTCGCTGTACTGCTGCTTAAGACTAATAGCGATAATGGCAAGTTTATCACGGCTGTTATTATGGCCTGTCTTCAGCATTTAAACAGGGAGTTCTATTTCTATTAGAATTACTAAATATGGAACAAAAGAACGGCAATTTTTAAAGAAAAATCTTATCAAAGTGTGAAGTTCGTGCAGGAATGGGATTAGCTACTGAGTTTGGAAGTGAAAAGAAACAAATAAACGGAACTGTTTGTAAATCCTTGAATTTAAAATTATGTGGAAGGACGGTAAAGCATTGACGCAAATGGAAAACCTACCAAAAATGAAAATTAATCTATATCAGGCATCCCAGCCACTTTTTAGACAAATTTGATAGGAAATATAGGCTGTGTAAGTTCTAGATATAGGAAAATATTGGAGTTTTTCCCAAAAATAGATGCACTTTATAGGAGCTAAAATAGCTTTTCAGTGGCGCAACCAGGGATCTTGCAGGGAGGGTGCACAGGCAATGATTTATTTGCAGAACCAAATAAGCCATAAAAAAGACAGAACCAAAAAAAAAAAAAAAAAAAAACGCCCAATATGCTAAACAGTGTAAAATGTAAATGTATCACTCAGCAGTCGTCCTATTTATAGGAAATATAGGAGGTTTTCTTTAAATATAGGCTCTTTATAGGATCCTTTACAAATTATAGGAAACATAGGATATGTAGGAGGTCTAGGATGCCTGCTATATATGCTCAAGTCTCAATCAGCAAACTCTTAGCACAATACTCAAACGTCTAAGAGAGAATTCTTTTCGTATTCAAGCCGGCAGTGAGCGCCAAAAACTATTTTCTTGAAGAAAGGCTGTTGTACAAGGCTAAAATCTTGTTATTCAGAAAGTTTAACTTGTTTGGAAGTGGAGATGACCGATGAAAGTGGAATCAAAGGGTTAACCCAAAGCAAAATTTTTATTCGAAAATGAGGTTTAGGCCTTCATTTGCTTATTTCCCATATATTTTCTATACAAAGTCTGACAAAGCAACATTCTAACACAAATGCAACAAAACACATCTTTGTACGATTGAAAATACCGCTTCAAACGAGGCGTATGCCGAGTGCTTTTATTGTTTTTGAGTGTTTGGAAACCCTAATGAAACACGAAGCACGAGTTTTTGAAATCTTGTTTTTATATTTTTAATATACGTAGAGCAGTTGTATGGGGAAAAAATTGATAAAATATACATTTAATCCAACTTTGTTAGAAATTTGCTCGTAAATTGGCATAGTTAGACTAATCACTAGACTATCATGCAAAGTGTCCCAGGTTCGAGACATGGTAAGTCCAAGGTTAAACATGAGTAGATAGAAGTAAATATAAGAAGTAAGTAATGTAGGGGAGAGAGGTAAAGAAATGAAGCAAATGGGTGGAAAGTGGATGAGAAATTCTTGTAGCCATTTTGGGACACCCACAACAAATATTATGTAGATTTAGGCCCCGTCCACCCGTATCCGGAAATTTTCGCATCCGCAAATTTTTTTTTTTGCGGATACGGGTTCCGTCCACACGTGTCCGGAAATTTTTGTATCCGTATCCGGAAATTTTCGAAAACGGTCTCCAGAGTGGAAATTTTCGAATACGCTCCGAATACGGATACGTGTGGACGGTCGTATCCGCAAATTTTCGAATACGATGACGTAAACACGATTTCGCGCATGCTCAATAAGAAAAGCTATCCGTCAAAGGGACTAGGCACTAGCGTGCATCAGGGCGGATCAAGAAATTTCCGGATACGTGTGGACAGTGAAAACGATTCGAATACGCTGCGTGTGGACACGAACATTTTTGTATCCGCTAAAAAGAAATTGGCGGATACAAAAATTTCCGGATATATATACGTGTGGACGGGGCCTTAAGAATTTCAACACTAGTGGTGAAAATATTTCAAACACTAGTGCTGCATTGCTGCAGTGATGAAAATATTTCAAACACTAGTGCTGCATTACTGCAGTGGTGAAAATATTTCAAACAATAGTGCTGCATTGCTACAGTGGTGAAAATATTTCAAGCACTAGTGATGAAATGGCGAAAATGGTTTTTCATTAGGTTTCAAAAGCCATCCACGTGATCCGAAAAGTGCCCATCCATTGGTTGCTGCGCATATGAATTATTAATGAATTTGAGAAAGTAGGTTAAAAATAACATGGCGCCCATCTTCCACTTCCCTTCCAAAACTATCATAACTATTAAAGACAACAAAACAGAGGACTATTTAACTACGAGGTCAAGTTTTCCGAGTCAATAGACAGTCTTGTCTTTTCTTTAATCGATTTTTAAAGATTTTTTAGAGAACAAGCAGAGATTTCAACGAAACTTGAGCATGCATTTGTTTGCTTTTCGCTACTCGCTATCTATCACAGGATAGATAGTGAGTACGTTAGCCAATCAGATTGCAGGATTTGTGATAGTATGCTTATGTAGCAGGTTTATGCTAAACACATGTAGACTGGGGGGAAACGCCACGGGGGAATACATTAAACTCTTGTCAAATCTTTAGAAAATACTTCAACTTGAGTTCTCTAATGATCAGGTTTATCCTCGATTTTGTGTAGAATATTCACACGTGTTCCAGTGAAGGTCCGTGGAATTTCAAAGTGTTTGTATTGTTGAAGCTGTGCATTCTTTACTTTACCGTTAGCAGGCATCCCAGCCACTTCTTAGACAAATTTGATAGAAAATATAGGCTGTGCAAGTTCTAAGCATGGGAAAATATAGGAATTTTTCCAAAATGTATGCCTTTTATAGGAGCTAAGATAGCTTTTCGGTGGCGTAACCAGGTATCGGGAGGGCGCACAGGCAATAATTGGCAGAACTAAAAAGCCATAAAAAAAAACCAGAACCAAAAAAAAAAGGGGGGGCCATTTCATTTCCTTTGCCAAATATGCAAAACAGTGTAAAATATAAATGTATCGATCAGCAGTCGTCCTATTTATAGGAAATATAGGTTTTCTTTAAATATAGGCTCTTTATAGGATCCTATACAAATTATAGGAAATATAGGATATGTAGGAGGTCTAGGATGCCTGCATTAGTATTTGTGAATATTTTGACACTAAGATGAGAAGAACCCTAAATAAATGAGTCTATAATCAAGGAACACAACAGGAATTTTTCAACTCCAAAATGGTCTATTCATAACTAAAAAGTATCCTGTCTTTATCTCTACTTACAATAATTAGATACAGCAAACTAGGATAAAAATGGACTCCCAATGGCCTAATGAAGCTTTAGTTGAAAGACTCTAAAGGGAAAGCCCCTAGAACCAAGTGTAAAAAAGATGTGGACAGTGTTGTACAATTTTAATAATTTATTACATACTTTTCAAAAAAAAATTAATGCAAATTGTATGCAATGTTGATCAAATTATCACTTTTTTCATTGCTGTGAGATGATTGAGACGACGGTAGCAACATGGAAATCAGGCAATACGCTGTTGTCAATTGTAGTACACTATAGGTAGGTAGAGTGTATTCAATCACACTGTTGAATGTATAGTTATATTAATTTAGATAACTATTTAGTTGACGTCACCTAAAATATTAAGTATGCCCCAAACAAACAGTTATGCGAATCCGGGGGTTTACTTTACCAGAGAATGCGTGAAGAGCCAGTTGATTACATCTTCATTTTCTCCCCTTATTTTCAGCCTTTTGTACATAAATCTTTAAATTCATACGAAGTCAACTAAAATAGTAATAATTTATCTAGAGGTGATGTCAATTATTCAACAGTTAGACTAAATTCACTCTACATGGGAAACTACTCTAGCAACACATTTGATTGGCGATAATGTTTTGAATGATTTATATCTTGCTACTGTCGTCTCGATCATCACACAGCAATAAAACACCTAAGTTGCACCTAAGTACTATTCCAAACTGATTCTTTTTGTAAGAAACGAGTGTACAATAACAGTATATGAACTCATATTCCAGTCTATTTACACAAGATATCACAGGTTGACTGTTTGTCACTAGGGGAGCGTTACTTTTTGTCATGATGCGGAAGACATTGGTGGTGGTCGATGCTGATTCATGTTCTGAGGAGGTCCCATCCTTAGGTCCCCCATGGGTGGGCGCACGCCAGGTGGTGGTCGCATACCTCCAGGTGGAGGAGGCATTCCTCCTGGGGGTGGGAAGGGAAGACCACTAGGGGGAGGCATGCCAGCTGGTGGAGGCATCATCATTCCAGGGGGAGGGGGCATCATTCCTGGCGGAGGCATTCCTGGTGGAGGCATGTTTGGCATCTTGTGTGAGGTGGCTTGGTAGGCAGCAGCTAAAATACAAAATATTGGGACCATTATTACTCCAATTAATATGAAATTAATTGCTTTATCAGTGACTTTTCCAAAGAGTGATTAGTCTGAAGTTAGTTTGCTGATTTCTAGACCATTTGGCAGCACTGTTTATGACATCCCAAACTCTATCCCAACCCCGGCCCAACAGGTTCTATCACCTGTATGTATTTGTCGGCTAAAATGTCAACATAAAAGGCAGTCTTATTTGAAATAGGCCCTTTGCAGCTAAGCAATCACGTGCTGATTAATTCACGGAGAGCAAATGAATGAACATTTTGATTCCCATGGGTGAAATTTACTGGACTGCAAACAAACTTTCTACAACCTGTTTCAAGAGATCGTAATAAAAATACATTTCATAACACACTGGATACACATGTTTTCATTCAGTTCTTCACAAATAGCTAAAAAGAATCACCAATTTAATATAAAAATAAAAATTTCACATTCCAGTATAGACACGTGACCGTTAACTGCAAAGGGCCTATTGACAAACGCTGACATTTTAGCCAACAAACATACAATCTTTGGAAGCCAGTTAGAACATCTTTTGATGTCTGATTTTCGTGGTATTAATGAAATCAAAATGCTTACTTGTTTGATCAATTAACGTCTGAGCTTGTTCTTCCATCCATTTTTGATAGTAGAATTTGACATTTTCTTTGTGTTTGCGTCCGTTATTATGGGTCTTTCTTACTGAAGGCTAAACAAAAACAAAAATAAATAAATAGTCAAATTTGGTTATATTTCGAGAGAGTAACAATGACTAGTGGTTGTATGTTGTAAATATAGAATGTAGTGGTAGTACATGTGGATCAGAGGGAACCTCACGGAAGAGCCCCATACAGGGAGTGGTGGTTGTAAAACATAAAAATATAAGTTTTAATGACTAGTGGTTACTAGTTGGGACTGTGTTAATGTCTTGAATATAACAAGTGAATAAGAATGACTAGTGGTTACTAGTTGGGACTGTGTTGATGTGTAGAACACAACAAGTGAATAAGAATGACTAGTGGTTAATAGTTGGGACTGTGTTGATGCGTTAAATACAACAAGTGAATAAGAATGACTAGTGGTTACTAGTTGGGACTGTGGTGATGTGTTGAATACAACAAATGAATAAGAATGACTAGTGGTTACTAGTTGGGACCGCGTTGATGTGTTGAATACAACAAGTGAATAAGAATGACTAGTGGTTACTAGTTGGGACTGTGTTGGTGTGTTGAATACAACAAGTGAATAAGAATGACTAGTGGTTACTAGTTGGGACTGTGTTGATGTGTAGAATACAACAAGTGAATAAGAATGACTAGTGCTTACTAGTTGGGACTGTGTTGATGTGTAGAACACAACAAGTGAATAAGAATGACTAGTGGTTAATAGTTGGGACTGTGTTGATGTGTTGAATACAACAAGTGAATAAGAATGACTAGTGCTTACTAGTTGGGACTGTGTTGATGTGTTAAATAAAACAAGTGAATAAGAATGACTAGTGGTTACTAGTTGGGACTGTGTTGATGTGTTGAATACAACAAGTGAATAAGAATGACTAGTGGTTACTAGTTGGGACAGCGTTGGTGTGTTGAATACAACAAGTGAATATTAAGGAAACTTAAACACTGTGTAAGATTAAGAAAAGACCGGTAAACGTTTCTTGTTGAGAAATTTTACAAAAGTGGCTAGTTTACTTGGTTATCGGAGCCATTCAGCGAAGGTCTAACCATTTATGGATATTTGAAAACAAATGCAAATAATTGAGAAAGATAAATTATCACAAACTTACCGAGTCATGAGTTAGGTATGTATCACAATAATCGCAATAATATCTAAGAAAAACACGAAAAATTTAAAACAATTAGAAAGTTAGCAACCTGAATAACTAATGCTTTGGTCTGGCTATAAATTTGTTGCGCAAACAATTTAAAAGATGGAAAAAAATACCAAATTTAATGACTTACTTCGGCATTTTTTGTTTCTTGTTCAAAGATCCGCCACGTTTGCGCAGAAAAGCAATAGCGCATCTCTTCTACGATCTTACCGCTGGTACCACAGGTATCCCAACATAGCCAAATAAAAACATCCAAGGAAATCGTTATCAGAAAAATTACTTTTTAAATACTATTTTTAACTAAAATTGCCTTTTCAGGTCTTTATTATTTTTAAATTTATCATCCTGATAATCATATTTTTACTTATTACTTTGGAACATAAGTTTGTTGATGTTGGGTTACCTGTGTTACTGGTTATTGCAAAACCTTTTAGTAAACCAAGATGGCGATGTTAGCAGAAAGAAAATCTAAGCAAAAATGGAGCCACGATCCAAGGAACAAAGCCTGGAGCACCAGTAAGTAATATTTAATAGTAATTGAAAGTATTCTGGATCTATTTTTGTAAATTTGACCGTAATTTTAAGAAATATCCTTCACTATTCCTAGACACGTGGTCACGTTTCATGAACTTTGTATTAACGCCGCTAAAACGTTGTAAAATAACTAAGATTTGAATAGAAAGTATATAAATGTGTCAATGAATGAATAAATGAAGTACTTATAAGGCTCTTATTAATTTGGGAGATAAAATAACTCAAATATTTATATCAACCTCATTGCTACACTGGCTATTCTTGGTAGGTTGGTTTGCAATCAATCCCAAGAGAGCACAATAACAAAAGGGATGTCCGCCATGTTGGAAGATATAACAAAAGAATTCATTGAAAAATCTTTTGTCAAATTCTTCCAACATGGCGGCTATGATGTCTATTGCAGACGAAGAATAAGAGATCTAAGAGCCCTCAGAGCCTCACATTGGTGCTTGATTATAATTATAGCCAGACATCGGACAACGTATGCCCAGATTGTAACTTTTCCGGTAAAATCTTTGCCTTGCCGGCCATGATTTATGATCGAGTTAAAACTAATTTGGCCTGCCATTATTGTAAGGTGACTCAAAATAATATAAAACCTTCATTTACAGGCACAATTGGGACACCAAATGTCAAAAGTGGGCAGATTAAATATGAAAATATACTGTATAGATGTGGGAGTTGCCCGTCTACCGACTTCTAATTAAATCCCTGGTTAGTGTGGGATTCTACACCAATAAAATAACCAATATTTTGATATTATTTTAGATACAGATCGGTTTGGTTACCAGATGTTGACCAAGATGGGGTGGTCAGCTGGTAAAGGCCTTGGTGCTAATGAAAGTGGGTCTACAAGCCATGTTAAAGTATCCTTGAAGAATAATAACCTTGGTAAGAAGAATAGGAAAACATACTAGAATATTAATAACCAATATATCAGAGGGATGTAAAAGAATCACTGTCCTAACGACAGTAATAATACATGTACAAAGGTAAATTATACACTGTGAAAAGATGAAAAAACTTACTAAGATTTTCCAACTTTTCACGGTGTATAATTTACCTTTTTATCATTACTGTTTCATTAGAAACACTGACGCAGCTCACACTAGTCTTTAGCTAGTTATATCTTCTTAATGTACTGAAGACATTAATAAACCATGGCATTGACCACCGTCATTGTCTTCTCCTTGTACTAACAATCTCTCATAAATTCTAATTGAAAACCCCTTTTCATTATATACATATGAAATAAGGCACTATATTTAACAAATAAAACAGCTATTTCAGTGCTCCGTTCAGTAAAAAAGCATGCAGGAAGTGGCATAAACACTTCTTGAGTGCTTACAGCGCTTCCTAAGTGCTTTATTACTAGATGGACCATGGAAAAGGCTGTTTTATTGGTTTTATTATATAGTTACTAATTTTATTTTGGTATTGAATTTATTTACGGAAAAAGAAAAACTGTCGTAGGATCTAGCAGCACTATCTAGCGCATGGATGGCATCAGCACTGTGCTTCGTTCACTAATAAAGCACAGTTTTTGTCCAATCAGTGAGCGCATACTATCTTTACTACATAATAACAATTTATCAATCATAATTATATTCAAGAATGCTTCCTCAACCATAAATCAAAACTGCTTTGGTTTTCTCTTGATAGGTGTTGGAGCCAAGGCAAGTCAGGAAGACAACTGGCTAGCCCACCAGGAAGACTTCAATGATCTTCTTGCACACCTCAATAGGGCAAACAATAGTGGTAGGTTACAAAACATCCAGATTGTATGCGCACCTATTTGTTAGGGTTGCATAGTGATATTGACCATTCACAAACATCGACGTCAGGAATCTTTTCTTATTCAAATTTGCCAACCATTAAACAAAAAATCTCTTTGTTTCGGTAGCCAATAGATCTCTGGTTGTTACATAATATCAATAGAGTGTTTTCACGTGACGTCACAGCGTCCGTTATGGGGTACCAAAACAATACATTTTCTATCCTCCAGGAAATGAACTCTGTTTTATGTAAATACTGTGCAGAAAGTTTCTATTGTTTATGGCTGCCTTCTCATGTGAGTGAAAACGCTCTATAGGTAATCTCAGCATAAACTTACCTATACTGCTATTTACATTAGTGTGCACCATGCTGTAAAATAGCTGTAAATAATATAAGGGATTAATGGGATTCCTTCCCCCCCTCCCCCCCCCCCCCCCCGTTTTTTATTTTTTTGTTTTTGTTGTTGTTGTTTTTTTGGTTATTTTTTGTTGAACGGGAGCCCCAAGAGAAGAATCCTTGCAGTACAGGAGATAAGAAGCGAAAACTTTATCTATTGACAAATCATAGGATCTAAATCATAGTCTCAGGTTCTATGTTTCTCACCAACATACTTTTGTTCTCCATAATTTTTCTTCTAAGATGCTGGTAATGAAGACAGTGACAGTGGCGCAAAGAACAAAGATATGGAAACAATTGCAAGAAATTCAAAGAAAAGAGTCTTGTAAGTAAATTATAATGTCAAATTTTATTACTGTTCATACCAAATAGAGACCTTTAGATCTGATTTCAATTACCAGAACGAGTACCAGTTTTTAGCTTTTAAATATTGACGGCATATTTTAAATCATACATTCTCTTGTAAATGTATTGTGCTTGGGTTCCCTGTGGTGCTATAGCCCCCCAATGCCTTCCTACCACTGGTCCATGATTCTTGATTCGTTTGCCCCAGTTACCAGAGGTTCATAAAAAGCAAGAATACATCCAGCTATTCAGCAGAAGACATGGCTTGTATCATGGGACAACGAAGCAAGTCAGCTCCTGACTCACCTGCAGATCTTTCAGAGGTACAATAAATGACACTTGTTAGAAATAATACTGGCACATAAAATGTCTGGAAATGTGGATTTCTCTAAGCAAAAGGTCCATCATTTGATCCTCAGTGACCTCACACACTTGTTTTCAGAAGCAAGTGTGGCTTGGTTGGTTAGTGTGCTGCCTGCTAAGCAAGAGGTTCATAGTTTGATCCTCAGTGACCTCACACTTGTTTTAAGGAGCAACTGTGGCTTGGTTGGTTAGTTTGTGTGCTGCCAGCTTAAAATAACATTTTTCTTAATGACATCTGCAATGCTGAATAGCTCTCCATAGGAATTCCAAAAAAAAATTTCTATTTTTTATCAATGTTTTTTACCGATTTTTATCAATGTTTATCCCATCGATCTGATGCATACGTTTTGCCGTAGAATGAGGATTCAGACGATAGCTGTGCTTCATGCCCTGTCATATCTGAAACACATGATCTAGGAATGACCACTATCACTAGTAAGCAGAGCGTTCAAGATTATTTTGCCATGAAAATGGCTGAGCTTAAAGAAAAAAGAAGACTAGAAAGTTCTGCCGGTCAAGACATGACTCAAGGAACAAACAACGAGGAGGACGATAAAGAAGAGACATTGGATGTTGCGAATCGAAAGAAACAGAAAAAAAAGGCAAGGAAAAGAAAAGACGACGTTCAAGAAGATATTGATGATTCTGAGAAGACTGGAGTAAAATTATCAGACGATAAAATTCCTAAGAAGAAGAAAAAGAAATCAAAGAAAAGAGAGTTGAACGAAGATGAAGAGGACGAAGAAAGCACGAGCGAAGTTGCGATCAATAAGGAAGATGAAAAAGCAACCTCGGACGACAAAAGTGAAAAGAAAAAGAAGAAGAAGAAGAAAGAAAAGAAATTAAGAAAAGAAGTTGAAGGAGTAAGCCATTATGATCTTAGAAATCTAGAGGATAAGAAGATTAAATCGCAGAAGAATGAAGAATCTTGTGAAAATGTAAAGAAAAGGAAGCGAAAAGACAGAAAAAGCAAACTAGAGGAAGAGGAAATTTGTCGAAATGAAACTAAAACTTTGATCTCAAAGAAAAAGAAAAAGTCTGACATTGATTCTATTAAAAATGAAGATGAAAAAGAAAGAGGAAAAGACAAGAAACGAAAAGAAAAGAAAAAGAAGGAAAAACAAAACAGGAATTTGGAGATAAAAATAAACAAAGGAAAAACAAGGAAAAGCAAAGACAAAAAGGCAAAATAGGTAGGAGATGAAACATTTCATTTTTAAAATTACGCCAATTTTATGTCAAGGTATGAAAGATTAATAGGTAATGCCGGGATTTCGAAAAATTCCTCTGACTGCCAAATTGGACTCAGCCTACGGCCTCATCCAATTTTGTCAGTCCTCGGAATTTTCCTCGTCCAATTATTTCTTAATTGGACAGCATGGAGTCCTATTACATATACTAATTTTTGTATTCTTGATTTCATTATTCGATTCGATCATTCATTATTGAAAACGAACCTTTCAGCGACATATATGCTTGGCTTTTGTATATGCTAGGCCTCGAAGATTCGTTTTCAGCAATGATTTGGTTTGGCTGTAACTATAATTTTTAGTTCCAGACAGACTGAGAGACATACAGAAAGACAGACAGGCAGGCAGACAGACAGACAGACAGACAGACAGACAGACAGACAGACAGACAGACAGACAGACAGAAAGACAGACAGGCAGACAGACAGCCAGACAGACAGGCAGACAGACAGGCAGACAGACAGACAGAAAGACACACAGACATACAGACAGACAAAAAACTTTATTTAACTACGGTTAAAAACATCAGCTACATTACATATATCTAATATGTAATAAAATTTAAACTCTTTTTCATGTTTGCCATGTGGGAGTCCAATTTTGAATAAAAATTGTCAACTCTTCTAAAATGGAAAAGGGAATTAGACTTTGTCAAGTCAATGGGTCATCCATTCCACAATACCGATCCGTTATAACTACGAAATAGAAAATACGCAAGCGTGCTGTGTGCTCTCATAGTTCAGGCACTCCCAACCAATCAGAACACGAGATTCATAAAAATTAATTTATAATAAGAAATAATACTAAAGCAATGGCACGTGGTCAAAAATGAAATCAGAGTTGGAATCAAGGGTGGTGTAGTGGTAGTCCACTCGCATCTTACTTCTGGGGTCTCAGGTTTAATTCCTGGACGTGGCATCACGTGGGAGTTTATAGATGTTTAAAGATGTTAACATAGAGTTTATTAGTCTAGAATTTTTTAAAACCTAACAAGCTAAGTTAAATTCGATCTGTGAGTTAGCCATGCCCTGACATAGTTCAGCCCAGAGGTTGTTTCAGGGTTCCATCTGTGAGTTAGCCATGCCCTGACTTAGATCAGCCCAGAGGTTGTTTCAGGGTTCAGTCTGTGAGTTAGTCGTGCCCTGACTTAGATCAGCCCAGAGGTTGTTTCAGGGTTCAGTCTGTGAGTTAGTCGTGCCCTGACTTAGATCAGCCCAGAGGTTGTTTCAGGGTTCAATCTGTGAGTTAACCATCCCCTGACATACATCAGCCCAGAGGTTGTTTCAGGGTTCAATCTGTAAGTTAACCGTGCCCTGACTTAGATCAGCCCAGAGGTTGTTACAGGGTTCAATCTGTAAGTTAGCCATGCCCTGACTTAGATCAGCCCAGAGGTTGTTTCAGGGTTCCATCTTTGAGTTAGCCATGCCCTGACTTAGATCAGCCCAGAGGTTGTTTCAGGGTTCAATCTGTGAGTTAGCCATGCCCTGACTTAGATCAGCCCAGAGGTTGTTTCAGGGTTCAATCTGTGAGTTAGCCATGCCCTGACTTAGATCAGCCCAGAGGTTGTTTCAGGGTTCAATCTGTGAGTTAGCCATGCCCTGACTTAAATCAGCCCAGAGGTTGTTTCAGGGTTCAATCTGTGAGTGAGCCGTGCCCTGACTTAGATCAGCCCTGAGGTTGTTTCAGGGTTTGATCTGTGAGTTAGCCATGCCCTGACTTAGATCAGCCCAGAGGTTGTTTCAGGGTTCAATCTGTGAGTTAACCGTGCCCTGACTTAGATCAGCCCAGAGGTTGTTTCATGCAAGGATTCAATAAAATTCGAAGGTTTTTCAATGAAAAAATACATCAATCCAATCCCAATCAAAGGTTTAATCTCAATCTCGATCTGCTGTCCTATATGTTCGTGTTTTTATAAAAAAACTCCGACATCATCGATAGTATATTCTGCATAATATCTCCAAGATGTATCACTCAAATCATATGACAGTATTTTACCATTCAACTATTTACTTCATGTAGAATCAATGCTGAAAATATTGATTTAGATGTCATAGGCAGAGGTACTTTAGAAAATCTTTTGTATACTGTCTACCGTATACGGAGCAAAAACTAAATGGGTTTACTATTTTTGGACAATTTTTCACTCATACTTTTAAGTAGTTTGTATCCAATATGATTTTTTGCAAAGCCATGAACTTTTCCTAGTGAGCCTAACAGGGATCAAGGAACAAAGTGTAAAATAAATGATAATAATTTATGATATACATAGAGCAAAATACATACAAATATGATCTAATGCGCTTAACGTGAGTAGAGTCGGGGTTCGAAAATTCAGTTTAGGAGAAATTCAGTCCAAATTTTTATTGCTTGCGAGTTTAAGACTTCAGCGGATTATCGAGCATCAAAGCCCGATTAGTGCTAATCCTGGGTTAACTCTTGATAAGACCTATAGAGTTAATCCTAGATTAATCCATCTTTGAACAACCCGGTTCTGGTAATAGCGCAGCGCAGCCGTGACGTCATAAAAACGAAGACAAAGGCGAAATTCGGACAAACAAACTTACAAGTTTACTTTCAGCAGATAATTTTCACAGCCGATCGCAGTTGATCTTAGTTTACATGGGTTATTATTGTAACTTTGATTAAAAATAATAAAATCGGTTCGTATAATCCTCGTAGCGGTTAAACAGAATGCAATGTTTGTCCGAATTTTTAAGCTATTTTTAGAATCAGCGCGCTGCGCTATTAAAGGCGCGATTACACGGAGCAATTTTTCTCTGCAACTTTTCAAGCAACGGCGCTGCGGTCACAAGTTGCATGGAGCATTGCAACGTGTAACCTACAGCGCAGTTTGAAAAAATGTTTGCGAGGCAAGTTGCAGCAATTGTTGCAAAAAGTAGAATTCGTTTCTACTTTTGTCAACGATTGCGTCTCCGTTGCACCGTGTAAACACTCTTGCAACTTGAGTCACAACGTGCAGTTGCGAGACAAGTTCTGAGAGAAAATATATTGCTCCTTGTAATTGCGCCTTTAACAGTCTTCATCATTTTTGAAAAGGCCTCGCTAAACATTGCCTTCCTTCGACAGCAAATTCTTCTGAGCCTCTTGAGGCGACATATCGTAACTGTTCGCCTCTTTCTGTGCATTTACTTCCTCACAGGAAAACTTCTTTCTACCATACACGCACAAGACAAACCAAAATCTTCCTTCTCTGCCTCAGCTTTCCGCCAGAATTTGGGTAGGGATGTTCCGCTGGGTTTCTGAAATGGGTACCCTGTTTACGATTAAAAAAAACTCAAATTTGTGGACCCTGTTAATGATAAAAGATAATTTATTGCACTGACTTCCTGTTTCAATTATCATGTCATCTCACGTATCATTTTTTTACGAAAGCAGAATCCCTGAATATGACAGGAAACTCGGGAAGAACTTGGAACTTGTGTGAAATTGCATACCCTGTTTATGATAAGAAGCTCGAAAAACCATATCCTGTTCAGCGGATCATCCCCGTATAGTCCATATATGGGAGTAATCCCTCCCCCGGGACTCTCCCCCACCCCTCACATTAACGCAATGTCTTACAATCAGGACGATGGGCCATCTCCATTATGTCACGTTACGGAATTTGCAATATCTTGTACAATCAAAAACCAAAACAGTATCAGTTTTTAAATGTTTTATTTTAGCAGTTACATTAATGTGGAACCTCTTTGACAAACAGACATTGAAGGGCCAGAAAGAGGTGTCCGTAATATGTAGGTGTCCTTAATATAGAAGTTATGAAACAAAGAATGTATGGGGATATTGACGGGGCCTAAGTATCTGCTCGTGAGGTGTCCGTAATATAGAACTAGGTTACACTGTATTTTGCACAGTTCTAATTGCAGTTAGGATCTTTTTTGCAAGCTGCTTCCACAGCTTTCTTTCTTTCATTGAAGCGATTCGGGTCAACCCCTGCAGCATCCCAGAACTTCTTGTCAGACATCAAGTCTTTGAGCTTCTGAAGGGACTTGCTGTCCAAGACCTTCTGAATCCGTTTAGAACGTTTCTTCTTGGCCGGGTTCCTGCTGCTCATGGAGTAGTCACCCCGATACATAATGTCCGTCGCGATGTCTTTGGCAACTTGGCTCAAGGAATCGAACTTCACGCCGGCTTTGCTGTATTTCTCGACGAGTCTCTTTGCCTTGGATACGTACCTAGGGTAATCTTTCTCGAACAGTTTCTTCTGTTGCTCATGGGTTAGAGTGAAGCCTTGCAAGTTGTTTTTCTGAAAGATAACAATGATCATAATGTGTTTACTGATGAAAATAATGGAGATTGGTTTAAACTGTGATATACTTCTGGTGCTGCCGCTGGCGATGGTTTGATGGTGGCAAGGTGCACTGATGATGATTTAAAGGTGTCGACAATGATGAAGGTGGTGGCGATGGTGTGGTGATGATGATTGAACGAAGATGGTCGTGATAGCTATGGTGTTTGTGAGGTTCTGGGCTGATCAAAGTCAGGGCATGGCTAACTCACAAGTAGAACCCTGAAACAACCTCTAGGCTGATCTAAGTCAGGGCATGGCTAACTCACAGATCAAACCCTGAAACAACCTCAGGGCTGATCTAAGTCAGGGCATGGCTCACTCACAGATTGAACCCTGCTGCCAGATGATGGTGATGAAGTTGGCTATAATCGTGACTGGTGATACTTGATGTTAATGATGGTGTATGCGCTGTTTTACATGATGAGTTACATGCTGATAACTATGATTATATATTATGATCATGATCGACGTACCGTGTTGATTATAATCACTATAGTGGATGATGATAATGTAATGATTGATGGTGTTAGTCACGGTGGTGGCGGTGGTGGTGTGGTGGTATGGTGGTGGTGGTGGTGGCGGTGGTGGTGGTGGTGGTGTGGTGGTATGGTGGTGGTGTGGTGATAGTGTGGTGGTGTGGTGGTGATAGTGTGGTGGTGGTCACGACAGAAATGATAATCATACAAATCATGTAAATGACAAAGTCTATTACTACCGATGATTCATTATAATATTTGTTAATAATAAAATAATAAAAACCTTTAGCCAATCTCGCGCCTTCTTTCCTTTCAACCCAACAGCATTCTTGAACTTGTCAGCAGTCTTGGCGTCTACCCCAGCGGCAACAAGATCTTTCTTAATCTGGTCAGAGCTTCTTTGACTCATATCATACCCTCTTCCAATCGTCACCCCGGACCATGCTCCAGGCACGTGTGGCTTACGACTGAAATACCTACTATTTTTATCGTCGTTTCCTTCCACGTTGAAGGTAACTTGTCCTTGGCTGACCTTGAGCGGGTTGCCTGTGAATTACAATTCAAAAAAAAGGTGATTATACAGTCCTTTGACTGAACGTTGTCGTTGATCGGATCATCCCTACGCGCCTAGACCGAAAAGGATAACGAGTAAATTATCTAGAACTTGCATCATCCAAACTGCTCGCCAGTTTAAATCTTCGCCGTATATTCGAGGCATGGTTTTAGCAAATTAAATGGGATCGAAAAAAGCGAGCTCAAGACGTGTTAGATGACATATGCGGCAGCTAGTAACTGTGAATTAATTATCTCCATGATCCTTTTCGGTCTAGGCGCGTAGGGATGATCCGATCAACGACAACGTTTAGTCAAAGGACTGTATATCATTCTTGAAGCCGACGCTCGAAACTGTGCATCTCAGATTCGAGAGGTTGTTCTCCTAAAGGTGCTCACCATCCATCCGGTAAATCGGAAATTCCGGTTTTAAAACAAATGGTATGTGTCATTCTCAGAAAGTTCCGGAAAACTCGGCCTTCTAATTGACGGAGATAATCCACTTTTCCCGCTCTTTTCGGTTCTCTCGGTAAACGCGTATAGCTTTTGTCGGTAGTCAAAGTTTCCCCGTCTTTTCTTACCATTGTTTTCGAAATCGAATCTTCCCTTCTTCTCAGGTTTTCCTCCCTTCGCAAACCCCAACAAGCTAAATCCCAATTCAAACTGTGAGTTATTTATATTATTAGCCGTGGCCTATCATCTCAGAGATTGTTTCAGTTTCTCTAGTTTTCCTCTAATCGCACAAATCGATTAGTTCCAGAATTTGAAAAATCAAGGTATGGATTCCATGTAACCTTTGCTAACTCTACTTACTATCTATCAAATGATATTTGTATCGCCTGCTGCTAGCTGTCCGATATTCAACAAGGTGGTTGAATTTGGGGACACTTGAATGCTTTTGTTATCATTGCGTGAATTCGGTTGCAAATACATGTAACATTTTTCTAACCTGTTGGTTGTGGTCCTTGTGTTGGACGTGGTCCTTGTGTTGGTCGTGGTCCTTGTGTTGGACGTGGTCCTTGTGTTGGACGTGGTCCTTGTGTTGGACGTGGTCCTTGTGTTGGTCGAGGTCGAGAAATGGCTCGACGACGAGATACGTAAATGGCTCGACGACGAGAGAATGAAATGCTTCGGCGACGAGAGAATGAAATGCTTCGGCGACGAGAGAATGAAATGCTTCGACGACGAGAGAAGGAAATGCTTCGACGACGAGAGAAGGAAATGCTTCGACGACGAGAGAAGGAAATGCTTCGACGACGAGAGAAGGAAATGCTTCGGCGACGAGAGAAGGAAATGCTTCGGCGACGAGAGAATGAAATGCTTCGACGACGAGAGAAGGAAATGCTTCGACGACGAGAGAAGGAAATGCTTCGACGACGAGAGAAGGAAATGCTTCGGCGACGAGAGAATGAAATGCTTCGGCGACGAGAGAATGAAATGCTTCGACGACGAGAGAAGGAAATGCTTCGACGACGAGAGAAGGAAATGCTTCGACGACGAGAGAATGAAATGCTTCGACGACGAGAGAATGAAATGCTTCGGCGACGAGAGAATGAAATGCTTCGGCGACGAGAGAATGAAATGCTTCGACGACGAGAGAAGGAAATGCTTCGACGACGAGAGAAGGAAATGCTTCGACGACGAGAGAAGGAAATGCTTCGACGACGAGAGAAGGAAATGCTTCGGCGACGAGAGAAGGAAATGCTTCGGCGACGAGAGAATGAAATGCTTCGACGACGAGAGAAGGAAATGCTTCGACGACGAGAGAAGGAAATGCTTCGACGACGAGAGAAGGAAATGCTTCGGCGACGAGAGAATGAAATGCTTCGGCGACGAGAGAATGAAATGCTTCGACGACGAGAGAAGGAAATGCTTCGACGACGAGAGAAGGAAATGCTTCGACGACGAGAGAAGGAAATGCTTCGGCGACGAGAGAAGGAAATGCTTCGACGACGAGAGAAGGAAATGCTTCGACGACGAGAGAAGGAAATGCTTCGACGACGAGAGAAGGAAATGCTTCGACGACGAGAGAAGGAAATGCTTCGACGACGAGAGAAGGAAATGCTTCGACGACGAGAGAAGGAAATGCTTCGACGACGGGACGAAAAAGATCCACTTCGCCTTCTTCTCCAGCTTTCTGACTCTCCAATCAGCAGCAAAGTGACGATCAGCACCAACGCAAGCAGCAAAAACCAGCGCATATTTTACTGTTCCGTAGAGCTTACTAGTGATGAGATGTGTTCTGTTTGATGTCCTAGACGAACTGACTAGTAGCTAACGGAAAGGTTTCTATACGATAGTATTTCAATCTTCTATAGCGCGTATTTTTTCGAGTTTTGACAAGCTTTTTGTCAGGTTTTTATTAGCTTGTTTTTGTTGCCCCCCCCCCCCCCCCCCCCCCCACTCCCCCCGGATTTTACGGTTTTTCTCCTTCCGTGTTATTTTGTTTTTTTTAGTGTTTTGTTGTTTTCTAGGTACACCTCACAAAATGTTTTCTGCAAAATATGGATAGGGCGAGCTGTAGAAATTTCACTACCATCTAGATAAAGCTCTGGTATATTGATGTAGGAAATTCCAAGAAAAAACTTGGAGCCGTTTTAAAGAAAACGGCGAAAATATGATTTTTAGCAAAACACTCATTTTTGAAACAACGACAATTAGTAAAAAAATATTTATTCGATAAGTTTTTAAGACTTGATGCCTATTTTTCGTAAGGTTCATTCGCAATACGTACTAGGAAATAGTTATGTGAAAGCTTCAAGGCAATCCATTCAATGGTAATGTTTCTAAAGCGCGATGTTTCGTATGCTTCAAACTTTGGAACGAATTTTCAATCGGCGTCATAACGTTTTTTCTGTCCAAGACATTCCATCCAAATTTATACACAGGCTGTAATAGTACTAGATGATAAGATTCTGAAAATTTAAGAAAAATCGTACCTGAGGATGAGGAGAAAAAACTGAGCCAAAAACTAAAAATAACACTGTTTGATTTTCGGCCGTATAAGCTAAACATTTACAAAATCTTAAAATAAAATACACTGTTAGAATCTAGGATAATCCAAGCAAATTATATGAAAAATCCAGTTAAATTGACGCTCTAGTTTTGCGAAGGGAGCGAGAACAAAATTGTCCAAAATTCGCTCTTAATTAGTTTGTTCCACCTTTAAAGAGATGTTTGTTAACTAAGCAATGCTTTTAAAATCATTACTTTACCCGGTAAGACTCGTCGAGCTTCTAAGAGGTTGGTAAACAACACTTACGTATAACATGATGATTATAAATCCTGTCACGATTAACTTAAGCAATCTTTAATCTTTGGGATCTGTGCCAATAAATCATCAGTAACCAGGGGCGGCGCGGAACCGGGGAGGCACGTGCCCCCCACCAAATTGTTTGGGGGGCCTGCCCCCCCCCCCCCCCCCCCAATATTGGTTCTTAGTCATTGTTTTACGTCTGCAATCATGCGTCTGCAATCAAACAAAACACTGTCATTATCACATAGTGTTAAATATAATCTTCAGTGCCCCCAAAATTTTTTTCACGCGTCTGCAATCAAAGAAAACATTGTCATTATCACATAGCGTTAAATATAGTCTTCAGTGCCCACAAAAGATTTTTTGCAGTGCCTCCCCCAACCCCCCCCCCCCCCCCCCAAGACTTTTAGCTTCCGCCGCCCCTGGTAACGGTAATTTGCGGATCGGTAAGTTTGTTTCAAATTTTAGATCTTCGACCGACAACGTTTTTTTGAAATAGGTATAGTATCCTGTCATCATTTCATCTAGTAATTCCACTTTAATTTCTGAACTGTCATTTTCCTTATTTCTAAGATACCAATCATAGTTCTTTCCATCCCGATAATATTCGCAGGCATCCCAGCCACTTTTTAGACAAATTCGATAGGAAATATAGGCTGTGCAAGTTCTAAATATAGGAAAATATAGGAATTTTTTTCCAAAAATATATGCACTTTATAGGAGCTAAGATAGCTTTTCGGTGGCGTAACCAGGGATCGGGAGGGTGCACAGGCAATAATTGGTAGAACTAAAAAGCCATAAAAAACAGAACCAAAAAAAAAGGGCCATTTTATTTCCTTCGCCAAATGTGCTAAACAGTGTAAAATATAAATGTATCAATCAGCAGTCGTCCTATTTATAGGAAATATAGGAGGTTTTCTTTAAATATAGGCTCTTTATAGGATCCTATACAAATTATAGGAAATATAGGAGGTCTGGGATGCCTGTATTCGTATCTAAAAGGAAAACGACTATTGTTCGGCTGCGTGAATATATTACAATTTGCAGCGTGTTACCTAGTAACAGATTTCAGATTTCAGATCTCCAACTTATTTGACATCAGTTTATCTAATAATTTCACTTTAATCTTTGAACTGTTATTTTCCCCTGGCTCTTAGATATCAATCATAGCTCCTTCCCCCCTCTCTCTCGCGCTCACTATCTCAGTCATCTTCGAACAAGTGCTGATATGCATATTGAGATGGAAGACCAGTTTACGATGGTAGAACTGTATATCTTTATATTAATAATCTAGTTATATCTACAACGTTGTTAAACCTTACATGTAAATCAACTTTCTTCATCGCCATAAATGACGGGAAAAGAGTTTAAAAGTTTTTAAAATGATGTAAATAAACTCGCCATTTCTAAGAAATTTCAATCCACTCTAGTAATCATGCATTGTTTGGGATTTACTAATGATAATTTTGTTTAAGGATTAAACTCACGTTTTTTCTTGTTTTTTGAGACAATTTGAGTTCCTCTTTGCTAATTAAACTTAACGTCATTTTTGAATTATCTTTATTATCTCTGTTGATTCTGTCCTTGAGCGGGCGTTTTTGTAATATACGTTATCTAGTTTTCCTCCCAACTCGACTTAAGAGATCAGCCCAAAGGTTGTCCCAGAGTTTGATCTGTGAGTTATTAAAATGCGATTAGATTTTATTGAGTCATACTCCTTTATTTTCGAGGCAGTTCTAGTTCTCCAAGAACCAAAATTACTGATTAATAAGAATCCGCTCATCGACAAGAGTTCGGTAAACTCGCGCAGTTTGTACCAAACGAAAGTTTCAAACCAGGCTTTGATATGTCGATGAAGAGCTTTAACAAATCTGGGATTTTGGGCTTCGCGGAGAGAGAAAACCCAGAGAAAACTGCCGTGTAGGTAACTCACAGATCAAACCCTGTAACGACTTCTGGGCTGATCTAAGTCAGGGCACGGCTAACTCACAGATTGAACCCTGAAACAACCTCTGGGCTGATCTAAGTCAGGGCATGGCTAACTCACAGATTGAACCCTGAAACAGCCTCTGGGCTGATCTAAGTCAGGGCATGGCTAACTCACAGATTGAACCCTGAAACAACCTCTGGGCTGATCTAAGTCAGGGCATCGCTAACTCACAAGTAGAACCCTGAAACAACCTCTGGGCTGATCTAAGTCAGGGTATGGCTAACTGACAGATCGAACCCTGAAACAACCTCTGGGCTGATCTAAGTCAGGGCATGGCTAACTCACAGATAGAACCCTGAAACAACCTCAGGGCTAATATATATGTCTAAAACATAGTTTAGCTAAATGAAGTTCTTTCTGCTGGGCGAGAAGTTAATTTGAATGGGATTTATTATAAAAAACAAAAGAAGATCACTGAAGCTGAACTTTTTCTTTTGTCTTTTAATGTATTCCTTTCTCACTAAATCACTAATGTTCTATTCTTGTATGACAACGTTATTGCAAGTAGATGTATTTTTAATGGCTTTGGACTTTTGATCAAATAGTTGGGGAAAAAATACCTTTAAATTTGATGTTACGTTTGTTGAAATGATTGGAAAAATGTACCTCTTTTGGCTTTCGACTTTTGTTTAGAAAGTAGAAAAACGAAAAAATAGTGGAAAATTCAAAGACGCATTAGCGAAAAACAAGGAGTACCCTGCGAGCAGAGTCTTCCTTTAACTCCTCTACGAGCAAACACGGTAAACAGGGAGAAAACTTCATGCGAATTTTTCCAAAATATGGAACAACATCTTTCAAACGCGCGATTCATTTGTGAATGAGTACCAAAAAGTAGAAATCTTTGAGGTTACAGATCTTTATCATTGTTCTAAATCCTGAAATCTGGCTAAATCTAGAGAAATTCCATGACCTGAATTTTAAAATTTTCACGAGAAAGTAAATATTGCCACAATCTCTCACTGATAAATTAGGCGTCCTTTTTAATAGCGCAGCGCACTGATTCTAAAAATAGCTTAAAGATTCGGACAAACATTGCATTCTGTTTAGCCGCTACGAGGATTATACGAACCGATTTTATTGTTTTTACTTAAAGTTACAATAATAACCCATGTAAACTAAGATCAACTGCGATCGGCTGTGAAAATTATCTGCTGAAAGTAAACTTGTAAGTTTGTTTGTCCGAATTTCGCCTTTTTTTTGTCTTCATTTTTATGACGTCACGGTTGCGCTGCGCTATTCATAAAATAGAACCTTCTGGAAAATATCCAGTAATACTTAATTCAAATCATCAACTCGCTAAAATAAACGTACGTGATGTCTCTGGCTGTGCTTAATGTGTCTAAGCCCTCCTAGCGCGTATTTATTTTCTTAACGAGTAAAAACACGAACAAAAAATCCATTTGTCCACAGGCAAAAATAAATAAGCAAATAAAACTATAAACAAAAGCAAAATGTCCTTTTCCCCAACACTGAAAATTATAGAAAATTGATAACTAATTATATAATTGTATCTAGTTTCTCATTCCATATTTTTATACAATTTAGAGCGCAGCGCAAACGTCATAAAAACGAAGACAAAGGCGAAATTCGGACAAACAAACTTACAAGTTTACTTTCAGCAGATAATTTTCACAGCCGATCGCAGTTGATCTTAGTTTACATGGGTTATTATTGTAGCTTTAAGTAAAAATAATAAAATCGGTTCGTATAATCCTCGTAGCGGTTAAACAGAATGCAATGTTTGTCCGAATCTTTAAGCTATTTTTAGAATCAGTGCGATGCGCTATGTATCTAACTTAGATAACTATTTAGTTGACGTCACCTAAAATAGTAAAAGCGCGCCAAATAACGGTCTTGCTAATCCGGGGGGTTGTTTTACCAGAGAATGAGTGAATAGACATTCATTTGTATCATCGTTTCTCCCCCTGATCTCAGTAGCTGTTTACTCGTAGTTTCAAATTTAGTTGACGTCAGCTAAAATAGTAACTAACTTATCTAATTTAGTTGACGTCACCTATTCAACAGTGAGACTAAAAGCACTCTATCATAATTGTAAATATCTATTTTTTCACTTTTTATTAACACTTACGATTGTTAAGCGTATTTTATCATTTTGCCATGGAAAGTCGCGCTATAGAAATTATTGAATTATTGTTATTACTATTATTGTTATTACTATTATTATTATTATCATCATCATCATCATCATTATCATCATCATCATCATCATCATCATCATCATCATTATTATTATTGTATGTACACAAGGGGACCACTTTACCTAGTTCTGAGTGCTCCTATTGCGGTTCTTCAGAATCTCTTTGTCATGTTGTTGCTGGATGCCAATACTATCTACCACGTTTCACTTGGAGGCACGATTCCATCTTAAACTTCCTCGCTGCATCACTGCTATCTAAACCCGACAAATCTTCATTATATGCTGACATTGAAGGCTATACCAGCCCCTCGCTTGTAACTGGAGATGCCCACCGTCCTGATCTTCTGATAAAAACACTAGGCTGTCTTTATATTCTGGAACTAACAGTTGGTTTTGAATCAAAATAATTTGAAAAATAATGTTGATCGAAAATACAAAAAGTACAAAAATATTATAAGGAAATTAAGTAGTGATTTTAAATCTGTTAAATTTGTAAATCTCTCGATTAGTTCTGTTGGAGTTTTCTCTGCGAAAAGCTCAACGTTTTTAGAAATGTTCGACCAGCTAGGATACGAGAAAAAGCATAAAATGTATATAATAAGAAAAATAATCAACATTGCCATTAGATCCACATATTTCATTTTTTGTAAATGAAACAAAGACTGGGAAAATCCTGATTTAATGAATTTTTAGTATCTTCATATCATTTCATTTCTTACTATTATTGTTTTTTTGTTTTTGTCTTTTTTGTTTTTTGTTGTTTTTTGGTGTTTTTTTTTCATCTTCTTGTATGTATCCAAGTACATATCTTGAGCTATAAGCCTTTCATTTCATGTAAAACTAAAGATTTATCTTTCAAGTAGCCGATTGCAAATTACCTAGTTACCAGCGAGATTTGCAATGGTAAAACAAAAAGCATCAAAATAAATTTTTCATTATTGTATGCAACTAAAAAGTATATACTTAGTAAAGGTGGCTATCATTAAGGATACACAATTTTGCTTCAAAATATACATTTTTTCAAAAACACACTGCATTAATTATAAAGGTATTTTCACATGTGAAAATATCGTTACCATGTGTATTTACAGTTTGTAAATAAAACCTTTTTATAATAATAAAATGCTTGTTAAGTTGATTTTATGGATAATTATATAATAAACAGAATATTACATGGGCGCTTGGAGATACGAAATTTATCTTCTCGTGTTGAAAAATTTTCAACACTCGAAGATAAGGTTCGTATCTCCGCGCGCTCATGTCAGTAATATCCTCTATGATTCGGCTGTGAATAAGATACATTTTTCTCTTTAATTTCTGAACTGTTATTTTCCCCTGCCTCTAAGATATCAATCATAGCTCCTCCCCCCTCTCTCTCTCTCTCTCTCTCTCGCTTTGAGATAGAAGATCAGTTTACGATGGTACGAATGTATATTTTTTCTTTATTCAGTAGAATACTCTACTTAGCTACAACGTTGTAAATATTGATTTAACCGTTTTTAAGCTAATGTTGTAATACTGTGTGTTAAGAAATAAACGTAAATAAAAAAAGTCTTAAATGTAAATATATAAGGAAAAGCGTTTGAAAGTTTTATAAAAGATGTAAATTAACAAACTCGCCATTCTGAGTTTACCAACCACTTGTCGATGAAGAGTCTTATTAATCAGGGATTTTTGGTCTCGTGACGGGAAGAAACCCGGAGAAAACTTTCTCTAATATAAAGGAGAGAATCAATTGAAAATCTAATCGCATGTGAATAACTCACAGATCAAACCCTGGAAAAACCTCTGGGTTGGTTGGAATCAGGGCAAGGCTAAAGGCTAAGGCATAGACCAAACTCTTCGACTGACAATTGGAATAGAATTTATCGCGTTGGAAAGAAAACTAGAAAACCTATATTAGATTATATTTAAAACTAAAAGGCAACATTCAAGATAAGGAAAAAGAGATTTTAAAAAAATGGTCTCAAAAACAAGGAAAAACGTGAGTTGATTCTTAAACCAAAAGGAATTATATTTTTAAAATGTCAATATACTTAGTTACATCGATTTCTGAAAGAGAGTAAAATGCAAGGTTTAAAAATTTGTTCCTTCATAAGGCGGTAACCAAGTGGACAGGTATATAAATTAATTTTGACCAAGTGTTGAAGTCATATCTTGTAAAATAAGAGGAAATCTCGCGAAACACCATCGGGAATTTTCCTTTTTTTACTACAAAACAAAAAAGAGCGATTCGTAATTCGTTGACGTAAGTTAACGGTAGTTAAACAGCAGTTTAAAACAGCAGTTTTCGTATGACTATTTATCGATTAGACTTGAACTCGAAATATTTTCCCACGATCTATATCCTCTCGTCGTCTTTCATTAGTTCCTTTTCCTCAGATGTTTCGGGAGTCTTTTCCATCTCCACCTGCTGAGCATGCCTGCTGCGAGCAATTCGGCAAGGCAGCGCGAATGTTTCCTTCTCGATCTCAGCTTCCTCCACCGTTTGTGACATCGTCGCGTTGAGGGTCTCGGGTAACCATAACGACAGCAATGAAGCGAACAAGCCACAAATCCCGAACACTGTTACAGGTAGAGTTACATTAAGACCTGGGAGCTGGGACTGAAAAAAGATTGCATTACTTCAAATAAATGAAAGGCTTGGATTTAAAGGAAGGATTGCGTTACATAACAAATATGAATAAACGTGACATGGAAAAAAGATTGTATTTCAGGATAAATAAGATCAAATTGCTTGTGGTGCAATGTTTTCCCATTAATGACAAAAAAATGATACTCTAGGGAATGACACGTGGTCTGTGTCACTCTCTTGAGAATAAGATTCTTTGTTTGAGTGGTATCTATATTCAGGTGTCTTCTCATGCGCAACCATTAAACAAAGAAATGATACTCTAGGGAATGACACTTGTTCTGTGTCACTCTCTTGAGAATAAGATTCTTTGTTTGAGTGGTATCTATATTCAGGTGTCTTCTCATGTGCAACCATTAAACAAAGAAATGATACTCTAGGGAATGACACTTGTTCTGTGTCACTCTCTTGAGAATAAGATTCTTTGTTTGAGTGGTATCCATATTCAGGTGTCTTCTCATGTGCAACCATTAAACAAAAAAATGATACTCTAGGGAATGACACGAGCATGTTCTGTAATAATAAGGTCTATTGGGAAAAGTATCATTTTTACAGAACACGTGTCATTCTCTTGAGAATAACGTTCTTTGTTTGAGTTGTGTCCATATTCATGTGTCAATAATACTCTAGGGAACAAGAAGTGTTCTGTAATAATAAGATCTTTTGCGAAAAGAAGGTGCAAGTCGGATTGCATTTTACTTGATTTATTTGTGTTGTGTCTTACCAGCATCACGATGTATGGCGATAAAATGGCTCCAATCCTTGCACAAGTCGATCCAAAACCAATACCGACATTCCTGCGCGCAAAGTATTTAAAGCAAACAGAATCATTTATAACTTTCATTACTTTTCCTAAATTGAAATCACTCTTCAAAGAAAATTATCTGGGTCTTTATCTGGGTGCTCTGGTTTTCCTCCCTCCGTAAAAATCAACTGCAAGAGCCACATGATTCCCATCATCATCATCATCATCACCATCATATCATTATCATCATCATTATCATCATCATCATCATTTCCATCATCATCATTGTCATCATCATTATCATCATTATCATCATCATCATCATCATCATTACCATCATCATCATTATCATTATCATTATCATTATCATTATTATCATCATCATAATCATCATAATTACCATCAACATCGTCATTATCATAATCATCAACATCATCACCATCAACATCATCATCATCATCAACATCATCATTATCATCATCATCATCATCACCATCATCATCATCATCATCACCATCATCATCATCATCATCATCATCATCATCACCATCATCATCATCAACATCAACATCAACATCATCATTATCATCATCATCATCATCACCGTCATCATCATCACCATCATCACCATCACCATCATCATCATCATCATCACCATCAACATCCTCATTAATATCATTTATCCGTTTCAAATGTTCTTTCAACAAGAGAGAATCCTGTTGGAAACTTGCGATTCCGCGCGAGACAGGAAATGACGTCAAGTGAAACCCACCAATAGAGTGCAACCAACATGGCGGATATGACGTTAGTGAACCAAAAGATTATTTTCATCATAGGACCTCAAAGTAGTAGCAAGTACATTATTACCATTTGACACACTCACCTGATAACGGTTGGATAGAGTTCAGAGGTGTAAAGGTAGACATTGTTGAAGCAACAAGAGTTCAAGACACGACCAATGATGGCGATGGCCAGGACAGCTGTCTTGTTATCTGTTGATAGATTCCAAAACAAGCAAACATTATCCGATGAAATATGGACATCAGTGAATCGACTTGGCTAACCTCTGTGGTCTCTGGTTTGATTCCTGGACTCAATGTTTCTTGAGAAGAGTTTGTTGGGTGTCTCCTTTCTTTAATTTTTTTTTTTTTTTTCGGTTTCTCTGGGTTTCCCAGCCGGCTTTCTTTTCTCCGCAAAACCCCAAACCGAAAAACCTAAATTCGTATTCAATCTGTGAGTTATTCTCATCTTTGAGGATCACCCCATTGATACCTATCTCTGTCCCCCTCAAGGGGTCACATATATTCAAAACTTGTGACACCCCCAAATCCTCCGATCTCCTACCCCCAGGGGTTAAATAATAACCGTCCCCTTACCTCCTGGGATGACAAGTACAGACAGACAAAGTAAGGCGCTTAGGAACATGTATCCAATGAAAGGAATACGACGACCGAATCTGAAAGCAAAACAAATTTTAAAACCACGATGCTGTTTGGATGGATGGATAGATGGATAGATGGATGGATAGATGGATGGATGGATGGATGGATGGATGGATGGATGGATGGATGGATGGATGGATGGATGGATGGATGGATGGATGGATGGATCGGATGCATGGTAGGGTGGATGGATGGATGGATGCATGGATGGATGCATGGATGGATGCATGGATGGATGGATGGATGGATGGATCGGATGGATGGTAGGGTGGATGCATGGATGGATGGATAGATAAATCTTAATCATCATACTTGTTCAATATTATTAGACTTGCCCTACTTACTTTTCCATCAGGAAGTAAGAGATAGGGAGGTTAGGAATAGTGAGGAGTCCCATGATGAGAAAATTGAAGTAGATGTTACCAGACAAGGCAGTTATGTAAAGATAGAAACCAAAGTACACCATTGAGATCACGAACCTAAAAACGGAGAAAATATCATGCATAAAAAATCTTGCTTAGAGAAATTTTCAGATTTTTAGAAACCTTTTGTGCGCAGATATAATCCTTCCTTGCAAGAGATGCTATATTGTGAAAGGATTCCTAACTACATGGCCTACGTGAGCAAAATGTCTCAGTTCTGCGTTAAATGTGCACTTTAGATCGAACCCTGAAACAACCTCTGTGCTGATCTAAGTCAGGGCACGACTAACTCACAGATTGAACCCTGAAACAACCTCTGCGCTGATCTAAGTCAGGGCACGACTAACTCACAGATTGAACCCTGAAACAACCTCAGGGCTGATCTAAGTCAGGGCACGGCTAACTCACAGATAGAACCCTGAAGCAACCTCTGGGCTGATCTAAGTCAGGGCGCGGCTAACTCTCACAGATCGAAGTGAAGGCGCCACATTGGCGCTTATTTCAGTTATTTCCTTTCATATTGGAAATGTGCATATTGTAGCTCAATGAAAACTCGATAGAACTTTCTCGAATACTATTATTTTCATCTCGGAAAAGCTAAAACAATTTACCAGTTGAATCCAAGAATGAAGCTTCGTTTCCTGATTTTCGGTGTTTTGAACAAATCAAGTGGCGAAAGTTTTCTTTTTCCCCTCCTTTCTTTTTCCATCTTCTCATTTTCTTGTACTTCCTCGAGGAGGTTCATCAGCTCATCTCGGTTTAATTTCTGCTTCTTTCTTCCACCATACTTCATGAGTTGGTTGCAGGCCTCGTCCAGACGATTGTTGGCCACAAGCCATCGTACTGTCTCCGGTACAAACCTTAAAACGAGGCGAAACATTATAACCTATTCTTGGGATGATTGTTACATCATAGCCGCCATTTTGTTTGACAATAAAAAAGCATAGAATTTCTCATTAGCTTCTCTTGTTAGATCTCCTTCAATAAAAATATTGCATATAATGTGTTCCTTAAGGCCCTGTTACACGTTGAAACTTTTAGCTGTGAAACGGTATTTAAGGACAACTGAGTTTCTATTATGGGGCTTGGGCGTCGACGACGAAACACACGACGACGACTGAATAACGGCTTCAATGTTGAAAAAGCTTGGGGCGAGCACTTTCTTTTCGGCGGGATAATTGAAGGGTTAAGCAACTTCGTACGATGACGACGAACAATTATTTACTATTTATTTCGAAAAGAATAACTCAAACATATGATGAATATACTCATATTCAGGCTATACAATCACTTTTCGAATTAACAGTAAGTTACGACAAAAAAAAAAAAAAATTTCGTACGCGTAAAAAGAGCATGTGAACGGCTTGTAACTAGGAAATTCCGTCGTCGACGAAGACAGGCCTAGGACGACATATTCTTTCGTACGCACCTGCGCAGTACATTAGAAATGTAACGATCCGACTTCCGGTCGTCGTCGTCGTGTGTTTCGTCGTCGGGAAGTTCACGAAAAGTAGAACTGTTTTTACTCGTGCAACCGAAACTTGTGTCGCGAACAATTTTCAGGACGAAATAGCGCCGTGTAACTACACCCCTGTGAAACTTGACTCACAAGTTTCAGCCAAAAGTTTCAACAGTTTTAACAGGGCCTTTTTACAGGCCGGTTTAGACGGTACGATTTTCGCCTACAACTATCGTATACAACACGCTCGCGTCTGTCGTAGGCGAGTTGTAGGCTTGATTTACACGCTACGACTCGAGTTGTAGGATGGCGCGAGCGTGTTGTATACGATAGTTGTAGGCGAAAATCGTACCGTCTAAACCGGCCTTAACGCTTCTCTTGTTAGAACAACCAATATGGCGGCTATTTTTCTATATTTTTGGTGACGCAAATCACTAATTTGCAAAGAAAATATATTAAAATTTCTTGTTTATCATTTAGTTTTGCCAATCTAAACAACAGAAGAATATCTAAATTCAAAATTTGCCGCTAATCTATTGTCTAAGTACTCAAACACTATTGGATAATTTGTGGAAAATTTGTCGAGGTTTCCTTGGTTGGAGTAGTCACACTGTAATATGTAAAACCTTTACCAAGCGTGTTTTTAATAGCTGAATATGTTTATTTTTATGTGTAGGTTCCTTACCTCCAGCACAAAATGAATGGGATGATAATCAACGTAGATATCAATGTTAACATTCTCCAGTCACGAATAAGGTATGCCAAAAGGAATGAAATCACATCCCCGAAGTCCCAAAAGAAATCCTGTATTTTACCAGAAAATGTTCGCCTACGTGGTCCAACGATCTCGATGATGTACACATATTGACAAAGCATAAGGGAGACAAGGAAAAAACCGACGAAGAGCCGAAGCAAGGCGAGTAGAGAAGGACAGTCGGCGAAGTACGTTCCAATGGAAGAGACAAACTGCAAGAAATTAATGAAGTACTAAAGTGAGTGTGGTTGTGAATAATTCATTTTCCACCTTCTTAGTTACTGTTGCTACGTCGGACAAGCCGAAATGTGTTTTTGATATACAGCATGGAGCATGCAGACACCGATTGCTGAAAACTGTAAATGTATGTCTTAGAATCACTGCATTCTACTTAAGGTAGATTAAGATAAAAAATCGATAAAAAATCTTACAAATTTGAGTTTGTGGTCTGACACTCTGCAATTCATTGGGAAAATTTCCATAGTTTGGGTGGACACACAAGCGTGTAGTCGGGAGCGGTCTATTCGTACACTACCGCTGTCTTCCTTGACTACAGACTCATTTGCTCAGGCTTAGCCTCGAACCAGCGCAAGGGCGGATCCAGGGGGAGGGTCGGGGGGTCGCGACCCCCCTGTCATTCCTGAGGTTAAATGGGCTTCCTGTGGTAAAAATGCGACTGGGATTCCTTTGCCCACAAAATTTACCCCTTAGACCCCCCCTTCAAAAAAACCCTGGATCCGCCCTTGCAGCGTCCATATATTCATAAATACCAACGGTAAAGTAAAGAATGCACGGCTTTAAAACAATTTGAAATTCCACGGACTTTCACTAGAACACGTGAATATTCTACACAAAACCTGAGCAACAGAGAACTCGAAACTGGAGTGTTGCTGCTCAACCTCAGCCTCGTCACGGCGTGTAATACATTCTTTAGAAATTGCCTACAACTTGTGTAACGGGATCCGTGAAATGGCCTATTGATACGTAAGACACGGAGGCCATGTTGGATGATATAACAAGAGACTAATGTCGAATCTTTTGATAAATTGATCCAACATGGCGGCCGTGACAACCATCAGTTATGCATGCAAATTCACGAAAAATGTTGAAAATTGTTTTTTTTAAAGCATTTTTGAAATGAGGGATTTTGGTAGTAAACGACAGAGGGAACAAATTACAATTTCATTTTCTTACCATCATCGAGAGGCCGACTATTATACAAATTCGTCTGCCAAATGTGTCCGACAACCATCCACCAGGTATGGAACCAAGTAACATTCCAATGAAGAAACATGACTGGACTGTCGCACCGATGTGGGCACGGTCACAGATAAGGTTCCACTGACAAAACAAACAAACAAATTGGAATATCAGTATGAAGTGTGACCTTGAGACAAGCATGGTCATCACGCTGTATTGCTTACTATCAATCACGTGACTTTTTGGAGTTGACTGGGGGGCAAACAAGCGGTTGACTGGGGGGCAACTAGCGGATGCTAAGTCAAAACATATCAAAATAAGTCCTCAAACTATTGTATTTGACTATTTTCACGACATCAAACCAGAAAACAAGAGATCAAAACAACCTCGCCAGGATTCTACAAGCTATCAAAAAAAGCGCTATTACCGGAAGTGACGTCTATTGATAGCAACCTATGGACACCATTTTTGCGATAAATCAACGGTACACAGGGAAAGCGGGGCTAGTTTTGGATTGGGGACGCTAATATTTCAGAAATACGAGTTGCTGTATTCTATTGGGGTTTCAAAATCCGAGTGGAATTCCAAATTCCAAATTTGAAATTCCACGAGGATTTTGAAACCCCAATTATAGAATACAGTGAAGAGTATTTGACACGACATCTTCTACTCTTTTTATTATGTTTATTTTAATTTAAAAGTTCTAGTACTTTGAAATATTTCAAAGTCCGAGTAGTAGGACTTTGAAATATTTCAAAGTACTAGAACTTTGAAATGCGTTAGGTCGTATTTGATGGGGGTTTCAAACTACTGCACGTGGGCACAAATAAGAAACCCTGGTTGGTCGATGAGCTCATGCATAATTAATGAGTATAAGATTATTATATCAAATAGAAAATAAGCGCAAATAAATCAAAAATGGTGGGAAAATTATTGGTGGAGCATAAAGCTAGAGTAAACAACTTTACGAAGATCGTTTACATTTACGCCGATTTCAACAAGATCAGCTTTTCAAGGGGACCATTGACAAGCAATAGATAGAAAACCATTCAAAGTCTTTACGAGTTGCCATTTAATAGGACTCTTGGGCTTAAAGGAGCACGCACCAAAAGACTTGAATAAAATTAATTATCCTTCGTGGATGAGCTAGTAATCTTTTAGTAAAATGCTCTTAAATCTGAATCTTGCTGTTCCAAGACACCTGAGGAATGAAGACGATATAAAACAATAGCCAAGGTAATGAATCTACACTAGACTACTGTTTCGTTTACGAAAATACTTTGGAACAAAGGAACAATAGAATAATAGGATTCTTTCATCTCGACCTTAGTGCACGCTTTTTGAATAAATAAGTAGAAGTATATTTAAGTACGGAATCGCCTTAATATAAATTCATTCAGAAAATATAACTAGCTAAAAACTAGTGTGAGCTGCGTCGGTGTTCCTAATGAAACAGTTATGATAAAAAGGTAAATTATACACCGTGAAAAGATGAAAAAACGAAGGACTAGCGTCCGAAACGTCAGTAAGTTTTTTCATCTTTTCACGGTGTATATTTTACCTTTTTATCATTGCTGTTAATTCACTCAGTCAAGTATAACACCGGCCACCGGGTAAGTTATACCGTTTCTAGATTTGTCGCTATTTTTTTTAGATAGTAACGTTTTGTATCACAAATATCTCTAGATTTCGAACAAGTAAAAGTAACAGAAGATGATTTTAAATGAATAAATGATTAGATGATTAGATGATTAAAGCTCTGAAACCATAGTCGTCAAGTAACATCGTTTATTTCTAAACAACTACAAAGCAAAATTCCTAATAAGCTTGCTCCAGCAAGACAATCAAGAAAGATCTAATTTGTATAGTTGATGTTTTAAAAATACAATTTCGTTTCCTGGTACACGTAAAATGATCCCTAAGAATTCATGCAATTACCAATGGTGTTTTCATCATATGTAAATATGATATACATATACCTTCACATATTTACCCTTCGTGCAGACCGAATTTAACTGTCGTTAACGACACATTTTTAATACATTTTAGAAATTAATGGAGAAAAATAAATATTTCATCGATGATTATGTAATAAAGAACTGGTTATATTGCTTGATGAATCGAAACTCAGAAACAATATATGGATATGGCCGAGCGGTCATGCAGTAAGTACTTCTACTAGATACTGAAGAGTACAAGCTTAGGAATTAGATACTCCTCAAAATAGAAGGATTAGATAATTAACTGTTTTGGGTGGTGTGGAAACATTGGCAAACTGACGAAAACACGAGGTTTGGTCTTATAAGGTTGATACATACACTCAATAATTTGCTTCTTAAGGCCCTGGCTAAACGAGAAAACATGTTTCCAGAAACATGTTTACCGCGCGCATGTTTTCTCGATGTTTCCCTGCATGTTTAGCCACATGCGAAACAACGTGCAATAAATTTTTCTTCCAAGTCGCAAAAAATGTTTTTGCTGTGCGGCAGAAACATTTCATGATTCCAAGACGCATGGAAACATTGTTTCACGATGTTTCCTGACAGTTTTGCCACCTTAGGAAACATTAGGGAAACATGTTTCCTCGTTTAGCCAGGGCCTAATAATAAAATTTTTCTTGTTTAAGAAAATATAATAGGAAAACCTATGAATGTCTATACAATTTTTTTTCGAATACGTAAGGAAATGATTCCTTGATTTGAGGAGTTTGCTCCGAGTTCAAAATAAACGTATAAATTCTATCCAATTAGATCCATGAGCGATCAAGTCACTGATCAGAACTACCTCGGGCAACTGAGCAATCAGCCCTCTGTTATCGACATATTACGACAGCTTTGTTTTTAGCGAAACCAATGTTGACGAATGGATTTACGATCACCTATAAGCACCTAAACTCTCACCTCGGATACGGCGCTCGTAAATGGACCATCAAAAGTATAACTTGTACAGTTATCACAACATTTTCCCGACGGACACGTGGAGTTGGGAGAACTACAATGAAACTTTGGAGTTCCCGTTCCAAACACTAACAACGCGAACTGTAAGGAAATGGGCGTTAGAAGCAAATTCCCAACTATGTAAAGGATCTTTTGATAGCTTCCAAACGAGCGGACCCATTGAAAAACGTCATCTAGTTGGAGGCGATTCTTTTGGGGTACTTGGCCTTCCATGTTACTGCGACGTCTGTCGAGACTTGTTTTTACTTCCTTTGAAATTTAAATGAATGACATAACAGAACTTCAAGTAGAGAAGTGACAATCAAAATACATACAATTGGTCTATATGGGTCGGTAACTTATATTGCCCTCCCTGATAGGCTCGGCTGGCTCGGCAACGTGCATAAACGGAGTCAACAAACTCTTATATTAATTCATGAGCAAAACACATTATAGCAATATCAGCCAACCGCGAAGAGTTACATAACTTCGGATAAAAACCAGTTCATAGCTTGTATTTTCTTGGGTAGATTCAATTAAACTATTGTATTGGTTACTAATCTACACTTTTGTAAAGTAAGTTAGAGTGGTTTTCATAAGTTTACTAGTTAAACAATTGTATTCACTAGAGTGTAACAGTAAGATCAATACAACAGGAAACAGAAGAACTAGATTGTAGTTGATGGATTGCAATGGTTCCCAAGAGAGTGAAAATACAAAAACATGGCAGCCATTGTGGTGTCCTAATGATTTTGGTGCTAATGAGAAATACTTTGTTGAAAGGCACTTTAGTGCCTAATCCAATTACTAAAGGCACCAACATAGCCGCTATGATAATCGAAGAATAGTACATCTTAGGTCCGCTATTATTTATCCTTTATATTAATGACCTTCCAAATTGCAATCTTTACTCAAAAGTGAGAATGTATGCGATGATTCTAGTCTTTCTATTGCAAATTCTAATGAAATTATCTTAGAACAGCAAATGAATCATGACTTGCGTGAAATACACACATGGCTTAAAGCAAATAAGCTAAGCCTAAAATGTGGTCAAAACTAAATACATGATTATTGCTAGTCAATACAAGATAAATCATCTTGAACATGAATTTCAAATCCAAGTAGATCAAAAGTCCCTTGTAAGGGAAACAAAGTATAAATATCTTGGAGTTGACATTGACTTGGAAGGATCATATAGAAAATATTGCTATGAAGGTCTCTGGAGGGATTGGAGCTCTAAGGCGTGTTAAGCATCTTGTACCATACGATACATTAATTACAATGTACAACTCTCTTATACTACCATATTTCGATTATTGTAGTGTTGTGTGGGGGAGTTGTAGGAAAAGGATGAGTGACATTCTTCAGACACTTCAAAATAGAGCTGCTAGAGTAATAACAGGTTCGAATTATGATAGAAGATCAATAGAAATTCTGTGTGAGCTCAAATGGGATAATCTTGAAACTCGAAGATATAAACAACTTGCAAAAATGATGTACAAATCATTAAATGGAATTACTCCACATTATTTGACTCAGATTTTTAGTAGCACAAAATCTCTGCATTGTTATAATCTGAGAAACAGATCTGGAAAAACAGCTTCCATTACAGGGGGGCAGTTCTCTGGAATAATTTGCCCAATCATACTAGAGGGCAACCAAATCTTAATTTTTTTGTAAAAAACTTAGAATAATTTATTATTAGTATTATTAAGCTATTTTTAGTAGATCGTAGTAAATTAGAACATTAGGATATATAGAGTAATTTGCAAATTTTGTACATATTATTTGATCTAATTATTTATTATTTGTTTTTGTATATACGGCTCTCTGGAAGAGCATTTTTATGAAGAGATTCCGTATTGAAAGCATTTCAAGGGTTTATGGAAATCACTACATACTAATTTGAAAAGAACTAGACGCACTTTTGGTGCGTTTACTCGGGCTACCATCAAGATGTCCAACTGATAATAGATATATTCTATATCCCTACTCAGAGTAAAATTACTATGATTGAGTCTGAGATTGAGATTCTTATAAACATGGGATAAACCGTTATACAGGCACCATATTATTAGAGAGTTTTAGATTGACATTTTTTCTCCCCGCGGACGGCAAACGTGAGCACGTTTTCATAGTTTTCCTGTATTTTACTTTACCTTTTGCAAACGTTCTCACCAAGCGCAAATACTCTTTTGTTTTTCTACTACTTGGACTTTTTTGCGATTCTCTTTAAGCTATTTAAAATTATTTTTTACTGGTCAACTGACGTTTCACGTTTGCCGTGAACGTAAATCTAAAACTCTCTATTGTGAACTTGGATTTGCCAGAAGTTGCTGATAATAGTTATAATGACATACATTCATTGCTTTTTTTACGAAACATATTTCTTGAGAAGCGCTTTTAGACCATAATTTCCTTCGTCTGGGTAAAGAACCAGAAGCTTTGCTTATTTTGAGCTTCCGATGATAAATTTTGGGACAAGTCTTGGCTTGGACGACGTAAACAACACTTCATGTGAATAAATATTAGCTTTTATTATAATTTTATTTATTTAAATTGCACTCAGTTCTCAAAGATTGTATGGGCTTCCTGTGATTTGAGTTGACTTGAGTTTCATTTGGGCTCATTTCGCGTGGCAATCGACTCTGCGGTTATGTGATTTCAACTCTGCCTAGTTTTCATGGCAGATTCTCGACTACAACAACAGATAGACAGAAAACCTAAACCAGGGCCTAAACCTAGACTTGGCCTACCACAGGTAGCCCGAGTAATAATACATATGCGGCTTATTATTTGATGTGACAGCTAATTGACAGGCAAGGAATTGGCATTTCAAATGCCCTGAGGACCAAACTGAACAACAAGCGACCGCTTGTTATGCTGGCTACGAATCACTGCACTTTCTGTCGAGCTATTAGTAGACTTGAAGAGCATCACTATCTGATTGTTACACAAATACAAAATGAAGGCTGAAAATCAGTGGAGTGAATATTTTTCGAAAAGGGAAGCCAAATTTTCAAACGTCACAGCGGCCATTATGGGGTACCAAAACAAGGCAATACATTTTCTATTCTCCAGGAACTGAACTCTATTTTTATGCAAATACTGTGCAGAAAGTTTCTATTGTTTATTGCTGCCTTCTCACGTGAGTGAAAACGCTCTATATCTTAACATACTAAAAGATACCTTAACGCTGATCTTTACCCAAGATATAACGAGCAAGACAGTACGATATCTCTTCATTTGGCACTTTATACTATAAAAGTACAAACATACTTATGGGAATAACCAATTTATTTGTGCTGTCTTTGACATACTGAAAAAATGCGTAGAATCTAAATAATAATTAAAAAAAAAAACAAGAACAAAAACAAAAACAAACAAACACACACATTGATCTTAAATTGTTCTAGTGGTTTTTAACTTCTTCTTGGGTAATTTTTTCCATCTCGTTTTACCCTCCCCCTCCCCTACAGTAAAAGAAAATAACGAGAAAAAACGGATAAAATCTACACATACCTAGTTTTCGCCATTCTTTAAAAGTCCAGGTAAGGTCAAGCCAGTTTAAAAGTGACAATTTCGTATTTTTTCGTGACTCAGTTTTCGCAAAAATTTGAAAAACTTCTTAAGGCGGTGGTTTTACATTTCCAAAGGCAAAAGAAAAAGAAAAAGAAAAAAAGAAAAGAAAAAGGAAAAAGGAAAAACCCAACAATCAAACAAATAAATAAATAAACAAAACAAAAAAAGTATTAGAGTCCCCTAAACAGTCCCGTGATGCAACGGGTCTTACTTGAACACACAATATCAAGGTCCAGCTGCTTATCCCATGGCAGTAGAAAACCAAGATGGCGGACGTATCAACATTTGTCAACAAAACTCTTTCTCTGTTGAATATCGAGAGGAAAGCCGAGGTAGACGAGGCGAGAACACTACAAGAGAGCTCAAATTTGAACGAACTTCAGAAGAAGGGTGTATGTTTGTTGAGATTACGAGTACAAAGTCGCTGTACGGGGTTGTATGGGAGAGATTTGTTGACGTTTGAGAGTTCGAGATTTGGGACGGACGGGACGTTGGCTGCTCATCGAATTACTCCAGGTATTTTCAGTTTTGCTTAATAATCTGTTAATAATTTTGATGTAACTAAATTACAGATGGTTTGGGTATGTCTTATAGCAATACTTCATGTCTACTTGCAAAGATATTGTGATGATTTTACACTGTACAGTATGCTATAAACCATTTTCACAAAAGCCCGAACATTACTTGCCACCAGCCAATCGATCTCTGGTTAGCCCATGAATAACAAAAGCTTTTTCACCTAAATTATCGATATAGTACTCTATGAATTCAAATTAACCTTTCTCAAAATTAATCTTGAATGGAAGGCTAACATGGAAATACAAAAGAAATGCCCCAAATTCCATCGAGAAAAAATGTGATTTCTTTTGTGTTTCCATGTTAGCCTCACATCTAAGTTGAGTTTGAGAAGGGTCCATGTATTGTCCATTTTTAAAAGTGCCTTGAGCATAGGATAAGTGCGCTATCGCAATAAAGTTTGTTATTGTGTGATTCAAGAAAATTTTTTTGTATCTCTCCTTTACTTATTAACTGGTTATTATCATTATCATCATCAACCATCCCATCACATTTATTCATTCATCCATCAATCATCTATCCATCGCTTTCTCCATCCACCCAACCATACATCTATCCAACCATCCATCCATCTATCCATCCACTCAACCATACATCTATCCATGTCATCTTATCCATCCATCCATCCCATCCATCCATCCACCCAACCATACATCTATCCATGTCATCTTATCCATCCATCCATCCATCCATCCATCCATCCATCCATCCATCCATCCACCCAACCATACATCTATCCGCGTCATCTTATCCATCCCATCCATCCATCCATCCACCCAACCATACATCTATCCATGTCATCTTATCCATCCATCCATCCATCCATCCACCCAACCATACATCTATCCATGTCATCTTATCCATCCATCCATCCATCCATCCATCCACCCAACCATACATCTATCCATGTCATCTTATCCATCCATCCATCCATCCATCCACCCAACCATACATCTATCCATGTCATCTTATCCATCCCATCCCATTGACTTGGTCGTTTCTCTTTCTGATTCAGAGGGTCTTTCCAGCCTTTCAGTTTTTTCTCCTCTTTCAAAACAAGCCTAACTAATTCAAACTGATTAGAGCTGTGCTAAGGGGTCATAAATGAACTGTACATATAACGAATGCCAGGGGTGCGCCAGTGCTGCACTTACAGTGAATAACAACAAAGAGTTTTTTTTTAAAATTGAACCGAGCATTTTTAATTTTATCTCATTTTTATCTTTCATCTCATTTCCTTGCTGATCGTTAGGTGACATTGTTGGTGTTAGTTACAACAGTCCTGCTGGTAAAACACAAGAGTTATGTTCTGGTATAGTCACCCGTGTTACTCAGACGACTGTAGTGGTGGCATTCAATGATGCTGCTGATACTGATGAGCTTGATGATGATGGACCCTACAAGCTGAACAGACTGGCCAATGATGTCACATATAAAAGAATTAAAAGGTATGTACGTTACCACCCAATTCAAACCTTCTGGTAATAGAAGCGTTTGTCTCTACAAATTCAACTGTGAAACCAAAATATAAGGAACAATGAAACTTATACCCCATTCCCACCTAAAGGTGTTTAGTTAAACTATATGTTTTCATTAGGAAAAAAATTGAGGAACTAGAAACCTACAATATAATAAAACTTTCTAAAATATTATCAGAGCAAGACAAAGGATAGTTTACATGCATTATTTGACCAAAGATTGTGCAGTGTTCGTAGATAGTTTTCCAAACCCGTTTAGTTAAACCACTTTAAAACATGTTTAAGCCTTGGTGTGAATGGGGTATTTAGTCCCATGTGGTTTGAATTGGGTGGAAACGTTTATAACAACATGTTAGCCGATTAGGTCTATCCAGATTTGTATCCAGTTGCTTCTCTTGCGCTGGAGTCGATGGGCAGAATTTAGAGAACCTGTGTTGTACCTTGCATATATTAGCTGTCTTCCCATATTCCATTGGGGGATTGGAAGATCTAGGCTTCCCTGGCCCATGGAGCACCTTCGTGGAATGGAAATAAGACAAATGTGTTTAAAAACTCATGTACAACAACTTAAAAACTCCATTGAGTTTTGAGTTCACAGATGGTAAATTGTATCATAAATATACCTTTTATAGATTGTTACGAATGTTTTTCTTGATTACCAATAGTGCTATGCAAGATTTGTCAAAATACAGGGGGGGAACGGCATCACATCTCATTGATGTCCTCTTTGGCAATTCCGAAGTTGGTTTTCCATTGCAGTCTGATCATCTTGACTTGAGCAAGAACACAGAAGAAGGGGGTGGGTTCTTTAACACCTCTTTGAATGAGTCACAGAAGGCAGCTGTGAGGTTTGCATTGAGTCAGAGAGAAATTGGTGTAATTCACGGCCCCCCTGGAACAGGCAAGACTACAACAGTTGTTGAAATTATACTACAAGCTGTAAAGAAGCTGGGAATGAAGGTATGGGTTGTCTGTGTGTTTGATAATAATTCGTTCTTTTTAAAATAAAATTAAATAATAAAAATATTAATAGTGATGATGATGGTAAGAGCCCATTTCAGAGATGTGCTAACCAAGTGCTACTTGCGAATACATGGTGTGAAATATAAGGCCTTCTTGAGAAGTTTTATCTTTAACAAGTGAATAAACAATAATATACCATAATATTCACAAAATGTCGAAGACAAAACTTCTCAAGAACACTTATGTTTCATGCCACCAAGCTTATTTTTGCACATGTATAGCCTTTGTACAAATTCTAGACATCTTAGAAATTGAAATAATGAAGTTGATGATGTCAATGATGGTGATAGATTGCAATATGTTTTTTCTTAGGTACTTGCCTGTGCTCCTTCAAATGTTGCTGTTGACAATCTGGTTGAAAAGTTGGCAAAAAGTAAAGCTAAGGTAAGTTAAAACAAAGTCACTGAGGATCAAACTATGGACCTCTTGCTTACAGCTGTAGCAGGCAGCACACTAACCAACCAAGCCACACTTGCTCCTTAAAACAAGTGTGTGAGGTCACTGAGGATCAAACTATGAACCTCTTGCTTAGCAGGCAGCACACTAACCAACCAAGGCACACTTGCTCCTTAAAACAAGTGTGTGAGGTCACTGAGGATCAAAATATGGACCTCTTGCTTAGCAGGCAGCACACTAACCAACCAAGCCACACTTGCTCCTTAAAACAAGTGTGTGAGGTCACTGAGGATCAAAGTATGGACCTCTTGCTTAGCAGGCAGCACACTAACCAACCAAGCTACTCTTGCTCCTTAAAACAAGTGTGTGAGGTCATTGAGGATCAAAGTATGGACCTCTTGCTTAGCAGGCAATGCATACTTTAACCCATTCTTCATTTATTGTTCTGTTGTTGCAGGTTGTACGACTGGGTCATCCTGCCAGGCTCTTGAAATCAATCCAACAATATTCTCTTGATGCAATCCTCACATCATCAGATGCTTCTGCCATTATACGAGATGTCAGAAAAGATATTGACAAAGCATTGGTAGGTATTACAGTGCGACTACTTCAACCAAAACCATCTCAACAAATTTTCCACAAATTATCCAATAGTGTTTGAGTATTTAGACAATAGATTAGCGGCAAATTTTGAATTTAAATATTCTTCCGTTGTTCCGGTTGGTAGAACTAAATGATGAAGAAGAGCTTGTAATATATTTTCTTTGCAAATTAGTGATTTGTGTCACCAAAGATATAGAAAAATAGTAATGTACGACTTCAAATACAACAGGAAAGCAAATTAGAGAACGTATAAAACACAGTTTTTATGATTATAGTTTGTTTCTTCCAGACAAAGATATTATCAGGCTGACACTGTTAGATCTTATCACTATGTTGCTATGCGACAGCACTTTATATTTGACAACAGAAGTGCCGGCAGTCTTCTAAGCCGTGTAAACCCATGGATATTTGTCCGATTTGTAGCAATTCTATTGTTTAGATTCCTACTTTTGATTGGCTAATTTGTAGAAAATTTGTCGAGGTGGCTTTGGTTGGAGTAGTCGCACTGTAACAAAAAGCAATGACTTTATAATGTAGATGTAGCCAGGGTGTGGGGGGGGGGGGGGGGGGGGGGAGAGAGTAATCCCTTTGTCTAAGGGGTAGGGGTGATTGCAAAGGTCACTGCCAAGGTTTCCTTACTTCGCTAGTGGTTCTTTTACATCCCTCCAACATAGACCTCTTGCAGCACGTCAGAATGTAGCTCAATTTGGAGAACATAACAATAGGTTTACAATTCTATTGAGAATTAAATTCTTTTGTCTTGTCCTCCAAATTGAGCTGCTTTGACATCACATGAAAGGGGTCTATAGACTTTATTTGTGGTAGGCAATGTGTTGCCATTGCAGATCACGTGTCATTCCCTAGAGAATCATTTCTTTTTTTCACGGTTGTACATGAGAAGACAAATGAACATAGTTACAATTCAAACAAATAATCTTATTATCAAGAGAATGACGTGTTCTGTAATGGGAAAACATCGTACCATGAGACTAAGGCATATTAATTAAAGTCTTCAGCTTAATTTGGAGGACATAACAATAGGTTTCCAATTCTCAGGAGATTGAAATTCTTTTGTTATGTCCTTCAAATTGAGCTGCTTTGACGTCACATGCAAGAGGTCTATTGGTTAGAAATGATGTAGTAAAGGTGCTACACACGGTGCAACATTGCACGCAACAGGACTGTTGCAGTGTGTGTCTACCCCAAACTTGTTGCACACAACGTTGCATGCAACAAATCTGAAGTGGAATCGTGCTCTACTCTTACAACATTGTGTGCAACAAATTTCATCATGTGAACATGGCTGCAACGTTACCTGCAACATTTTGAAATTTCCAGCCAATCAGCTTGTACCAAATTTTTAACTGCTGACCAATTATCTTAACATAGCAGGCTGACACAAGCGATGTTGCATGATTTTGTTTCAATGTTATCAGCCCCAATTCAAATTTGTTGCTTGCAATGTTGCGCGTAATTTTGCACCGTGTGTCAGCACCTTAAGAGGTGTAATAAGAGATGAGAATGCAGGACATGCAGTACTCCAATGATTTTGTGTTTTAGACAAGCTCGAGAAAGTCCCGCGGAGCTGCAGAGAGAAAAAACCTAAGGCAAGAAATCAAAACCCTTCGGAAAGAACTACGACATAGAGAAAAGAAAGCAATCAAAGAGATTCTCACAGGTGCTGAGGTCGTCTTGGCAACCAATACCAGTGCAGCGAGTGATGGTCCTTTGGGTGGGGTCATGGAGAATCATTTTGATCTGGTGGTGATAGATGAAGCTGCACAGGCTTTGGAAGCCAGTTGTTGGATTCCTTTGCTAAGAGCAACAAGGTAAGATAACACTGCATTCTGTGAAATGATGATAATATTGATGATGCTGATGAAGTTAACAATACTAATGATTTGGTGGTGCATGATGGTGATGATAATGATGGTGATGATGATGATGGTGGTGATGATGATGGTGGAGATGATGATTATGACAATAATAATAATGATACTGATCAGTTTAACGATGATGATGGTGATGATGGGGATGCTGTTAAGGATGATGATGATGATGCTGATGTTGGTGATATTGATGGTGATGATGATGGTGATGATGGTGATGGTGATGATGAAAATGATGGTGCTGATGACGATGATGATGGTGCTGATGACGATGATGATGATGATGATGGCGATGATGATGATAATAGTAACAGCTGTTTAGAGGCAGTGCATTACCAGCGCACACCACCACCCCTCACGCACCCATTGTTATTTTCCTTGTTTCTCCCTGTCCCCTCCGACTGCGATAAAACAAAGATGTTCTTCACTTCTTTTCACACGATGAAACATTCGTTTTCCTTTAGGTGTATATTATCAGGCGATCACCACCAGTTACCTCCAACTATCATCTCTCATGAAGCAGCCAAGAAAGGCCTGGACGTGACTTTAATGCAAAGAGTCGTACAACTATATGGAGACAAAGTAGTCCACATGTTGACTACTCAATACAGGTAGTTAAGTATGGATACACCTATTTGATATTGATACGAGTCGTACAACTATATGGAGACAAAGTAGTCCACATGTTGGCTACTCAATATAGGTAGTTAAGTATGGATACACCTATTTGATATTGATACGAGTCGTACAACTGTATGGAGACAAAGTAGTCCACATGTTGACTTCTCAATACAGGTAGTTAAGTATGGATACATCTATTTGATATTGATACGAGTCGTACAACTATGGAGACAAAGTAGTCCACATGTTGACTACTCAATACAGGTAGTTAAGTATGGATACATCTATTTGATATTGATACGAGTCGTTCAACTATATGGAGACAAAGTAGTCCACATGTTGACTACTCAATACAGGTAGTTAAGTATGGATACACCTATTTGATATTGATACGAGTCGTACAACTAAAAAAATGATACATTAGGGAACGACACGTCTCGAACCCAGGTCGTATTGTTGAGAGGCGGCGCATTAGCAGTGCACCCCTCCCCCTCCCCTCCCCCTTGTGCTTCTTACAATATTTTCTGCCAAATCAGAGGCGCAATAATTAATGTTATTCACGCTAATTCTCTCCCTCGTCTATCCACTTTTATCTCATTTTCTCTAGAATGAACGAATTGATCATGCAATGGTCTTCCGACCAACTCTACGAAGGTCGCTTAGAAGCTGATTCATCTGTCAAGCATCATCTACTTAAAGACCTTCCGGAAGTAGAAGACACAGAAGATACGTCACTTCCGGTGCTCTTGATTGACACCGCTGGATGTGACGTTTACGAAAATGAAGCGGAAGACGAGGTTTCAAAGGGGAACGATGGAGAAGCAGATATTGTTACTGCGCATGTCACTGCGTTGGTTAACGCTGGCCTTGACCCAAAGGACATTGCAGTCATTGCACCTTATAATTTACAGGTACGTTTTAACGAATACAAATGTATTTCTTTATTCAGCGTTCTCAATTATTTTTACTGGAAAATCTGTTTTGGAAGAGAAAAAATTGAAACTGAATACAAAGATTGATAACTTGTCAGCAACAACAACAGCAACAACAGCAACAGCTAAGCAGTAGTAACAGAAGCAGCATCTACAGCAGCAGCAACAACAACGACAACAACAACGGCAACAACAACAGCACAACAACAGCAACAACAGCAGCAACAACAACAAAAGCAACAACAAAAGCAGCAGTAACAACAGCAGCAGCAACAGCAACAACAACTGTAATAACAGCAACAACAACAGCAACAACACCAACGACTAAAAATGAACAGCAGCACCAGCTTCAGCAACAACAACCCTGACAACACCTAAGCAGTTTCTTCTCATAGAAGAAAGACTATTTTGTTACAATCCAACGAAAAATGGAATAAGCTTGGTGAACACAGATGAGTGCAGCTGTTCTATTTGAGAAATAAGACTACCTTTCATTTTAATACCAGTGTTAATAGCGATTTTTCTATATTCCAGGTTGAATTGTTAAGAATACGTCTGATACCTTCGTTTCCTTCACTTGAAATCAAATCCGTGGATGGGTTCCAGGGGAGAGAGAAAGAGGCTGTGGTCATTTCATTAGTTCGATCAAACAAAACAGGTTAGTAGATAACAGTAAAGAAACAATAACAACCCACCAACCCACCAACCCACCAACCCACCCACCAAGCAAACATCCATCAAGCAAACAACAAACCATACAATTATCATATTAACTAAACAGCCATAGTTTATTTTTTTCTTAATTCAATATGTTTTTCAGGTGTTGTTGGTTTCCTGGCCGAGGACAGGAGAATTAACGTGGCCATAACACGTGCTCGACGTCACTTAGCTGTTATCTGTGACTCTGAGACAGTTAGCCATCATTCCTTCCTCAAATCCTTGATTGACTATATGAACGACAATGGCGAAGTACGCTCTGCTATGGAGTATCTCCATGGAAACGTCATTACTGCTGACGTTTCTACTCTTGAATCAAGCTCCATAGCAACGCACGTGGGAATCCGAGATACCCACCCTTTGGTTTCCAAGGAAACGAAAGAAGGCTGTGATGTCGATAATAACACAAAGAAAAGCGAGAATATGAGAAATCCCTTGGAGCCATCTTCACTAAAGCATAATGTCAAGAGCTCAAGTAAATTTAATTCTACAAATTCTATTTTGCGAGAAAAATATTGTCTAGAAGAAAAGTTAGGAATTGAAAAAGATTTGCCAGACAAAAGAAGCGAACCAAGCGAAAAGACAAAATATACGAACAATAAAGTTGAACATAGAATTAAAAATAATTTCGAAAAGAAAAAGTTTGCTAATGAGAAAAGAGATGTAGTCGATTCTTCAAGAATACCACTCTCAAAAGAACAATTAGAGGAACAAATTCAAGGTTTTTTAAAGAGTAAGATGAAGGAATTGGTATTCAGCAACGAACTAACGTCGAAGGAAAGATTTTACGTTCACTCTATAGCAGAAGACATGTGCTTGGAACACGAGAGTAAAGGAGAAGGAGAAAAAAGGCATATTGTTGTTAGAAAAATAATGAAGAAAGTTGAAATAGGTGAGTTTATATCATATTTTCTATTGCTTCTGTATTTCCTCTCGTTGTTGTCATTGTTGTTTTAATTGTTGTTGTCATCGTCGTTGTCATTCTTATTTTCATTTTTTGGGGGGAATTTACATTTTCACATCTTTTGAATGGAAAAAACACCAAATTTCAACGCTTTTGGATAGAAAACCTACAGTAAGAAAGAAGAAATAACTAGCTAAAAACTAGTGTGAGCTGCGTCGGTGTTCATGAAACAGTAATGATAAAAGCGTAAATTTTACACCGTGAAAAGATGAAAAAACTTCCTGACGTTTCGGACGCTAGTCCTTCGTTGGAGTAAAAGAGCAAGAAAGGATTTTCCACTTTTATATTTAGGAAAAAAAATTTTGGCGAGGTATGCCAAAGCTCAACGTTTTTGGATAGAAAAATTATTGTAAGAAAGGATTTTCTTCGGTTTTTGGATGTAAAACGTCTGGGGATAATATTACCGATATGAAGCCAGGCTTATGATATTGCTTTTTCCATGCGAGAACATTATTTATGAGTTTCCAAACGAGTTACTATTTATTTTTCTCATTTTACTACAGAGAAAGATGACGATCTGCTCAGCACTTGCCAAATCTGCAAGAAGAAGCTCCCAACATGTAACCTTACGCTACACCTGCTTCGGTGTGAACAGCAACAAAAACAAAGAACAGCAGCAGCAGCAATGGCGAAAAATGAACCATTCTCTGATACAGACGATGTGGTTAAGAAAAAGAAAAAGACAAAGAAAACGGATAAGAATCCACAAAGTTTCTCCAAAGTCAAGAACGATGAAGAAGACCTAGATGTAATGCTAGCAAAGTTTACCCACGCTGACACAAGGTGTGCTTTTGAATTGTGTAAGCAGTGTATCACAATGCTGGGACAGACTTGTCGATGTTGCAGCAACACATATTGCTTGTCGCATCATATTCCCGAGGTCCATGGTTGTGGTGACCAGGCCAAGGTACTCTCCAGAAAGAGCCTGGGGAAGACTGAGCCACGTAAACCAAAGAAACTTGATTCGACGCGTAAAGCACAGCTGCAGAAGAAACTCGATAAGAAAGTGAATGAAATGGTTGATAAACGGAAACATAAAAACAAGGAATAGCTTAATAGATCTTATTTCAGTGCCATGGTGCATTCTTGGGCTGCATGTTACGTCATAGCCGCCATGTTGGTTGACTATACAAAGCTTTTCTTGTTAGATCAATACCCAAGATGGCGGCTCTTTCTTTGTTATTTATATCTCGAAGGGATTTTTGTGTCACGTGGTCGCACCCCAAGAACAGGTTATACATTATTCTCATTGAGCTTCATTCTGATTTGCTGCAAGGGGTCATTTGGTATCCTTCCTTCTTAGCCCTTCCCAAACAATCTCACTGAAGCATTTCTAATGCTCTCTCCCTCATCCAAAGTTTGTTAACCAAATATTCTTCGTTAGCACGTACATCTTAGCGGCCATGTTGGTGATAATTTACCCCCAAAATGTTTCTAATTAACTTCGCTTGTTTTATCACCAACATGGTCGCCATCACACCTTGTCATTTAACTCCTTTGGGAACGCTTGCAAATAATAATTAGTTCAACTCATTGCACCTTGAAATTCCTTATCTGGGATTCAAAACCAAATAGTTGACTTCTCTTTAGATTGGAAAGCAAAACCAAATAGTTGACTTCTCTTTAGATTGGAAAGCATTTTTCACGTCAAATGCAAATGGTCGTGATGTTACTACCGAAGCATCATCTTAACTTTGATCATCCCCATCCCTCATTCTCTCTGTGATTTCCCAAGGAACTGAATTAATATACACGTATTTCAATAAAGTCAGTCACCGAAAACCTAGAAAGCTGAGATCAGTGAGCATCATGGGTAACTTTTCATATCACAAAAGCATATATATACAAAGCTTTTTTTAATACAAACTGCAGCTCGATGATGCCCAGAAGAGGTGAGACTGTAACCGATAAAAGATTCGCAAGTCCATAAACAGTTATCAAGCGGTTGAACGTGTAAAATGAATCTACCCATAATCCTTGTCGGCATCGGCTTTATAGCTTTTTAGGTGACTAACTTTATTGAAATAAATGTATGTGCAGTGATCGCATAGCGCACTAATAATATGTAATAAATTTTCAAAATATTTTAGATGGTTGTTGGTGATTGTGTTAGTAATGGTGGGGAGGCTGTCGGTATTATCAGTTTGGTGTAACTAGGGAGAGCACTTCATTGACTTGGTTCTCGCTGGAAAAATTTTTTTTTATTACAGTCGAGCACGAAAAAAAAATTCTTCAGCTTTAAGAATTGCTTACAAGTGAGGTTATCGGGCCGGTATATTGCTTGTTGTCTGTATCAAACTTTCTCCCAAATAATATTGTCGTTCGCGTCATTTGCATGCATCTTTTGTTTGAATCGGATTTCGAGGCGCGAGCAGCAGTCTGAAGGCTTCGAGGAAGACGAACGGAAGCCACGGAATGTTTTCATTAAAGAAAAGGAAGTAAGGAATTTCCGAAGTCTATGCATTCCATTCCAGATATTCCAATGTCTATTAACCGTCTCCCTTGACCTTGGCAAAACGTGATCAGGCAAATAACGTACGAGACTAGACTCAAAACACTCGAACAATAAACCACCCTTAAATTTTTCTCATAATGTAAACCCGTGCTACTATTTTATTTAAACGCGAAAAAACCAGCCAATCACAAACGTTTAATAGTACTTGGAACATGTTGTGGCGAGCACCAGATACATACTTCATGTGACTCAGATTCTGCTTGTCTTAGGGTCAAAAGTTTAGACGTTTGCAATACATGACGTACGTACCGGGATAGCTTGACCGCTGATCCGTGGCTCAAATTTTGATTTTTTTTGCCAAAATGGCTGCAAAATCGCAAAGGTGTTCAAAAGTTTGTGTCGAAAACTTGGCTTCCAACTTAAAACCAAACATCCTAGACGAGCTAGGAATGTACCTCAATCCTCGAATGCCCTTGAAAGACTATAAAACGCTAGCGGGAAAGCTTGGGTATTCATTTTTAAGAGTAAGAAACTTTGAGAGAGAAAGTAATCCAACAGTGTCGTTACTTGAAGACTGGTGGACAAGTTATGGCAAGAAAGGCGAAGCAAAAACAGTCTCTGAACTTATAAATATACTCGAAGAAATGAAGAGAGACGACGCTGCAAGTTTACTAAAACCTTACGAATATATAGGTGAGTTTGAATATTGAGTTCTCATCGTTATTTTAGGGGTATAAGTTAAAAAGATGATTTGTTTATGTCGTGAGTAATAAAGACGTGAAAAAAATATTCCTCATTTATGCATGATTTTTTGAGCCTTTAGAACAAAAGAATGTTATTATAAAAGTTTAAAAATGTGTTTTGATATATTTTATCAAGTATAGAAGCAATAACTTTGTCTATATATAGTGTTGTACAAGTAAATTCGAATTTGAAGTTATTTTTTACTCTGAAATTACGTTAAAAAAGACTAATTTGAAATTATATTATTATTGAGCTTTTAATTAATTCCATGTTTTGTAAACACGAAGATTTTCATATTAGATTTTATTAGAAAATAAAAAATTCAATTTATGCTAGGAAATGTTAACTAAGGTTTTGAATTTAGAGTCAATTTAGTCTAACTGTTGAATAGTTGACATCACCTCTAGATAAGTTATTTACTATTTTAGTTGACTTCGTATGAATTGAAAATTCACATGCCAATGGCTTGAAAACCAAGGGGAGAAGACATTGTCTAGTGAAGCAAATGCCTGGTTTTGTATGACTGTTAGTTTTCCAGATTGGAAGTAATACTGAAACGTTTTTTATCCTGAATTATGACTTTTCGCTGATATTCAAAGCCTAAAATTATACTAAAACAATTATTGCCCTCAGGCTCAGTGATTATGGTGAATATTTTAACACCTCACCGCTCAAAGACTTGTGGCTCTGTAAATATTCCACCAATAATCACTTTGCCTTTGGCAAATAATTGTTAAATATTATCTGTAAGTTTATTTAGTGGAAAATGAAACCTGTTAAAAATAGTGATCAAATTAGCATAATATTCAATTTTGTTTTCAGAAATTGAAGTTCCACCTCCTAGTTATTCCAGTTCATCACCAAGATTCAAGTTCGGTGCTTACTCTTATAATGGTGTGTAAGGAAATTTTCAATTAATTTTCCTTCATAAAAATCCCAGGATAAAATCCTGATAACGATAGATTATTGCATGGCAGGTATAACTTGTAGAATATAAGTAGGGTGTTGGAAGGTTGACACTAGAGTATTGCAAGGTTGTCAGTAGGGTGTTGGTGGGTTGTCAGCAGGGTATTGGTGGGGTGTCAGAAGGAAGTTGGTGGGTTGTCATAAGGGTGTTGGTGGGTTGTCAGTAGGGTGTTGGTGGGTTGTTAGTAGGGTGTTGGTGGGTTGTCAGTATGGCGTTGGTAGGTTGACAGTAGAGTGTTGCAAGGTTGTCAGTAGGGTGTTGGTGGGTTGTCAGCGGGGTGTTGCGGGGTGTCGGAAGGGTGTTGGTGGGTTGTCATAAGGGTGTAGGTGGGTTGTCAGGGCTTTCAATAATATTTGAAGTAGATGGATGAAACTCAAAAGTACACGTCTGTTTCCACAAATTTTACTTCTTATTTATTAAGACTGATTCGCAAAATAGCCGGCGGTATGAAGGTAAGTACCCGGCAATAAACCGCTGGTAGCCGCCTTCTATTGAAACCCCTGGGTTGTCAGTAGGGTCTTGGTAGGTTATCAGTAGGGTGTTGGAAGGTTGTCAGCAGGGTGTTGGAAGGTTGTTAGTAGGGTGTAGGTAGGTTGTCAGCAGGGTGTTGGAAGGTTGTCAGTAGGGTGTTGGTGGGTTGTCAGTAGGGTGTTGGGGGGTGTCAGAAGGGTGTTGGTGGGTTGTCAGTAGGGTGTTGGTGGGTTATCAGTAGGGTGTTGGAAGGTTGTCAGCAGGGTGTTAGATGGTTGTCAGTAGGGTGTAGGTAGGTTGTCAGCAGGGTGTTGGAAGGTTGTCAGTAGGGTGTTGGTGGGTTATCAGTAGGGTGTTGGAAGGTTGTCAGCAGGGTGTTGGAAGGTTGTTAGTAGGGTGTTGGTGGGTTGTCAGTGGGGTGTTGGTAGGTGGTCAATAGTTGGTTGATTATTTGTAAGGTGTTGGTAGAGCAAAGTAGGGTACATACTGATTCTGGGTAATGAACACCAGAGCGCATGCAGTGCTAACATTAAAACACTTTTGTTACTCACAGATATAATAACAGAGACAAGACTACCTACAGAAAATGATTTTTGTTTCTCTGGCTATTCTGGAACCCCAGAAGGTATCTATAAAATGGTCTAGTTTAATGCATATGTAGCAAGGACGTAGGCAGGGGGCAAGGAGGGCATCCCCCCCCCCCCCCCCCCCTTCCCCACTTCGTGGCAACAAAATGGCAGCTTTTTTTAGAATTTATGCTTATTTCAAAAATGCCAGATTTTTTAATTCAGCGTTTTGGGGGCCCAACCAAAATGGCTACCCTTCAAAAAATCCTTGCTACGCCCATTCATAGAAGCATATCAATGGGTGACACATTCTTATAGCCCACTAATTTATATATATTTAGTAAAAATACGCAGGTGATTATAGAAAATCTTATGTGCTGATTGGGCGAAAAAACTCGCACTATCACACGATAATCACCTGCAGTGATAATCCAAAATGGCGGCCAGCCGCTTTGTTGCTGAAACGGGAAAAAATGCCTTTTGTCTTTTTTTCCTTTTTTTGAAAGAATCACCTGTGTATTTATACTAAAACAATTATTTGCCTCAGCCTCAGTGATTATTGGGGAATAATTACCTTGCCGTTCGAAGACTCGCGTCTTGGTAAATATTCCCCGATATTCACTTCGCCTTTGGCGAATAATTGTTAAATATATAATAATATAATAATTTAACCTCTATTTGAAGCAATTGGTACAGTGGTACAGAGTGAAATTGAACATATAATTCATCCTCATTCTACGATGGGCTCCATGTCAGAACCTCGAGCACAAGGTATGTATAAACTATAATGATATCTTTGTTTTCTTATGTACTTCAAGCTACAAACTATCAAAGATCAAAACCTCTTATTACTATTATCTAAAACTTTTGATGCAATATCTCTAACGAATTTGTAAAATCTCAAAAAGGATAGCCTGTGTGCATCCAGTCTTTTGTCTGTCAAGAAAAGAAGGGAAAAAAATAAAGGAAAGAAGGACTTGACAGAGGAAAGCCTGGATGTACACAGGCTATTTTATTTTTATTTTAAAAATGACACAATTCATAAATTTGGATATAATGAGGTTTCAAGGACTGGCCATGGAGACCTTAGTCTCACTCTCAGTCACTACCGCTACTTAGGGTAGCAGCTGCGAGGGAGTCTATGGAGACCAGGGCCTGGTTGTACGAAGCCTGGATAGCGCTATCCAGTGGATAAGTCGATGCTGTTATCCAATAAATTTTTCCACTGGATAAGATTTATCCATTGGATTTAACAGATCAAAAACAGTTTTCCGTGTTTGATACTCTGATCAAAACACTTGGGATGTTGAGAGAACATGAGAGAAGCATAGGAAACCACGACGCGTAGCGGAGTGGTTTCCAGCTTGTCGAGTGTTCTCCCAACATCCCAAGTGTTTTGATCAGAGTATCAAACACAGAAAACTGTTTTTGATTTGTTTCATAAAATAACAAATAGGCGAAAAGATTGAAAAAAAGCAAAGTCTAAGTAAATTCTCCCTATGTACAGTCTTATTCAAACTGACCAATGAGCGCGCACAATAGATTAAAAATGACGGTAGCGTGTTTTGATACTCTCATAAAACATGGTTTTCGACCAATCATAGTGCGCGTAGTATCCCGATTATTTTATACAACCGTACAACCGGGTCCTGCACAATTGTAATGATAGTCACCTTTGTTACTGTGCAACTACACAACCAAGGCCACCCTGACAAATTTACATACCAATTAGCCAATCATGATTTAGTATTTTTGTTTTTAATTTATTACATGTATATCCATGCTGACTTTGTTTGATTGATGATGTTAATTCCTAGTGCGACACCCAGCAACAATAGAACAGATTCAAAATAGACAACAGAATGAACAACAAAGAGTTAGAACACAAGGTGAGTCAGTAGAAGTATTTAAAATTTATATCAAAAATGAATTGTCATCCTCATTAGTATTCTTTATGTAAAGAATACTTATGAAGAGGACTTTATGGGGTTTAAAGGTCCATGCACACAAAGTGTATGGTCGCTCCAAATATCGATTTAATTGCTCATTATTATTCAGGGGTTTTTGAAAGTATTTCATGAAAGCTTGATGAAGGTTTTCTTGCGTGTTGCATGTTATATGTTGCTTGTTGCATGATGCATGTTGCATGCATGCACACTTTCTGTTCCGTCATTCCTATCTAAAATAAAGGTTGTTGTAATTTGTATTTTATAAAACAAATAAAAAACTTGCTTGCTGTGCTGTGTGGAGTTATAAAACACTTGGGGATTAGCAGAACACTCGAGAAGTGTTGAGAAGCACTCTGATACACGTCATGCTTCTCCTAATACTTCTCTTGTGTTCTGCCAACCCCCGTGTGCTTTATAACTTCACAAAACATGTGTGCCCGTTATCTATTTCTTTATTTGATAACTGTCATATATTATACATTGTATATATGTAACTGACCAACAGAGAACCCACCCAAAGTAAATGAAAACTCTGGCATAAGAAATACAAACGTAATGGATGATAGACCTAGTGGTCACATGAGAAATACACACGTAATGGATAGCGGTAAGTACTAATAAAGTACTAATAAATAAAACCGATTTTTCTGTGATCCGTTCAATAATACAGAGTTGGTATGGGTTTTGGAAAGTCTTGGAAAGTGACAAATAAATGGATTTTCTCAAGGACCTGGAAATTTTTGGAAAATTGATTTTTGGTCCACTAGCCTATGGAAAAGTTATAGATCTTTTGCAGCTTGTCTAGGTCATACCTGACAAAGAATTGTTTTCATTGTACTACGGATTTCATTGAAGTGTGCCATGTATTAAAAAATTTGTCTGCGAATTTGCCTACGAGACGCTGTGACTCCGTCCACTCGGAGGTGTGATATTGTGTGCATTCCTTTCTCGTGAAATGCACAATGGACATCAGCGAACTTGGTCGTGTTTACAGTAGGGGAAGAGCATAAGTAGTGATTTGAGATCTCTCGTCATAGATGAGATTGTTGAAAGTGGTGGGGATATCATAGCATGATTCTTTCCTGGGAAATTTGCAGAAATTGCTCGAAAACGTCCCCCGCCTCCATACTCAACTTTGAACTCAAACCTTTTACTCGACGCCATAATTGCGAATTGAACATTGCACGGGAATAGCCAAGAAAGGAATGCAGACAAAATCACACCTCCAAGTGGGCGGAGTCTCAGCGTCTTGTAGGTAAATTCGCAGACGAATTTCTTAATGCGTGCCACACTTCAATGAAATCCATAGTAAAGAGCTGAAGATTTTTTTGTCAGCATTAACGTGTGATGTACACATGTCATTGTCTGCTTCAGCACCTACTGGCATTTTGGTCCTAGTGGAGTGACTTCATTTATGTTTCAGATCTATGTATTTTGCTTTATTTTTGTGCTACATTATGTGTGGTTTTGGAAATTTGAATCAATGGGTTTTGTTTTGAAAAAGTTTTGGGAATTCGTCCAGGGGATCCTGTATGAACCCTGGTAATAAATCATGCGGGAAGTGACGTAATACTCAAAAAGGAATGACTAGTAAACCAACCCCCCTTATACACACTTTAATATGTAGAATTTTTATTGCCTCTTTAGAAACGAGCAAGAAACTGGAGCGAGTTATTGAATTTCAATCGTATTAGAAAAAAACTTTTGTCATTTGAGAAAGCATCTCAAGATTAGTAAGTCTGACAAATTTCAACAGGATTGGATGAAACAAAGCAGAATAGCTGTCCTTCAAAAGTGTTGAAAATTTATGAAGAAAGTATGGTTACAAGTGCCCCTTTAACCATACAGTACATTCTTTTAAACTTTTTTCACACTTTTGAAGGCTTGTAACTCTGTCTTTTTTTATTGAAATGCTTTATTGAGACGTATTATTGAGATGCTTTTGCTGATTACATTAAAATTGAAAAGTCACGCCAGTCTTTTGCTCGTTTCTAAAATGGCCAATTACAAGCAATGCTCTCTCTGATGAGAGGGATCAAAGGTGGTGTACCTTATTTCTGGTATTACAACACATTTTTTATACCTGTGGCAACTATTGTTTGGCATTACTGACTGTTATTTCATTTTTTTGTAGTACAAAGGCCTGGCCTGATGCAAGGTGGGTTATATTATGTCCTCTAAGAGTCCTAAAACAGTATATAGACTGTACCCCATGCACTAACTATTTTTTATCATTTATTTTTGAACCCACTGATAGAGCAAGGTACTTATATACCTTTTTTATTGGGAGTCGCAGGGCTGAGGCAACTCAAACTTTTTTTCAACAATTGTAGCCCACCCCATTTCATTCAGCAATAGATTCATGATGCTCTTAATAAGTCAACAAGGAAACGTTTTTGTCAAAATAAAATGGTTTGACCTCCAATTACTGCTGTCCTTTCTTTCTAAAATGCAGCCCCCCCCTGCTCACCATAACAAAGGTACTTTTCCTAGGTGTTTAGTGCAAGGGGTCTAAAGACATTCTTTACAAAGTTGTTTCATAAATATTTAAAGGAATATTATTTTCTCTTTTAGTGCCAAGACCAATGGAGCCCCCAGGTAGGAAATATATCAACGACATTGATCAAGGGCACTAGGACACCGAATGTGGTTGGATTTCTATAGGGTTTTTTTTTCCTTTTGATTATTTGAATTAAATCAACGTTATACTTGTTTACTTATCTTGCGTCCATGTTCCTTCGTTCGCTGTTGTAATGCAGACGTTTTCATTCCAAAGGTCAAACGGTTTAAATAGCCTATGAGCGTTACTTCTTTAACGGCCGTTCCGTACTTGACTCCGTTTGTACTATACCAACAACAACGCGACCGCGCGATAGTGAGTTAGCCATGCCCTGACTTAGATCAGCCCAGAGGTTGTTTCAGGGTTTGATCTGTGAGTTAGCCGTGGCCTGACTTAGATCAGCCCAGAGATTGTTTAATTTGTTAATCAATGAAATTCGAAGGTTCTTTTGCATTGCTGGCAACACACATTTATTGATAAGGATTCTATTGTTGTTTTGTTGTTTAGTGGTATCAGATAAAGTAGCCCTGGTTATTGGTAACATGGAATATGAATGTGAAAAGCTGAGAGGATTATTGTAACCCGTGAAACAGATGCCTCAAGAGATAGCAAGCACTTGTGCAGCTGTGGGATTTAGTACTAAAATTATTCATCCATGACCTCCCCCCCCTCCTCCTTTCCTCTCGGACTAGGCTTCCGCCCCCCTCCAGAAATCCAAAGAAGAAGAAGGAAAAGAAGAACTCCACTCTTCTCTTTCCTCCCTCTCCTCCTAACTCTCCATCCATCCATCCACTCAGTCCATCCCTTCCTCCCTTCCTCTCTCCCTCCCTCCCTCCCTCCATCCATTCCTCCCTCCCCTCCTCCCTTCCTTCCTTCCTCTCTTTCTCCCCTCCTTACTTCCTTCCTTCCTCCCTTCCTCTCTACCTCCCATTAATCGTCCATTAATTCATGCATTCCTCCTTTCATTTCTTCATTTTCCATTTCTTTATTTTATCATTCATTCGTCCATTAAAATTTTCATTTTTTCTGGTTCATATTCCACATATTCGTTCATTCCCTCCCATCTTTCCTCCCTTCCTCCATTCTTCCCTTTAAAAAATTCTACCATTTCCTCCCGTTTCTTCAGGTCGTTTCTCTCGTTAACCTGTCTCTCAGCGAGATGAGAATAGCTGTCTTGTCGTTTTGTCGTCTTCTAGGTAAGTCGCGGTTTGATCGAAAATCCTGCAAAAAAAAATTCCCAGTAAAATTTAAAGCAACTCAATTTGGATGAAATAACAATAGGTATCCAATTCTCATGAGATTGAAATTCTGTTGTTTTGTCCTCCAAATAGCCCCTTTTCTTATTCCGTAAATACCGTGTGTTTTAAGACTGAAGACTCATCTCTGCAGGCTTAGCCTTGCTTAAGAGTAAATCATTTGCAAATGTCAATTGTAATGTAAAGAATGTGCAGCTTGAACAATACCAATGTTTTGAAATCCCACGGACTTTTAAATCTAAGAAAAAATCATTTGCAAAAGTCAACTGTAATGCAAAGAATGTGCAGCTTGTACAATACCAATCTTTTCGAATCCCACAGACTTTTGAATGGTATCTGTGAATAGCTGACTTATAAACGAAGCTAAGCCTGTGCAAATGAGTCTGTAGTCTTCAAGAACAGTAAAAGCATCGAATGTGAAACTGGTGTATTGAGCTGCTTAGACGTCACATTCAAGGGGTTCATTGCTTAAATATAAGATATTTTGAATAAGTATACCGATCATATTTTATGATCCTTTATTTTGATAGGAAAGGGAGTGTATGCTGTGTTATACTATGGAGGCCACGGTTATGAAGACGGTGGAGAGAACTTCCTTGTTCCAGTGGACGCTAACTTGTTATATAAAAGAGAGGACAGCCTGTGCGCACAGGAGATACTTCAGACGATGCAAGAATGCGAAACAGCGTTAAACTTGCTTATCATCGATTCTTGTCGGATAAGGTTAGGCCTTGGGGGATTTTACAGATTTACAAATTTTATTTTATTTATTTGGAGTTTTGCAATATTGTACATCGACTTTAGTCCAAATAGACTGAACTACATCGATTATGAAATTATAATATTAAATCTCAAATCTAGCTTTGAGGTTTGATTATTGGAGAGCACGGGTGTGCATGGGGAGGGGGGCTGGGCGAGGCTGCTTATTTTTATGGTCATGAGTTCCATTAAGCCCTTGCTAAACGAGGAAACAAGTTTCCAGAAACATGTTTCCCGCGCGCATGTTCCCCGATGATTCCAAGTTTAGCCACATGCGAAACATTGCTACGTGCAACGAGTTTTGCTTCCAAGACGCAAAAATGTTTCTGCTGTGCGGCAGAAACATTTCATGCTTCCAAGACGCATGGAAACAATGTTTCCCTATGTTTCCTCATTTAGCCACGAAAGTCAACATTATAAAAGTTCGTTACTTAGCAACGCTAGCTCTATCTTGAAAGTGCGCATGCGCTAACCGATATTGAGTAAACATGTTTCCCGATGTTCCCTGACAGTTTTGCCACCTTTGGAAACACTTAGAAAACATGTTTCTGGAAACATGTTTCCTCGTTAGCCAGGGCCTTATGGTCGAACAATGCATTATGTGCCTAGATTCAGAATCGCCTTGGAGGTTCCTTCGCTAATGTGCTGACTCTAGCCACTGTGGTCATGCATTCAATACAAGGACCCAGATGCTTTGTGCGCGTAGATTCATAATCGCCTTGTCGCCAGGGGGGTTGCTTTGCTACTGTGTTGCCTCTCACCTCTTGCTACTGTGTTGCCTCTCACCTCTGTGGTCATACTTCAACACAAGATCCTGAAGCATCGTGCGCCTAGATTCCTCGTCCTCTAAAGTTCAAGTCGACACGATTCATTTTCTTTCTTTCTTTAGGCTTCCCGATAGAGGACAACGCCCTACTTTCGTCAAGCGAGGAGCAAAAGGGAATAACATCTTCGCTTACTCATGGTAAGGAACCGCGCCTCAGGCGAAAGAGCGTTCTTTCACTCACGACGTGACAAGGCTGCCATATGGTGTACCAAACACTAGAAACTTTCTGCACAGTATTTACATAAAAATAGAGTTCAATTCCCGAAGGATAGAAAATGTATTGTTTTGGTACACCATAATGGCCGCTGTGACGTCACGTGAAAACGCTCCACAGGCCTCTTGTATGGACGTAATATTTCCCCATTTCACATCTCATTTCAATCCCTCGAGTATCATTCTTTGTCTTACGGTAGAACACGAGAAGAAACAGATGAACATTGATAATACTAAAAAAAAGTCTTATTCTCAATAGAATGACACATGGTTTGAAATGGGGGGAAATCAAGGCCAAGGTAAAGAGGTATATGTTAACAGACACCTTGCAGCACGTCGGAATGCAATAAGTTGGCAATAAGTTTCCAATTCACCTTTTCGGCGCTAGCCGTCACGGAGGATAAATTGTTTTAGATTGTGTTACTGTCACCAAAAAGTTCGGACATCGTTCTTGAATTCCCGTACAAATGTACTGACTCTAAATGAAATATTTACTTGGTTCGTTTAGTTAGTTCTCTAAATACAAGTAAAGATCATTTTTCTAACTTGCTTAAAGCTTTTCTTACTGCTGTTAAGAGGGTTAACTAAAGAAATCTGTACCTACATTTTCTCCTTAAAGTCAGTGAATTTTTATGGGAATCCGAGAACAATGTCCGAACTTTTTGGTGACCGTAACACAATCCAAGCTAGCGCCGAAAAGGTGAATTCTCATGAGATTGAAATTATTTTGTTTTGTCAAAATTGAGCTGCTTTGACGTCACATGAAAGTGGTCTATACCTCAAATATACTTTGGGCACGTCCTGCGTGGTGTATTTTTATTTAGAGCACGAAAGAAATCTGCGTGAACTAATTTGTTTGTTTATCTGGTTGATAAACAGCTGCTCCCAACAGGTAGCCCACGAAGAACATGACCAGATGAATGGATTGTACGCTCAGCATCTTTTACGGCACATCCGAAGAAATGCTAGAATAGAACATATATTGATGGATGTTGCTACAGGTATGAGATATGTGGATGGATGGATGGACGAATGAATGGGTGGATGGATGGTTGGATGGATGGTTGGATGGATGGGTGGGTGGATGGATGGATGGATGAATGAATGAACGGATGTGCGGGTGGATGGATGGGAAAGAAGGATGGATTGATGGATGGGATAGATGGATGGATGGATGGATGGGATAGAAGGATGGATGAGATAGAAGGATCGGAATCGGAAAACTTTATTTACCCACGGTAATTATATCAAATAGTTACATAAATTATATAAAAATCTGTTCTACTTATAAGCCGTGCAAAAATTACATAAAAACTAAATAAGCTGAATATGAATATACATCGATTTAAAAATACTAATTTTCAGTGTTGTCAATGCTAAATCGACGATTTTCTATTTTCCTTTAAAAAACAGCCTTCTGCTAGTTACCTCCACCATTTCCAAGCCGTGTCATTTCTTGAGTATTATCTCTTTCTCTACACCCCAACATTGATTGATCATTATCTTATTGACCCAGATGTTTCCGTCTCGATTGACCCAAGAATCAACCAAAGACCCTGCCATGAGAGTGACGCATATTTAGACTGCAGATTAACGGATCCAATATACCCCAACGTATTGCCGCATGAGTTTTCAGAACGAGTTGCGCTATGGCAGAAAGCACACAGTAAGTAATATATAATTTTAGGCACTGCCTAAAAGCGGAGCTCCCAATAGCACAGGGAGCCCAAAAAAGAGTTAAGGTTGGGTAAGGAGTCATACATTGTTTTACTTACAATTCACAAAATCCCACCCCCATCACCTCCCGAATGAATTCAGTCATATTAAAAACTCTCATCCTCTCTTAGCCATCTGCTCATACATTCGTGTTTTATAGCTCTTCCAGAACCATTCATCGCGCTTGAGACCAAATATCTTGTGGTCGCAATGGAATTTAGAGCAAACTTCTCGAACGTAATGGAGGTGTTAATGATCACATCAAACAAAACAGACTGTCCGATGACACGGTTCGTTATGGATTTAGACGTACAATCGGTAAGTGCAGACGTCTCTTCTTCAGTGTTTGGGGACCAAGGGCAGTGTAGCGGTAGAAAACCTGCCTTTCACTGGGGCTTCGGGTTCGACTCCAGGACTTCATCAAATGTGTGTAAAGTTTAAATTGAGTTTCCCCATCATCCGAGGTTTTTTATAATTTTTCCCCTCCATCTTATTATTATTATTATTAATTATTATAAATTAATTAAAATTTATTATCAATTATTTTATACACTAATAATAGCCTGTGCTATCAGATGTAATCTGCCTGTGATTATTATTATTTATTATTATTAATTAATTAAAATTTATTATTAATTATTTTATATACTAATAATAGCCTGTGCTATCAGATGTGATCTGTCTGTGATCATTATTATTAATTATTATTAATTAATTAAAATTTATTATCAATTATTTTATACACTAATAATAGCCTGTGCTATCAGATGTGATCTGTCTGTGATCATTATTATTAATTATTATTAATTAATTAAAATTTATTATCAATTATTTTATACACTAATAATAGCCTGTGCTATCAGATGTGATCTGTCTGTGATTATTATTATTAATTATTATTAATTAATTAAAATTTATTATCAATTATTTATATACTAATAATAGCCTGTGCTATCAGATGTGATCTGTCTGTGATCATTATTATTAATTATTATTAATTAATTAAAATTTATTATCAATTATTTTATACACTAATAATAGCCTGTGCTATCAGATGTGATCTGTCTGTGATTATTATATTAATTATTATTAATTAATTAAAATTTATTATCAATTATTTAATATACTAATAATAGCCTGTGCTATCAGATGTGATCTGTCTGTGATCATTATTATTAATTATTATGAATTAATTAAAATTTATTATCAATTATTTTATACACTAATAATAGCCTGTGCTATCAGATGTGATCTGTCTGTGATTATTATTATTAATTATTATTAATTAATTAAAATTTATTATCAATTATTTAATATACTAATAATAGCCTGTGCTATCAGATGTGATCTGTCTGTGATCATTATTATTAATTATTATTAATTAATTAAAATTTATTATCAATTATTTAATATACTAATAATAGCCTGTGCTATCAGATGTGATCTGTCTGTGATCATTATTATTAATTATTATTAATTAATTAAAATTTATTATCAATTATTTTATACACTAATAATAGCCTGTGCTATCAGATGTGATCTGTCTGTGATTATTATTTTTTTATTATTATTGATCATTATTATTAATTAATTAATACTTATTATTAATTATTTTATATACTTCTAATAGCCTGTGCGATCAGATGTGATCTGTCTGTGATTATTATCATTATCATTAATTTATTAATTAATACTTATTATTAATTATTTTATATCCTTCTAACAGCCTGTGCGATCAGTTGTGATCTGTCTATCAAGTGATCTGCTGGATGCACGCAGTAATGTGAAACAAGTGGTCAAATTGTCTGCGTTACAAAAGCTTCCCGTAAGTAAATAGTCCAATTATTGAATATTACCTTTATAAACCGACCGACCGTTATTTGGAGGTGGTCACACTGGATATAGGTGCCCTCAAGTCCAGTAAAGGAAATATCTACGCTTATTATCCAAATGGAACCTCTATAATACGGACACCGAGGGGCCATAAAAAATGTCCGTGATATAGAGGTGTCCGTATATAGAAGTGTCCATAATATAGAGGTGTCCGTAATATAAAGGTGTCCGTAATATAAAGGTGTCCGTAATATAGTGGTGCTCGTGATATAGAGGTGTCCGTAATATAGAGATGTCCGTAATATAGAGGTGTCCGTAATATAGAGGTGTCCGTAATATAGAGGTGTCCACAATATAGAGGTGTTCGTAATATAGAGGTGTCCGTAATATAGAGGTGCTCGTAATATAGAGGTGTCCGTAATATAGAGGTGTCCGTAATATAGAGGTGTCCGTAATATAGAGATGTCCGTAATATAGAGGTGTCCGTAATATAGAGGCGTCCGTAATATAGAGGCGTTCGTAATATAGAAGTGTCCATAACATAGAGATGTCCGTAATATAGAGGTGTCCGTAATGTTGATGGTTTTCAACCATTCCCTAGAGAATTAAATAACAAAAGACACGGCGGCCATGTTGGAGGATATAACAAAAGAATTCATTGACAATTCTTTTGTTAAGTTCCTCCAACGTGGCCGCCGTGAAAACCATCAATAGAAGTGTCCGTAATATAGAAGTGTCCGTAATGTAGAGGTGTTCGGGCATCTTGATAAGTCTTGGTTCGTTTTAACAGGATCAACTTCTAGCAAATCTACAGTTATTCTACGACTTCAATGGTAAACCAGAGAGATTGACAAAAAACCTTAACCTTGGTTTTCCACTAGTCTCGTCAGTCTTTACAGAGTGGGATTGGTGGATTACCTGTGGTCGATCCCCGCCTACTAAAATCACGCAAGTCTGAAATGTCCTGAATATTTCAAGGTAATCCTTGGGCTTCCTGTGGTGATCTACACTTTGTGGGGTGATTCGAAGAAAATCGATGGGTTCCCAGTGGAATATTGTAATGTAGTCATTGGGCTGCCTGTGGTGATCAGTCTACAAGGAATATTGTAATCTAGTCTATGAGCTGCCTGCGGTGATCAGTCTACAAGGATTTTCTAAGAAAAACGATGGGTTCCCTGTGGTGATCACTTTATAGGAATATTCTAGTGTAGTGGATTACTGCCTGTGCTGATAAGTCTACAAGGTTTTTCTAAGAAAAACGATGGGTTCCCTGTGGTGATCACTTTATAGGAATATTCTAATGAAGTCAATGGGCTGCCTGTGCTGATCAGTCTACAAGGATTTTCTAAGAAAAACGATGGGTACCCTGTGGTGATCACTTTATAGGAATATTCTAATGAAGTCGATGGGCTGCCTGTGGTGATTAGTCTACAAGGTTTTTCTAAGAAAAATGATGGGTACCCTGTGGTAATCACTTTATAGTAATATTCTAATGTAGTCGATGGGCTCCCTGTGGTGAACTCTCCTAACCAAGAGTACACAAATTTAAAGTATTAATGGTCGCTGTATATAGTAATCTTCTAGTGGTAGTTAGGTTCCCTGTGGTGATATCCATTCAATCTCTTTGTATATAGCTATGTTTTAATGAATTGAGTCTGATCGATGGGATCCCTTCAGGTGATAGCTGGGTTCCCTGTGGTAATATCCACTCTTTATCCTAAATTTATACTCGGTGTAAATACTCGATTGTAAAATCGTCGTGAAGTTCAAAATAATAGGCATTGGGAGAGTGTGATGAAGTGTGACAAAATGCTTTGTTTGATAAGATGAATCGATGTTCGAGAGCTGCAATATGCGTGATATTAGCCTCATTTACTGTGTACCCGGAACACCCTGCGGTCCCAACAACGTTTTTTCAAATAGACCAGTTTCGAATTGCAAATTACCGCTGTGTTCCTTGATTACAGACTCATTTGCACATGGTTAGCCTCGTATCAGTGTTTAAATATTCACAAATACCAACGGTAAAGTAAAGAATGCACAACTTCAACAATACAAACACTTTGAAACTCGACGGACCTTGACTGGAACACGTGAATATTCTGCACAAACTCGAGGCTAACCCTGTGCAAATGGGTCTGTAATCAAGAAACACAGCGGTAATTTGGAATTCGAAACGGGTCTATTTGTTGTAAACTTATTTCAACAAAGTTAGTCAACCTAAAACACTCGACGCTCAGACTGCTAAGGATCCTGGGACATTTCGTATTCAACAAGTAAAGCTTTTGATAGAAACTGTAGCTTGAGGTTGCTCACAGAAGGTGGTACAAATAACCGATAAAGTAAATTTACCACAATCCTTGACGAACTCAGCTTTGGGGCTTTTCAGGTGACTAACTTGAAATAAAGACTCGGAATTTTTTCTGAGGCTTTCAATTTGCAGCTGCATAAGTTACTTGATATACTGCGAGGATCAGCTCAATTTGATACATTACAACCGCAGTACAAATATAAATTTCATATATATTCTCATACACATAACTTGAAATAAGCATTCTCTACTTTCACATCCCCATAATACTTTTCATCTTTGGGGGGTAACCAGAGGGTAAAAACCCACTTATTTTGCTGAAGGCTAATCAGACAATATTGACAATAACTTGTTTGGTATCCAAAAATAAAATGAAGAAGTAAAAAACAGAAAAAGATAGAAGCTTGAAGACGTTTAAGGTAAATTTCAAACATTTTTTCGTAAGTCAATATATTTTCTGTAAGACCAAAACACTTCATGATCTGTACACGCAAAAATAACTTGGAATAAACTGATAATCAGTATTGTACAGATAAAAGCAGGTATAGTATAAATTCAATTAAGAAACCTTTCAATTTGGGACAGTTTTTTGATTGGTTACCCCCCAAAGACGCAAGGCATTATGGGGATGTGAAAGTAGAGAATACAACTATTTCAAAAAGAGTTGTCGGTCGGAGGTCTGCAATCTAAGACCGAGTAGCACGCTGCAAAATGTAATATCTTCACAGTCGAACAACGTAGTTTTCTTTTAGATTGGAATGTCAAGCATGACCATCTAGTTATGACCATCTAGTTAGAAATTTGATTTTTCCGTATTAACTCCCGTTTGAATCCGAATTTTTATTCATTCGGTTAGGCCTACCGTCCACACTAGTCCGGGCGAATCCGGAACAATTCTTCACTGAAAACGATTTTTTTCGAATACGATCTCCAGAGTAGAACAATTAGAAAACGCCGGCTAGCCGTATTAGTATGGACGGAGAACATTTCGTATCCGAATTTTTTCGAATACGATGACGTCATGATTGTCATGGGAACATGGCGGGAAGGCTAAAAATTCACCGCGGGCTCAATTTCAGCTTCGATGCACATGCTCAGTTGTGCAATGAAGCGTTTTTGCAGCCTCTGATCGGACTAGTGTGGACTCGAAATATTTTATCCGTTTTTAGGTGTGGACGGAAAACTTTTTTTTCGGTTTCGGTGTGAAAGTTGCGGATTCAAATTTATCCGGCATAGTGTGGACGGGGCCTTAGTCTCATACCGCTCATTTCACATCTGGGACCGACAACGTTTCAGGAATAGCTAGATGTATAGCCACGTTTGACTGAGTATGAGCGATGGGTTACTCCAGATACTCCATGGAAATATAGACAATTCGCTTTTTCAAACTTCAAAGAATCCAATAATCTAAAATCAGAGATAGTTTCCACTTATTTTATTTAAAGATAATTTCAAACGATAAAACACTTTTCCAAGCATAAATTTTCAATACGCAATGCCAATTTGGACTTTTGATGCTATTTTTGCGAACTATTTGTCTCCGTTAGTAAATAATATATATGCCTATTAATATGTAAAAAAGTATATTTTGTAAATGAAAAAGAAAGAATTTGTAAAAAAAATTATTCTGGTGTTTTCCGTTTTGTTCAATATTTTAAACGCGTTCCAAGGGCGTGGCCAGGGGGACGTTTTTTTGGTTCGGAGTTTCGGGGGCCCAAATGAAATTGCAAATTTTTGTATTTTGTACTCCCCCCATCCCCCACCCCCCACCCCCCAACTCTCCAATACAATGACAATCCAAACATTTTGGTGACCGTAAAAGATTCCAGCCGAAACTACAGGTACTCAACAAAAACAATTTAGAAATCTAGAAAGTTAGAAAGAATATGAAGAAGCCCGAAGACGGTTGTTTACTCGTCTCCCTACGCCACCCTAATCTTGATTACTTGTTAATTATCTGGCAGTAATTGGTTATTTCCAATTTTAATTAATCAATTAATTGCTTGGTCATCAGTTAATTAGGTCTCAGTTTTGTAGCATATAGCGACACTGGTGAAAAACGCACTGTGCACGCTCGGAGATGGCGTAGCGTAACTAACGGCAACTTGTATTTTTGATGCCGGTGTTTTGATTGTTTTACAAAATCGCAAGACTTAAGAAAAATAATGAAAACTTAAGGTTGTCCTTTTCGCAATAGCAAGATAATTTCGATTGAAACTCATTGCTGATTTATACAAAAAAACTTTTGTCTATACAAAGCAAAAATAATTCCGCCACTCGCGGCCCGACGTCAACATCCAGCATGGTTAATTTGCAGATAATCACAAGGTCGGATTCTATGTAAAGAAATTCAAAAACATCTGTAAAATTCCAAAACGAATATTCAAAAAATAGCCCTGTCGGTTAAAATAAAATCTAACTTTCGGATGTGATCAATTGTTATTGTCCGCCATTTTGTTTTTTCTCCCAACGCATGCGCAGTGCGTTTTTCACCAGTGTCGCATATAGCCCCTTGCACTGAGACCCGAGTGGAATTGTTCTCGAAACGAAACAATGACATTGTTTTGAATAAGAAAAGACGGTCTATTGTTTTGGCCCCGAGGACATTTCCTCTTGGAAATCAATGGAAGTATGAAAGCGCAGGAATGCTAAAAACAACCTAGTCGTAAATATTGCTATCCATAGATCTTAAAATTATAAAATTATCTACAATTAACAATTATTCGCCGAAGTCGAAGTGATTATCGGTGAATGTTTGCCGAGACGCAAGTCTTTGAGCGGCGCGCGAGGTAAATATTCACAGTGATTACTGAGTTATATATGGAAGTACTCCCCCCACCCCTTCTTTTAGGTTTTGTGACCCGGTAATACGCGTCACGCGTTATTGAGAATCCAATAAGCCTGAAGGGAGATGACGTTTTACCCCCGTCTCTAGACCAAAGTCCTTTTCACGCTGCTTTTGTTCTTTAATTATGACTATTGTTCCTGTATTCTCTAAGGATTCAAAATTTTTAATATGAACGAATTAAAAAAACTATTATGATATGGAGTCGGGGGTAAAACGTCATCTCGCTTCAGGCTTATTTACAAGTTCTATCGTATGAAATTTGATGTTATATCTCTAGACAGACTGGCAGTCGATTTCTCTAAATGTCAATCGTTTTCTCATCACCCTTTGTCTCGTTCTTCTTACTTGTGTTTTGTCCACAGTGTCACACGTCGCTGTTCGTCTCTCTCGGTACAGATCCGGGCTATTTTGGACAGCATCTGAATCATTGTCATCGACCTCTTCATTGCTATTGATGGTGAAAAAACCTGTTAAAAATGCTTTATACTCCATTTGCACTTTTGAACGTACAGATCATGTGACCTTACCCCAACCCCTTAAACAGGCAGTTGTGTGAAAATGATCCTCGGAAATGAAAAGAACAGTGGACCTCGATATTTGGCAAGGAAGCGAGGTGTCTGCTTCTAGAGCTCGACAGCCAATGCATTTTTATCATACAAATTCTTACAAAATTCTTGCCAACTTTCTTATTAACCATTCCGAAATTAAGGGAAAGATCTAGGTTGAGTTGGCATTGATGTGCATTGCTTAGGACTGTTTTAGAGGTTCGACATATTTCCAAGATGGTGTCTATTTCTATCCCAATAACACTCCGACAATGCACTTCAATGCCAACTCGACCCAGTTTTTTGCTCAACCTCGAGATGACCAATGACCTTGAGATAACCTTGCTATCATCGAGGTGCTCTTTCCATTTCTGGCGGAAATGGCGGTTAGCTTGAGAAGTGCCTTTTGGCCATTTATACAGTTCAATGGTCTACTTCGACGATACGATGGCCATCTTGGATCGCAAGACATTATGGAGCGTCCAGGGGGCAAATAAAGCTTCGTTATAGTAATGACCTCGATTCATATTAACAGCTCACCAAAAGAGAATATAACAACAACCACAACAGCAACAGAACCAAAACGGTACATCGATCACCTTTACCGATAAAACAGAGACACCTTTGTTTTGTGTCATCTTTAATTTGCTTTGTTTTGCAAGAAGGCCTCCGTATCGTCGAAGTAGATTAAGTACGTTCAATAATCAATCCTTAGATTCCTTACCTTGTACGAAAATGCATAGCATTTCTTCGTGTTTTTTGATTTGCCGACTTGCAACCATTCCGATTTTTAAGAGCGTCTATAGAAGAACCTGTGAAATGCTGGCTGTCTTGACGATTATTTAAGAACTCTTCGAAGTCGCATTGACGCGGTTTGTCACTTCTTTCCAATCGTTTTCTTTCGTGGCGATTTGCCGCTTCAATTTCAAGGGCTGTTAGGTCCAGGCTAGCCGTTCCTTGGTTTGCGGCATTCTTACTGTTGCAAAGTGGGCTAATGTCATCCACAATGACGTCAACTGTACTGATACTAAGCATGGATCCTAAGAGTGAAGAGAAAATCTTTGTGTATTTGAAATAACAATTGGAATATTGGCCAAAAATCATCCAACATGGATGCCACTTTTATTCCCTTAGGGATGGTTGCGAACCACCTATAGTGAACATCATCCAACATGGCTGGCACTTTTATTCCCTTAGGAACGATCACAAACCACCTATAGTGAACACCATCCAACATAGCTGCCACTTTTATTCCCTTAGGAATGATTACAAACCACCTATAGTGAACATCATCCAACATGGCTGCCACTTTTATTCCCTTAGGAATGATTACAAACCACCTATAGTGAACATCATCCAACATCGTTGGCACTTTTACTTTTTTACTTCATGGTAAATATAATCTAAGCAATAATGGTACCGCTATTTAAAAAGCGGATAACTAACTTTCAATTGTTCAATTCATAAAAAAAGCGAATGGAAATTAGGAACTCGGAACAAATTTGATTCAGGTGCTGGCGTATTGAAAAAGGAAACAAAAACGGACGCGGTGCCAGCAAGACGTGATCACTAGCAAAATTCTATATCTGTGTCCGTTTAAAAAAAATAAGGTTCTTATATTATAAATGACCAAATGGGCTCGTATTTTAGCGTCCGCCTCGACTTTAGAGAAGTACCCGCAGGTTCGTTTTAGAGTTACCACTGTCTTCTTGTTTTTCGTCAATTCTTCAATCAGCAAATTGAGTCAAACGGTGGAATTCTATCGGGACACTTATTCGATTCAGGTTTTTAGTGCTTAGAAAGCAAAGTTTTGTTAGCATTACTATATACAACATCATCTTTGCCTCTTGCGCCCGCTTTTCTCAAAACCACACGGAATATTAATGTACCGACGTAAGAGATGAAAGTATAGCGCTTGAACCCTATTTCCCTACACCATATCAAAGCAATTTTACCAATCATACCTACATCTTATTTTAGATCTTTTCGAAATTACCTTGAGTGTAAGACTAACATGAAAATACAAAAAGAAATCACACTTTTTCTCGATAGAAGTTGTGCCAGTACTTTTGTATATTCCCGTTGGCGTTGAAGATCTTTCAGTCAAAGGGGTCTATTTATAAAAAGCATTTCAAACAAATGTTCTGTAAAACTCTTCACTTTGTTTTACCTTTCTTTCGCGAGTCTTCTTGTGGAATAGGAGAGTCCATCTCGAGATTGCAGTCTTTACGTGGTGCCATGGAGGAGTGAAATGCTTTCTAATAATGTAATGCATGGAATAACTCTCCTACCATAACAATCGAAAGCTTAATTAAAGCCAATTATGATTGGTAAAGTACTTGAGGTGTGGCTCCCAAATCGATCATCAAAGCATTTCTTTGTTTCTCCGATGCCAGTTAAATTGTTTGCTTTTGTGTTTCTTTCGCGTCCCTGTATAACTGTTAAAATTGGACGAAAATTAATTTATTATTATCATTATTATTATTATCATTTATTATTATCATAAACTCATTAACGCTCAAACGTCGGTGCATGAAAGCATGCAAATACGTTACCGTTAGTCAGAGCAGTTTTAGTATGACTGAAAAGCTCAGTGCCGTAAACGTGAAGTGCCGTGACCGTGATGCTTAATAGAATCTTAATTGGCTGATTTTCTTCACGCGCAATGTGATTGGTCTAAAAGTGATTGACCTTGGCGTGACCGTGTCCGCGCAGTGTTTATGCCGTGTTCCGGGTATTTGATTGGATGGAGAGTAAATTCTCGTGCAATGTGATTGGTCTGGCGTATCCCTTACCGTTTCACGACCGTTCGTGCCGTGAATTAACTTTCCACGGACATACGAAAACTGCTCTACTTTTCCACGTCGTGCTGTAAAAAGAATATGGGTTTTGTAACATTTTCATTGAAGTCAAAACTTTAAATAATTTAAGGCTTGGCTGACTCATTTCTTTTCTCTTTCAAAACTTTCTTTGCTAAGGTAATATTAAATATTGATTGTCAGCTTGGCAGCCTTATGTCCACTCTTTTTCAAAATTTTCGTTGGTATGGTAATATTGAAGAAATAGAAAACGCGCGTACGTACTGTGTACAGTTATAAAGCACGTGGGGGTTAGCAGAAGACTAGAGAAGTGTAAGAAGAAGCACGACGCGTAGTGGAGTGCTTCTGAACACTTCTCGAGTGTTCTGTCAATCCTCAAGTGCTTTATAACTCCACACAGCACAGCAAGCAAGTTCTTTATTTCTTTTATAAAATACAAATTACTATGACCGTTATTTTGGTTAGGAATGACGCAACTGAAAGTGTGCGCGCGTTCTGTGGTGCTATCATATCGTTGCTATGGTAATATTAAATATAGATTGTCGGCTTGGCTACCTAGCTTCTTTTTTTAACTTGTGTTGCTATGGTAATATTAAATATTGATTGTCGGTTTGGCTACCTAGCTTCTTTTTTTAACTTGTGTTGCTATGGTAATATTAAATATTGATTGTCGGTTTGGCTACCTAGCTTCTTTTTTTAACTTGTGTTGCTATGGTAATATTAAATAATGATTGTCGGCTTGGGTGTCTTATGACATTTCTTTTTCAAAACTTTCGTTGCTATGGTAATATTAAATAATGATTGTCGGCTTGGGTGTCTTATGACATTCTCCGTGGTTTTTTAGGTGTAGCAAATGTTATTGTTTTCGGTGTTATAGTTTTTGTTTTGCAGGGTACAGACCATTCCCGGCTATGCTTGAGCATCCACCCAAACAATGGGTAGTTTTTTTCAATAGAACACAAAATGTCCAACCAACAAACTCGAATTCATAAGATTTTTAGGTAGATTTTTTATTTTTTTTATTTTTTTTTATGTACCTTTAGAATAGCAGCAGTAAGGGGGACTCGCGGAGCGCCGGCAGAGGCAAAATAGACCCCCGGCCCCCCCTGGGCTTTTTCGGGTTTGACGAGGCCCTACAGGGGGTCTTGCACGATCCGTCGGCAGCGCGAAAAGTCCCTTACTGCTGCTGTGTTGGGTACCGTAAACGGAGGTAAAAATATCTTATAAATATACGATGCACGAATGTAAGAAGTTCGTTAACGACTTTTGCATAATTTGTCTAAGACCTAAAGTTATCGTACCTAAGCCAGAACCCTTTTGGTGTTGTGGTAAAAAAATGCAAATAGAAGACGACACGTCAGCACAGTGTTACGAGTGTGGTAAGAATATTCGTAATGCCGTACCAAATGCTACCAAAGAGCAATATTAGTAGAGTGTACAGAATCCCATTGTTTCGGCAACCACTTTCGGCTACCTTTTTTTGTGTTCCAAAAGAGTGTATGCGTGTTCCAAAAGATGTGTATGCGTGTCCCAAAAGATGTGCAGCCGCGTCCCAAAAGATGTGCAGCCGCGTCCCAAAAGATGTGCATGCGTGTCCCAAAAGACGTGCATGTGCTAAAAAAGTGTCTCAGAATGTTAACAATAAGGTTAAATCTTCGTTAAGTATATGCTAGTAGAGGGTATGGATTGTCCGCGCCTCGACTACCTTTTTTTGTGTTCCAAAAGAGTGTATGCGTGTTCCAAAAGAGTGTATGCGTGTTCCAAAAGATGTGGATCCGTGTTCCAAAAGATGTGGATCCATGTTCCAAAAGATGTGCATAGTAGAAGCGCCCTGTTTTAGGGCCCTTCCTAACTTAGAAGAGTGTATCGTTTGTCCGCGCCTCGACACCTTTTGTGTTCGCAACCGCGTCCCAAAAGGTGTCGATCCGGATATCCCCCGTAGAATGTCGACAATAAGGTTAAATCTTTGTTAAGGATGCCTGGAAACTATTTCAAAGAGTGTCTTAGAATGTCGACAATAAGGTTAAATCTTTGTTTAGGATGTTACAGAATCCCATTTTCCCGGCAACCACTTTCGGCTACCTTTTTTTGTGTTCCAAAAGATGTGCATTGCTGTCCCAAAAGATGTCTGTGTCGTGGTTTGCGACGCTTCCCAAAATAGAAGAGGGTCAGTGCCTCGACACGACTACCTTTTTTTGGTGTCCCCAAAAGGGTGTCTTTGCGTGTTCCAAAAGATGCGTATGTGTGTCCCCAAAAGATGTAGATCCATGTTCCAAAAGATGCGTATGTGTGTTCCAAAAGAGTGTCTCAGAATGTCGACAATTAAGGTTAGATCTTTGTTAAGTATATATGGAAACTATTTCAAAGAGTGTCTTAACAAAGATTTAACCTTATTGTCGACATTCTGAGACACTCTTTGGAATAGTTTCCAGGTATCCTTAACAAAGATTTAACCTTATTGTCGACATTCTAAGACACTCTTTGGAATAGTTTGCCCGAAGAGAATGGAGGCCCCTTCTACCTTCTTTGTAGGGCCACGCGCAATGGTGCAGCTACGTAGCCCGGAATTCGAATGTTGCCTATTGTCTCCTGCGCTCTGTACAAGCCACCTACCACATCCAAAAGGATTTCTATCGTGCGCTGTTTTCCTAGCATGTATCCAGCTATGCCTATGGCTATGTACAAATACATGTCTATATCCTATGGATCCATGGAATACCCCCTATGGATCCACATGCCCAAACCCTGTCTACATATGTATATGGCCACGCCCAAGATACTATCCGAGGAAGAGATCGCAGGATTGTTGGAAGATCGACGAAATGGAGTAGGGCTGCAAAAGGTAGCCAAAAAGTACGGCATAGGCATACCAAAGATACGCAGGATAGAGCGAGAGAATGGTCTGGAGGTAGCAATACCCGAAAAGCCACCTACTACAGACCTGCAGAAACATTTCCTAGAAGTGCAGGATTCCTTTGCTATAGTCTTGGACGATCTCCAAAAAGCTAGAGAAGAACTCCGAGACGCAAAGGAGGAATTGCTAGCCAAAATGGAACCCGAAGAGGATTCCTTCGAAGAAATAGAGGACGAAGTGGAGGAAATATCCACAAAAATAGACTGGCAAATAGCCGGCAATGTGCTATTTGCCGTCTTGGGCATTGCTGCTGTCGTTTGGGCGCGCATGCAACCGCCCAAAGTTGTCTACTACAGACATCCAGCGGAGCCGCAGAGAAATTCTAGGATTCCGGAAATGGAGTAGAAACGTGCACTAGCCGGTCTTTCTTCTTTGCTTTGGTAGTCTTTTCTCTGCCTATTTTGCAATACAAAGGCGCTGGAGATGTCCAGTCTATAGTTTGCTCTTCTAGAAAATGTCCCCAAACTGGAGTGGTTGCATGCTCCACAGTGCAGCCCTCCAATACGCACTCCGAACATAGCTCGGAAAGGAACAGTATTGTCCTTTCTTTTTTTCTGTAGGTGGTTTTGGCGTACTTCCAGCATTGGTATTCGTTCGGCTGCATATGTAGCGCCTGCGTACATTCTTTGTTCGGTGGCGCTACGACTTTCAGTAGCTTTCCTGGATTCTGCGGCATTTTGTGGTCTATTTTTCTGGCCAACTCGTGGTATGTGTCCAAGCCTGGTCCTTCCGGTACGAAGACAGTTGCTATGCCATTTTTCCATGGCAGTGCGTATGTTGCCGTTTGCTTCGAACTTTCCAGCTGCAAATGCCTCCAATAGGGCTTCCGTGGCCCATGCCACAGACGTTTCTCTATTCCTCCGCAATACTACTCGGTGCCCCCTTGCCAACCAGCCAGCATCCAAGTCTCTGGGGATCGCATATCCTAGTATTTTGTAGTCTCCTGCGGGTATTTGGTCCATCCTATGCACTTTGGCTCTGGGCGTCTCTGGACCAAACGAGCTTTCTTTTCCAAAGAACAATCTACGCAGATTGTCTGTTCTTTTGGAAATCCTATCCAACAGCTTTTCGTACTTTTCCAACTCTTCTTCTATCTTTCGCCTGTCTTCTTCTTTTTGCCGCAGGATGTTCTGCTTTTGTTCCGACAGCTCTGCGTGGTATCTCTGCGTGGCTTCTACCCACTCGTCGCCTTCCAAATCGTCTCGTATGTCTTCCAAGCGCTGCTGCCGCTTTCTTTTGGACAGAAAGGATATCCTGCGGTCCGTAGGTACTTCCAGTATTCCGAAGAGACTCTTTTCTACTCCTATTCTTTGCGCCTTCTTCGTACGCCATATCCACTCTACGTGTTCCGTCGGAGGCAGCATTGTGGCAATGGCAGGGGCATTTGTATGCACTCGGGTGGGGAATTTGGACTCCGCCAATACCGTAGGCGAGTTTTTTGTGTAGCAGCGCAGCGGAGCTATTTCCACAGGTTCCATACCAAGCACATCTATGCGAAATATGGGGCATTTGCGCAGGCCAAACTCTGCTATGGTCCAAAGTACACATTGTTCCCATTTGTCGTTGCCACGAACTCGCACTCCGGCTATGCGTCTGGTTTCCAAATTACAGTACCAAGCTAGGAATATTTCTTTCGTCTCCTCGCAGCAAATACACAAGCACCTGTCCAAATGTTCCGCAAGTGCCAACCACATATTCTTTGGCGGCTGTACTACGAATATGTCCTGCAAAGGTTCTAGTGTTTCCGCGATGGCATTGGTGTGGGATTTGGAGAAATCTTTGCCATAGATGGATATTTCTACCCTAGTGCATCCTCTTTTTTGCACGTCTGGGCGTAGGAATGTTCTACGCAAATGGTCGTTGGGACAATCCACGTACTCTGCCAACTTTGCTCCTACTGGGTTTTGCACTTCTCCGGCCTCGAAGTTCGACACTATCTTGTTGTATATTTTGGTTCTCTTTCCGTCTTCCATCCAAGTACAAACATGGTTCCCGACTGCATGCGTATTGTCCAAAATGGTACCATTGCGCCAACCAACTTCTCCTTGTTCTTTGTAGCCCATTTGCCGCAGTCTGCGCACCAATGCAGCTCTGTCCAAAGTACCGGAGAAATCCTGTGTGTAGTCCACGGAGTAGATGCCATATCCTTGCCCATACAAAGCCATGGAGAATTTGCGTACGTTTTCCCCGACATCTTCTATTTGCAGCTCCGAAGTGTCTACTTTGGCCACGAAGTATCCAGCAGGATCTGTGTCGTGTATTCCATACCATTTGCCTTTGGCATTGGAGCGCTCTTCTATCTTTGCGATGTTTTCTATGATCTTTCCCTGCTTGCAGGTATGTACGATACTCATGGGCAGAAACCCACCAAATGCCACTGTTGCTGCCGTAGATATCTGCGCAACTATTGTCTTTGCATTTCTGCAGAGCAGCTTCTTGCCATACAAATTCTCTTCCGCAACGAAACCATATACGAATATGTCGTCTACGAATGGCGGCAATCCTTCCAGCGGCTGCAAACTGGTAGTACCTTCGTTGTTGCGTAGGTAGTCGCATTTGGATATGTCCGGCAGCAAGTTCCCGTCGCATGCATTGTCCAGCAGCAAATGCGCCAACACTCTGCTCTTTGCACGTATGCCCATTTCTTGCAATGTAACCGAAATACTCTTTTGGGAGTCCATGTCTATATCTAGGAGCAGAAGGTTTTTGGCTACTACTATGGATTTTCCCGCGCGCCCTTGCTACGAGGACTCGTTTTGGGGCCCTTGCTACCATGGAGAGGCATTTCGCACCACGGACATTTCTGGTGCCAGCGCAGTGGGCACGCACATCTTTTGGACAAAAAAGGTAGTAGAGTGACACAACAAGCAGTCCTAGCCTCCATTTACATCCTTAACAAAGATTTAACCTAATTGTCGACATTCTGACACTCTTTTGGGACACGCAATGCTAGGTAGTTTCCACACATACTTAACAAAGATTTAACTTCGTTGTCGACATTCTGAGACACCTTTCGAAATAGTTTCCACACATACTTAACAAAGATTTAACTTCGTTGTCGACATTCTTTGCCGCGGCGGGGAACGAATCGTCCTCTCCCATCTTTCGGGAAACGCATACACTCTTTTGGGAGGCAGTGACGATCCATACACTCCGCGGCACAAAAAAAGGTAGCCGAAAGTGGTTGCCGAAACAATGGGATTCTGTACACTCTACTAAATATACCGGCCGAAGACCTTGGATATGACTCATCCAGTCCCTAAAGTATTTTATTCTCTTATAAGGTGTTTTCGTACGACCTCCATTGGCGTAATATTGCTCTTTGGTAGCATTTGGTACGGCATTACGAATATTCTTACCACACTCGTAACACTGTGCTGACGTGTCGTCTTCTATTTGCATTTTTTTACCACAACACCAAAAGGGTTCTGGCTTAGGTACGATAACTTTAGGTCTTAGACAAATTATGCAAAAGTCGTTAACGAACTTCTTACATTCGTGCATCGTATATTTATAAGATATTTTTACCTCCGTTTACGGTACCCAACACAGCAGCAGTAAGGGACTTTTCGCGCTGCCGACGGATCGTGCAAGACCCCCTGTAGGGCCTCGTCAAACCCGAAAAAGCCCAGGGGGGGCCGGGGGTCTATTTTGCCTCTGCCGGCGCTCCGCGAGTCCCCCTTACTGCTGCTAGAATGCATTGATTCTAAGGCACACATTTTCAGCAATCGGTGTCTGTTCCATGCTGTATATCAGCAACACATTCTAGCTTGTCCGACGTAGCAACAGTAACTAGGGAGGTAGAACAATGAATGCGGGATCGGTGTATTGGAAACCAGTATTGACACTTGTTGGGAAACTATTAAAAAAGTATTCGTTCATAAGCCTTGAAAGCGCTTCTCATTCACACGCGCGAAATCTTGAAAAAAAATATCGAGACATAATAGGGTTTTGGTGGACGCCAATCAAAGAAAAGGCATTGTCGGAAAACACAAAGCTTTTAATGGCACGTGCCTATGGAATGTCATGGAAACGCATTGATTGACGTCCACCTAAACCTACTTCGTCACGATGGCAAATTATACGATTTCACGCGTGTGATTGAGAAGCGCTGTAAATGCACACCTAATAAACGCAATGTGAAATCAGAACTCTTTATTAATATACCAATATTTCTAATACTGTAAATTAGACGCGTTTTTTTCCCTGACAAACACAGCTATTTCAAAAACGGTTGGTGAAGGGTTCGTTACATGCTGCTTACTAAGCTTGAAATGTATTTTTTACAATAACTTACTAATTTCTCGCGCGCTGATTGGTTATTTTTTATCATCAATAAGAGGACAGACAGATAAAGCTGACGTCAACGAGCGCGCGCTCTTTCCGTTGGTTGTTTTGATCGCTAAAAATGAGAAGTTTTTATCGTTTTTGTTATTGTAAAAAACCAATTGACATCAGATTTTTATGTGTCTGTCCTCTAATTGACAATAAATTTCGCCATCACATTGTCAAAGTATTATGCGGAACCAATTTATTGTCAACAAGAGGACAGACACATAAAAATCTGATGTCAATTGGTTAAATATTCAGATGTAAGTAATTTCAGCAGAGAAGATTTTTGCAGGAAAAGGTGCAGACAACGTTCAGAAAAATTTTATATCGTTGCGACTTTTCGCTGCCGTTAGTGCAGTTCGAGCTTGTTATGCAACATGCAACGAGCATTTCTTGCCAGTTTTGAAGTAACTGTAGTCAAGATCGTACATCAAGATCTCGTCATCCATCGATTGATTTGAGATATTTTTTTCCTATTCAAATACGACGCTACCATGTAATAACGAGAGCGGCCTCTATAAACTGATAGTTTTTGAGCTGCAGAAAGAACTCCAACAACTTGGTAACCATGCCTTGCATGATGGACGAGTATTCCTGCGCCTGAGTTTCCTTGAACTGCGTCACACTGAGTAATGATGCGAGAGTTTACTGGGAAAAGAGGTTTACAAGTGGACTTGTACATCTTGTTTCTTGCATTAAAAGCTAGAATGAGATAAGTATTTTTTCTTTAATTTTTTAAATTTTTTCTTCAATATTTAAAATTTTTTAAATCTTTTAATTTTTTAAATCCTGCTGATTCGTTCTTTGAGTGCGAGGATTGTGAGCATCTTTGTCGCGCAATGTCACGGCATGTCGTAACCGTGTACGTGGTGTAAGTCAGTACCGTATGCTTCCCACTCATACGATAACCATTCTTATAGGAAGCCATATCAATGTTACGACATGTTGTACCGTGTACGTGATGTAAGTCAGTACTAAAGTATGTTTCCCACTCATACGATAACCATTCTTATGGAAAGCCATTTCAATGTTACCACGTCGTACCGTGTACATGCTGTATGTCAGTACAGTGCGTTTCACACTCATACGATAACCATTGTTATGGGAAGCCATATGAATGTTACGGCATGTCGTACCGTGTACGTGGCGTAAGTCAGTACAGTGCGTTTTCCACTCATACGATAACCATTGTTATGGGAAGCCATATCAATGTTACGGCATGTCGTACCGTGTACGTGATGTAAGTCAGTACATTGTGTTTCCCACTCTTAGGATAACCATTGTTATGGGAAGCCATTTCAATGTTACGACATGTCGTACTGTGTACGTGATGTAAGTCAATACAGTGTGTTTCCCACTCAGCACCATTAAGGCATGGCTCTTTTGAGGAAGTGATGGAAAATCAGTTATTTATTCATATCTTTGACAGTTTACTATGAATCTTTCCCAAATTTGGCTCGTAGTAGTAATTCTTCAAGGCAAGCAATTACCGCATATCTGTTACCATGGAAACCAGGTCACGTGACCACAAGGCCGCCATCTTGAATTTTTTAAACAAATCGTTTGTAGTCGTATTGAAACTACTTCAAAAGTCCTGAAAATCCATATTCCTTTTTATATTTGCAATACCTATATGGATCTAATTGGATATCTTGGAAATTATATTAAGTTTAATTTTTAGAATATTTTTAATTTTTTGGAAAATACAGAAAATATTCTAAAAATTAAACTTAATATAATTTCCAAGATGTCCAATTAGATCCATATAGGTATTGCAAATATAAAAAGGAATATGGATTTTCAGGACTTTTGAAGTAGTTTCAATACGACTACAAACGATTTGTTTAAAAATCCAAGATGGCGGCCTTGTGCTCACGTGACCTGGTTTCCATGGTAACCAAGGTTCTAAGGTTCCTTCTTTTCACAAAAGACATTAACTTGCCAAGTTTGGGGAAGATTCGTAGAAAACTGGCTATGATATAGCCAAACTGTTTTTCATCTGAGAGCCATGCCTTAATGATGCTGAGCACTCTTAGGATAACCATTGTTATGGGAAGCCATTTCAATGTTACGGCATGTCGTACCGTGCACGTGATGTAAGTCAGTACTGTGTGGGTCCCACTCATACGATAACCATTCTTATGGGATGCCATTTCAATGTTACAGCATGTCGTACCGCACTAGTACGATAACCGCTCTAAATGACAGTGTTAACGATTTTGGATTAAACTTTCTTACCTGAAAATGAGAGACTTGTTCTTCGGTTAAGAGGAACGGAACGCATTTCGATGCTTGTTTTTCCAGGAGATCTTGAAAGCTTTATGAGTGCATAGTCATAATCAACATTTGACTTCCGCTCAGTCGATCGTTTTGGTCTCCATACATGAGGGATATTATAGCTGTCCACGGTGTACCAGTTCATATCATTACTTCTTTGGAGAAACCCGACCCTAATGCTTTTGACAGGTTCCTTATTGATGCAGTGCGCTGCTGTGAGGACGTGGCGTGGACCTACGAGGGTTCCTGTGCAACTCCAGGAACAAAAGCGACCACAAGAGATGAGGGCCGTTGATGATTGGGGACTTAACTGTGCACTTACTGGACTCACCCTTGCTCTGTTATCTGCGCCAAAGATTTGACTTGCTTGAACTCTTGAAAATTGTTTTCTTGAAAAATGAACCAAAAACATGACAAACTGTTGCAACAAGATAAAGATGATCGCTTTCGACAAGTGGTCATTATCTAAAGATGGTGGTTGCGCTTAAGACCGATTTAGATGGCAAGAGTTTTTCTTACAACTGTCGCGCGCAACATGTTGGCAACGTGGAAAGTGTGTCACAAAAGGCCCGTCACAAAAGATGATCGTGATTACGATAGATGGACTCATGCTATAGATGGACTCGTGCTATAAATGGTTGCTCGCAAAAGATAATCATGATTACGATAGATGGACTCGTGCTATAGATGGATAATAATAATAATAATAATAATAATATAATAATAACTTTATTAATGTCTCTATTTCTTCTAGCCGGGCACAAGTGCCCTACTAATCGGGGAGACAAATTAATGGGCTCGTGGTGGACTTTTAAATGGACTCGTGCTATAGATGGTCGCTTACGACAAGTGTATAGTCGATCATGGAATGTATATCATTAGCTATTTTTCTTATCTGCTCACCTTTTTTCTATACTATGATCCACAACTACTCTTTTCTTCAGGTCATCACCACTACTTTTGTATTCATCCGGGATCTTCGTAGCCTTGACAACCGTTAGAAATCTTTTTCCATTGGAATAAACAGTATCATAGCTCTCTTTTAAATCAATAGATGGAATACTTTGGAGAATTTGGTCAATTTGTTCGGAACAGTTCATATTTGTATCGATAGTTGTGAGTTCTTCGTAGATAACGTCGCCGGGTTCGGGGTCTTGGTTGACGTTTGCGCTCTCTTTCTCTGGAGCCCAGCTCCACTCTATCTTGGTAAAATTACTATTCCCTGTCGAAAAACTAAAGAAGGACAAAAGATCAGAGTAACTCAAAGAGCTCGACTTACTAAATAGTACATGGTTATAGTATGTTGGAATTCAAAGCAAAATTAAAAAAAGCTATTCTGTTTTCATACGAAAAGAGATGTTTTGGCTGCAATAGGTAAAACATGTTTGTTTAGCTTGGTTTTGGCTTCTAAAAGACTCTCGTTATAGTTTACCACGATGACTCGAGCTGCAATTCACTATGCAAAGTAAAGAAAAGTATTCTGTATTTCTACAAAACGAGATGTATTGGTTACAATAGGTAATACATGTTGGTTTAGCCTGGTTTTGGCTTCTAAAAGACTCTCGTTATAGTTTACCACGATGACTCGAGCTGCAATTCACTATGCAAAGTAAAGAAAAGTATTCTGTATTTCTACAAAAAGAATTGTATTGACTACAATAGGTGAAAAAATGTTGGTTTAGCCTGGTTTTGGCTTCTAATAGACTCTAGTTATAATTTACCACGATAACTCGAGCTGCAATTCACTATGCAAAGTAAAGAAAAGTATTCTGTATTTCTACAAAAAGAATTGTATTGACTACAATAGGTGAAAAAATGTTGGTTTAGCCTGGTTTTGGCTTCTAAAAGCTCTAGTTATAATTTACCACGATAACTCGAGCCCGGGGGGTACTCCGCCAGAATTTGGGTAGGGGTGTTCCGCTGGGATTCTGAAAGGGGTACCCTGTTTATGACAAAAAAACTCAAATTTGTAGACCCTATGACAAAAGATATAATTTATTGCACCGAGTTCCTGTTTCAATTATCATGTCATCTCGCGTATCGTTTTTTTACAACCATAATAACCAGTTTCGGTCAATACGAAAGTAGAAACCCTGAATATGACAGGAAGTTCAGGAAGAACTTGGAACTTAAGTGAAATTGCATACCCTGTTTATGACAAGAAGCTCGAAAAACCATACCCTGTTCAGCGGATCATTCCCGTATAGTCCATATATGCGAGTACCCCCCCCCCCCTTCCCCCCGGGGACTCGAGCTGCAATTCACTATCCACTAACGTTTTTCATTTATTTATTCGAAAAAAATTCCAAAAGATCTAAGGAGTAGCAAGTGTATTCATGATTTTTAGAGAAGACACGATATTTTTCTTTATATTTCTCTCATAAACATTTTATCAGTCGAACCATATTTTGAGAATACGTTTCTCAGTTTGTTTTGTTTGTTGAAGACGAGAATTGATACTTTCCAAACTTGCCCGAATTTTTTTCATGTTGCTGTGTTTTTTCTTTTAGTGTTAAAATGTTTGAATTTTTCATGCTCTAATAAAACATTTTAAATTAAAGAAAGCATGCATGTGTTCAATACTATCTCATGGTATTTTAATAAACACGGTGTGTGGGGGATTTTCTATTGTTTATCATATCTTTAATTTCATAATTATCTTTTTTTTGCCTCCATGAGTTTAGTCCTAAATTAAGAGAACAGTAATATCATATCAGATTACACGCTATTTTTTGTCAAGTAATAAATTAAACATTCTTAAATCTTATTTTTGTATATTTTCTTATTTTCTTAATTTTTTTACTGCATTCTTTTTTTTTTCATTTCTCTATATATCATAAGTATTAAGAGGACATTTTTTTCAATAACGAGCAATAATGGCAAAAAGCGCCAAAAACTAGACTTTCGTATGAGCTTTTATCCCAATTTTCGTTTTGGGTTAACACTCAAAACCTTTTTTAAACAGTTAGAAACTGATGTACTATCATAAAATGCCTGTTTGAAGCGGTATTCTTAATTGTACAAAGATGTTTTGTTGCATTTGTGTTAGAATGTTGCTTTTTCAGCCTTTTTTATAGAAAATATATGGGAAATATGCAAATGAAGGCCTAAACCTCATTTTCGAATAAAATTTTTGCTTTGGGTCAACACTTTAATTCCACTTTCATCGGTCATCTCCACTTCCAAACAAGTGAAACTTTCTGAATAACAAGATTTTAGCCTTGTACAACAGCCTTTCTTCAAGAAAATAGCTTTCGGCGCTCACTGCTCTAATACGAAAAGAATTCTCTCTTAATTATTGTGTTCTTTTTTATGATTATTCGGTTTCTCGTATATATCTTTTTAGATATCTCTTTCCTAATTCGAAGTCCCACTTGTTTTTTCTAATTTGTAATGTACGATTTTTATATTTTCACCAACCATTTTTCGATTTCATTTCTAATTTTTGCTTTCTTCTCTCATTATTCCCTTTGTTTATATTTTTTATTCCTATTCTTCATTTTTGTTATCTTATTTCTTGGTTACAATTAATGCCCACCTTAATTTTCCTTTACATTTCTCCTGTCTTATTTCCGATTTTTCTTTTCGTTTTTTCTCGTTTTTCATATCTTATTACCTATTCCTCAACATCTATTTTTCATATGTGTTATTTTTGACTTCTTCTTCTTCTTTCAAATCCGTCTTATCTTCCTTTTTTTTCCTATAATTTTGAATTTATTTTAAGTTCTTATATTATCAAAACTCATTGTTATAGTATATAGTTCAGCGTTTGTATTGCCAAAATTCTCACTGACAAAAAAGCCCTAAATAATAAAGGCTTTATGCTAAACATAGCTAACAAAAGGAAGCTATTTTCGCCCACGGTTTCCTACCTATTATTTCAAACTCTAATATCACCGGTAATTCAGAGTACAATATCTCAAGTTAGCAACTGTTAGCTTCACTTGGGGGCGAAAGGTAATGAACGGATAATTCATACTTTAGCAAATCATTTAGCTTTGCCTAGTCGGTTCATGGTCAACGTAGGTAGACAAAAACACGATAACAACTGTGACGTGAAGCTTGTATAGATCTAATTTTAAATCTTGTAACATCCTATGATTATAGAATATCGAAAACTTACATTGAATAAATAAATAAATGTGTGAGGACAAAGAGGATCAAACTATGGACTTCTTGCTTAGCAGGCAGCATACTAACCATTCAAGCCACACTTGCTCCTTAAAACAAGTGTATGAGGTCACTGAGGATCAAACTATGGACCTCTTCATTAGCAGGCAGCACACTAACCAACCAAGCCACACTTGCTCCTTAAAACAAGTGTGTGAGGTCACTGAGGATCAAACTATGGACCTATAGTGCTTAACAGGCAGCAAACTAACCAACCAAGCCACACTTGCTTCTTAAAACAAGTGTGTGAGGTCACTGAGGATCAAACAATGGACCTCTAGTGCTTAGCTGGCAGCACACTAACCGACCAAGCCACACTTTCTCCTAAAACAAGTGTGTGAGGTTACTGAGGATCAAACTATGGTCCTCTTGCTTAGCAGGCAGCATACTAACCAACCAAGCCACACTTTCTCCTTAAAACAAGTGTGTGAGGTCACTGAGGATCAAACTATGGTCCTCTTGCCTAGCACTAGAATTTGCTGTATTTAAAAACTGCGCATTTACAAGGAAAGTTTAAGATTAAAAAGCCCAACAATGTTTAAGAAGTTTTAAGGACACAAGAGCTGGAAAAGTAAGAGCAGATCGTTTGCATGAGAAATGGAATCCATTTTTTTCCAAAACTGTGGAAAATTCTTCTTTTCTCTTAGTTAAATCTATTTTTTTAATCGATTAGTACGTACGTTTTTAGCACGTGTCTTTATCTCAACAAGCTTAATAGAACGGATGCCTTGTGACAAAACATGTGATAACACTTTATTAAAACGACGAAACAGAGGTTATCAAAGAAGACTTCGCAATCCGCCCTGTTTTACAAAATATATAATATTATTGTGTTAGAAATCTAATTTCCTAGACAAAAAGAAGTAATAAGTTGCTAATTTTAGAAAAGTGGATATCTTTTTGCTCTCATTATTCTTTAAGGAAACTAGCAGCTGAAAGGTTTTCCGAACGAAAATATGATTGACGTGACTTGCACGTGCCAATGCAAATTCCGAGAAAATGTGAGTGATGACGTGAAATTTGATGTGTTTAAAAAAGGATGTATGTAGTTTGAGAGCTATGTAATTTTGAAGTAAATGATAACGAAAAATAGTTTATTCTGTTTTATTTTATTTGTGTCTTATTGACAAATATAACTGAACATAAATTTAAAACTACAAAAATAAATTTGAAATCAAAATAACATTCCGAAGGTAAATATGGTATATACTGTGCTAGCGTTAAATACGATCTATATTATTATTACCAATAATATTATATAGTGGTATTTTATGTCATTTTTTCAAATTACAAGGGCGTAGTCAGGATTTTCCGGGGGAGGGGGGGAAGGGGGTGGGGAGGTTTTCTTTTTCTCAAATTACAAGGGCGTAGTGAGGATTTTCCGGGGGGGGATGGGGTGGGAGGGGTAATTTCATTACGTTTCTTTTTTACGAAAGATAGATTCTAAAGAGCCGCCATTTTGTTAATTGCCACAAAGAGAGGTAAACACGCAAGGTAAATTTATTTCAACTTAACCTAAAATAGTGCTAGTTATTTCTATATTAATTAAAAGCTTTAGGAATAAATCTTAACGAAAGATAACATAGAATCAAAAGATCAAGTTTGATAGACGAGAACTGAAGACAAAGAAATTACGTGAAATTTGGGGGAAGGAGCACTGAAGATAGCCATGATAGTGAAGACAGCAATACACAGAGAAATTTGAGCCTTAATTTAGAACATTAAGCAGAGGAAGATGGTGAAAATTAGACAAATGTAAGTGTGAGAGAGATATGATACACACAGGAAAGACTGAAGATTGTGAGAAACGGGAAAAAAAAGTCAAATGATAACCAGAAAAACTAGCGAAGATAGGAAAAACGTTCAGAAGATTGTTAAAGACACATGACAAGGAATGAGGAGGAAAGGAAGAGTAAATGAAACGGGGCAGATAAGAGAACGACTAAAGAATATATGCAAAAATATGAAATTATGGAAAGGGTAGGCTAGCTGTGAGGAATGAAAAGATAAAGAATGAAGGAAAGATGAAACATTTTAGAGAAAGAGAAAGAGAAAGAGAAAGAGAAAGAGAAAGAGAAAGAGAAAGAGAAAGAGAAAGAGAAAGAGAAAGAGAAAGAGAAAGATGAAAGCGGAAAATAACAAGATAAGAAAATAACCCGTCGTTCTCGAAGATATTTGAACGAACCAAGTACACTTAAATGGTTTTCACATGGAAGTATGATTGGCTTCCAGGGCGAAATTCTCGTATTTTTTTCCAAAAATTGTAATAAACATTAAAGAACTGGAAAGCTTACCTTGAAGATTTGACAAAGAAACCCACTAAACAACAAAGAAATAATCGAATTCCTAATGCCATATTGAGGGATATAGCAAGCGCGCACTTGGAGTCAGTCAGAAATGTTTTGACCAGAATCTTGGCTAATCCTTTTATGCTCTACTTACTTCCTCTTTTAAAGCCTAATTATTTCTAAAACAGGATTGAAAGAATTTAGATCTTTCTTTTAAGGTGGCTGATAGGGCTGAACTAGACTTTGACTTACAATTTGATGCGCTTTTGTGCCCCCATAAATAGTTTCTGTATTTAAAAATGCTGTCAAAATTCTATCTTTAATTAAGATTAACTCTCTTGGCAGCGACGGAACTATGTGGGATTCTTCAACGTAAAACGTTATCAAAGAGAACAAAACAAGAATTTAAAGCGTGTTTCGTCCCTCCTACTTCTCCAAATGCCCCGTTCTCAGACCATGTCAAAGGTTCATTAAAATCGAAATTTATCGTCATTTTATGTGAACTTGTGACGCAAGTATTCAATACCAATCTATTAAAGACTATCAACAAAGGATAATGCCATATGTTCACTATATATAGGTTCTCACTAAAATCGCCCACATTTTCAGCATTTATTAAAACCAAACTCGATCCAAAATTGAGTAGAGGGGTACTGATGAAATCGTAAGAGAACCATATAAAGGTAGAATCCAGGTTGAGTAATTTACGTCAACGCCATTATCATCATCAGATGAATACCTACTATCTCCTGTTATTCTATAATATGTCGAACCAATTTCTTCATTAATTTCCAAGAGCCTTTCCAAGGCGGAAGTTTCTAGAAAAGGCCACACCCACGTCGAGCATCTGGTATGTCTGGTCGCTTTCAAAAACATGGGTTTTTATCTCCGGCAGGAGAAATCTTTTGCCATCAAAATGGCTGTCTTTTAATTAGGGAAATTTTTTAAAAATTCCCTGTATCATGTCCCTTGGTTTTTAAACTATAGTCGGGTTGATTTAAGTTAAATTTAATTGGCGTTTACCAAGTATAGGCGGATAAAGCCTAAATATCTCAATCATGGGATGAAAAACAACTAGGGAAAAAAAGAGAAAATGACATTTGAAAATGTCAACATAAGGAATATCTTTGGAAATGAATTATTCGTTCTATAAAGTTTAAGGGCTAGATAACAGATTATTTAATACAATTTAATGAATTTTTTTTATTTTTCTATTATTATATATATTTCAAAAAAGTTTCACTTTCAGATGCACTTGAATTACTTGGGATGAAGGTATAGGACTAAGAATGTACCTGTATTAGATTGGATTAACGTAAGTATAGGAAAGCTGGTATACCCATGAATTACATTGATGAGTTTAATGTATAGGAAGTAAGAATGTACCTCAATTAGATTGGATGTACATTATGTACTTGAATTAGATTGGATTGTTTCCTGCTAGCAGAGTCTCTCTTCTCTTCCTCTCCCTTCTTTCAGGCGGGGAGGAAGGAGATTTTTCTCTCTCAACCAAAGGAAAATAGGCTCTGCTAGCAGGGAAATTAGATGGACGTATAGAAAAATGAATGTACTGAATCTGATTGAATGGAATATGACGAATGTGCCTGAATTAGATGAAATGAAATAAGAAAGGACCTGAAGTTAGATTACAAAAATTTTGACTGCAGAACGTGGAAAACATGCTAAAAATATTTACTGTGTTAATGCGCATTATTCTCGCTCTGTCCGGCCCCGAGGGGTGGGGTTTTCAAGTGATCACTTTGCGCAACGGTTATTGCTTTAGTTTTATGAACGAACCTTCTATATATCGTTTTATTTGTCATCCAGTTAACTATATTTTTACACTGTAATGCTTCAAATCTCTTCATTTAGTGCACCCACGTCACTCTACTCCATTAGGCGTACTTTAACCATTTAAAATTTTTCTTAGCCTTTAGCTATATTTTATTATAGGACCGAACTAGGAAGTTTATCATTTAAGATTGACCACTATATCCGTCTTTAATCTACATAAGTAATACTTAGTTTAAATGATTTTCAATTTTCAAATGAGGATTAAATCTTTATTTTTAAAGATCGAGGGAAAAAAAAGATTTGACTCGGTTAAGGCCAATTTTTGAAAATGTTATTAAACGCTACTTAGCTTATAAGCTATTAGTTTTTTTCTACTTTTAACTGCAGTTTATATACCGAAAAATAGTTTCTATGAAAAATTCTCCCGACATTACAAGCATCAAATTGGCTTTCCCAAGCCCCGTGAACATTTATGCAAATTAGCTTGCGTAAAGCCGTCTAGTGCGAGTTTCAGTTAAACTTCGAAACGGTAGGTTAAAAAAGTTGTGCAAATACCGCTTTATTTTTGCTTGAAATACCTCACTTAGGCTACCCAATGATTTGTCATTATTCTGGGTACAGTTTAAATGAGGAATTTTGGGTTAATGTTTAGTAAGTGCCTAATTTTTCAAAGGCTTTTCAAAGACAGTTTTAGTTGAGCGAAACTTCAACTGAAGTAAACATGCATATGGAAGCTAACTTTCTTCATTCATCTTTTTGGAATGTCTTTTTTCTAAGAAAAGAAACTAGAAAAGAAACTTTACATTATGGAGATATTCGACCGGATTTGATTAGCAATTTAAGACAATGATTAGATCAAAAACTGCCGTTTTTTGTAGTGGAATTTTCATGGTACTTTTTAGCTTTTATTGTAAATATATGTTCAGTAGATCAACAAGACTTGATGTCCTAAAGCCCTTAAAGTAAATTGAAAGGTGGTGTTTGTCTATTTTCGGATTTTAAGGTCGAAAATTGAAGAATCTCCATCAAAAGTGTGAGATTTTGGGCTCATGAGATGAAGTACCACAGGGGCGGGAACCTATCAAATTTAAAATTGAGGGCGCTATATTTTATAAGTATGTTTTGTTTGTTTGACACTCAGAATCTCGCAATAATTTTATGTTGGCAGAATCTGGCAATGGAATATATCAGCAGGACAGAAAACTAGATGGTGAAAGAGCCCATCATGGACTTCCTGTAGCAAATAAAGAGCTCGAGGTAGCACAAGGAATATCGTTAAAAGAGTACATGGGATTCCTGTGGCTATATGTACGAAGAGACCTGGCAAGAGGACCACAGGAATACCATCTTGGGAAATCTTGGGATGACATTCAATCTCGTACCCAGCGTTTTCCGGCGCCTTCCTGTCGTCAGTGCCTGGGACAGCGCCTGGAGTGTCTGGAGCCAAGATCACTGATGGGCTTGATGTGGCTTTTAAAATGTAGATTAAGTGGACCTAGGTCAAAGGGTGCCAACACAGGCATACCATCAATGGTAATGAACAAAAATGATGAGTCACTTGCTGAAACAGAAAGTTTCACATCACAGGCACAGTAAACAGAGTCTGTTTTTCTTTATCTCTGTCTGTCTGTCTGTCTGTCTGTCTGTCTTTTCTTTCTTTCTTTCTGTCTGTCTGTCTGTCTGTCTGTCTGTCTTTCTTTCTTTCTTTCTTTCTTTCTTTCTTTCTTTCTTTCTTTCTTTCTTTCTTTCTTTCTTTCTTCTCTCTCTCTCTCTCTCTCTCTCTCTCTTTCTTTTTTTCTTTCTTTCTTTCTTGTCACAATCTGTCTGTCTGTCAGTCTGTTTGTGTGTCGGTCTGTCTTTCTGTCCGTCTTTTTCCATTTTCTTTGTTACTAGGATAAATATCAAATAATGCTCACAATTCACTGATTCTGAGTATGTCTTGATGGACGGGATTTGAACCCGTGCCCTGGCGATTCCGGTGCCATGCTCTAACTACTGAGCTACCAAGTCTCATAGAATAGTGTTGAGTGTGTGTTTGTGTTTTTTTATTTATTGTGTGTTATTTTGGTCAAGAATACTTTACGTCCTGTGTGAGTCAAGGTTTATTTCTCCTTGACCCTGATCTTAGGCTGTCGGCCACCCTGTGGGCACCCTGTGGTGCGTGAGTTCACTTGCAATATGACACCTATGAATACCCTGAGCCAACTCATTTATTACTAGTTAGTCGTTACAACTAAAACCGTATTCTCACACTCATATCCTCACACTCTGAAACTATGTTTAAAAAGCACAGAAATTATTTAGACTAAAGAAAAGTTATCAAGATTTCAAAATATAAATTGCCCAATATTTAAACTAAGTAAAGCTGTAAATCGAGTCAAAACAGCGGCAGCCGCGACCGAGGTCGTAGACGAATTTAAACCTGCTCTGATTGGACAATATTATTGACATGTATCTTTCAGTGTATCATCTGTTATAATGCAGGGGCTAGCGGCGTCAATCCGTACCAGTCTCGAGTATACTTCTTACAGTATTCTCTCTGTACCTCCTCGCCCCTGTTACAAGACTTGCTTCAAGACCTTGTGAATGTAGCACAGCTTTTTAGCGTTTCGTGGACATTTACAGGTAAGTTGCGCAGAAATACTTAATATAAAAGTTTGTGCTTGGAGTGTAGAGTGTTTTAATAGAGTGTTTAATGCTTGCAAGCATGCACAGGAATGTATGAATGAACTTTGTGTACGGTGCAATGCGAGCCAAGCTCCAAGAGCTCTTCAATACTACAACACCAAATATTCTTAAAAACGCTTCCCAGCACTTGCGCTAGTCGAACAAACTTAATACCGAGCTCTGTTAGCCAATCCCAACTTTTTAAAATGAATTAAATTGGCAATATTATACAAATTATTTTGAAAGTGCGTATGTTGAGATCACTACGAAATCCCTTGGAATAGCGCGCGTCTTAACTCTCACTCTTTCTCTGCCTCGTAACTTTATCCAAATTTTGGAGCTCGAATCATTAAGGATGATGCTCAGATCTTGTAATGTTTAAAGACTTTTGGCTTGTAATTTGCATTTTGAAGTGGATTTTAACAGAACTATCTATCGTTCCTTTGTTGCCAATACCCTTCAATGAAAGACAGTTTTAGTCTTGCACAACACATTGTCGCGTACGATATTCATATAATTGATCATTTTTTGTTATAAGTGTTTTTAAATTTGAAAAAGATTTTTAAAGTCTACCTACCTAAGTTCACAATTTCAAATCTAAATTGCTTGCAAAGAAATTATACTTAAATCAAACAAACTGACGTTAGGGGATTAGTAATTTCCCCTCTAGAATGCTAAAAAATACTAGCCGTAATTCGTGTTTGCTAAAATGCAAGACAAAATAATCCAAAAGTTAAAAATCCGATTCTGAAAATAAATTTTTAAGAGTTTATATCGGAATTTAGAACAACGGGTAGAGATTTTAATAAATGTGTTGGTAACATCGATGACCGAATTCGCGCGTTTTTTGTTTAATTATTAAATGTTAGTGTAGGGGCTATCGCCATTTGGTACCGTTTAGTTAGGGAATGTTTTGTGATTTTGTTTCAAGACGACTTATTATGTTTATATTTTTTAGGTCTTCTATCAAAGTAAAAAGTAACACAGAAGAGTAAAAACTAAAGTAAAAAGTTGAAGAGTTGTCAACCTTCAACTACACGGGGTTTAAAAACCCTCGTAAACATGAGAGAGACTGCAGTGCTCCTTTTATGCCTCGTGGCAGGTAAGACAACTTATATCTTAAAATTCCTGAACTTATTTGAAGCCGAATGGTAGAGATTTGTTCAGCGAAATCACGCAGCTAAAGTGTTATACCAACATGTTATGTAATCTTGATTTTTTAGATATATATTTTTTGATGATTTCACAACCTTTAAAAAAATTGCACAAAGAAAGAAAACTGAAAAAGTTTTGCATTTTCCATAAAAATTTCAAAACTAAATAAAAACGACTTCAGTCGACCTTTGATAAAATTTTGAGGTCAAAATTATCAAATAGACTGTCTCTTGTCATAAAACCCGCGTAAAAAAATTAGTTTTCGATGTAAAACCTGGCACTGATATTTGAGACAATCATTGGGGATTTTTCTTTACTCTTGTAAAACATGCACTAAAATTATTTGATTCTCCTGTATTCAGTTTTCATTTTCCTTTTACTAATATGAGAAATAAACTTGCTTCGAAAACTGTACAATTCTTCTTCCTCAAAATCACTCTAAATTTGCGATAAAAATGTCCTTAGATTTTTGTATATCTAACAATGCTATAAGTTTCAATGACTATGATTAAATTTGGAAAGAATGTGATTTAAAATTCCAGAATCTCAGTGATTTTTGTTGTTGCGCGATCGAGGTTGGCACCGACATTCCCGCTTTCCACCACGTGGACTATATGCGTGACTGAGGAGCGTGACAAACCACGACCGTAAAACGCGAGCAAATCCAAAAGTTTAAAACTTAATCTTTTTGGAATTTAATTCTTATTTAGATAGAAAAATTATTATATTTTAGCCGTTTAGATCTTATGGGTCCATTATACATGAGTTTTTAGCTTTAATTTTGAAAATGCTTATGTAATTGTTAGCAAAGTAACGTCACGCATCGTGCACGAGACGCCCTAATACGACAAGCTCAAAGTCTAAAATCCAGGCATGAAATTCATTGTACAAAATTTCGCAAACCTAAAGAAGGATGGAGTCAGAAAAGAAAATTATCACGGGAAGATTGAGGTAAAAATTCACGGAGAAAAGATTTAAATCTGTTAAAGATAGATTCATCCAGCATTTTTTATTTCGTTTAAACCCAATTTTGCCAAATTGAAATAGCAGCGTGCGTTAGTATTGTATATGTCCAATTTTCGGTTATATTTTTAACTTTCTGTCACATTTTTTGCCTCTGTTGTTACAAGCCTACAAGCTATTCAGAGTCTTTTTTTAAAAGTGGATTAGCCGTCTCTGACGTAGTATCCACTAAAAACAATTAGGGCCAACGCAGCTCTAAGGTTAACTCTTTATAGTTTTCGGTCTACAACTTGATGACCTTGATAAACAAAACAAAAGACACGTACTGATTCTTATTGAATCAGTTCTTATTCTAACTCTCTTTTATTACAGTGTTATCAAAACGAAGATGAACAAAAGAATCTCGTGTGTTTGTCACAAGCCTGAACAAGCACTCCTTTTTTTACGAAAATACAAATTTGATTCTCTATGTTAAGTGTATAATGCTACATCGAGTGTATAAGCAGATTAAAAAATCTGCCTCGTTTTTGTAGTTTTAATTTTTTTTATCTTAATAAAAATACTCATATGCGTTCATTGGGTCACAAGCTTTCTCCTCACATTTATAGGCATTGCAACAGGCTATATCCTATGAGTTTTTTAATTTCAGTGAAGAACAATAAGCCTACAAAAAATGTAGGCTGCCTACAAAAAATTTAGGCTCATGATATGAGAATTTATCAATTTCTCTTGGAAGGGATACAGTTGAAGTGAAACTGTAAAAAAAAACAACTTTTATTTAAGTGTCTAGTCGTTCTAGCGCTTTCGCACTAATTGGGGACACTTTTCACTCACACGCACTACCACTACATATGCACGCAACATTCAACTCACATGTTGATTTTTACGGAGGGAGGAAACCGGAGAACCCGGAGAAAACCCTCGTAGCATAGGAGAGAACAACACATCAAACAAACTCAATTCACATGTGGCGACCACAGGGCTCGAACCAACGACCCGACCCGTTGGACTCACAGCGGTGAAAGACGATGCGTTAGCCACGAACACCACCCATGCTACCATGCTAAAGCGAAAATGTCTAAGTGATAAAGTAGTTTTTCATATTTGGTGAATAACCATGCAACTAGTTACGCCTTTGATTTTATATTTTCTTACCTTTGGCCTTCTATCCGTTCAGTGGCAGATCCAGGGGAGGGGTGTAGGGGGTGCGCACCCCTCCCTGGTTCGACTTTGTGTCCCTACTTCAAAGATTTAACCAATACATAATTATGTTTTTTCACTTTGAGTCTAAGGGGTGCACCCCTCTCTGGGCTAACTATGTACGCTGCACCCCTCCCTGAACAAATTCCTGGATCCGCCTCTGTAGTTCATTTACGGCAGTATGAGTTCATAATACTTAATTGATGGATCAAAACTTTGAATTACACAAATAGCAGTTGCTATTGCAGAAGACAAAAACATCTCTAAGACAGAAATGGGTTGGAAATTAGTATGAGCATTCCCATTATTTCCCTTGGCCACATTTTTGTATTTTTCACAACTGAACCAAAGTTTACCAAAAATAACACCAAACAGTAACTAAGGGAAATACAAGAACTGCTTGCAGTCTACATGGAAGTGGAATAAGGGGTAGAGATAAAGAAAATAGTCTGTCTCTTTTAACCTGTCAAGTTTTTGTTTATTTTTCTTTTATTTAATGTTCTAGTGTGCGGTTTTAGTAATGATATAGTATAGTAATCTAAACCTACCCTTTTATTGTACCTTAATGCAGGTACAATATCACAAAGTCCTCTAGACTGTGACTTTGAGAAGAAAACATGCAACTATAGACAAGATACAACAGATAACTTTGACTGGACATGGAACAAGAGAGGTACTGGTGGTATCAACACTGGACCCAACACAGACCACACCTCTCAGGTGTCAATGCCAAGTAAGTAGACACATGACACACAGGGGTAAGTATTACACTGGACCCAACACCGGCCACACCTTTCGATCAGGTGGCAATGTGAAGTAAGTAAACACACAAGACACAGGGGGCGGGGTAAGTATTAACACAGATCACACCTCTCAGGTGGTCAATGCCAAGTAATCTGATAACAAATGCTTATAAATCTCTTTTTCATGTGTTTACTTTTACAGCTTTGACTGCTGGAGGTACTGCAAATGGTGCTCCGTGTGTTTTTCCATTTATCTACAAGACAAAGTCCTACTCCACGTGTATACCCACTGGTCACACATACCTGTGGTGTGCAACAACCAAAAACTATGACCAAGATCAGAAATGGGGAAATTGTATTCCTAAAGGTAACGCATTACAGATACTTGTACTACAATTTCAGTCGTGGATGCAGAATGATTTATAGGGGGTGACTGCTACCTAGAAAGGCATCACATAACAACCCTTTTTAGTTTTTATCTTATCTTTTACTCTTATTATTTTTCAACTTAAAAAAGGGGGGGGGGGGTGACTAGTCACTTAATTCAACCTGACCCTTGATATTTTGGAACCCTGGGCTGCTGCCTATATTAATTTTTTTTTTGTTTATTTTGGCAAAGAACAAATTCTTTATAGATACTGGTTTTCAATTTGGCCCACTTTTGTTCAGACACACTACCACTATGTGTGCAACTCTCAACACAAATCTCCAGTTTTGTGAAGGGAAAAAACAAGAGAACCCACAAAAAACCCCTCCTGGCAAGGGAGAGAACATCACATCAAACAAACTCAACTCACATGTTGATTTTATGAAGGGAGGAAAACCAGAGAACCTGGAGAAAAACCCTCGTGGCAAGGGAGAGAACAACACATCAAACAAACTCAACTCACATGTTGATTTTATGGAGGGAGGAAAACCAGAGAACCTGGAGAAAAACCCTTGCGGCAAGGGAGAGAACAACACATCAAACAAATTCAACTCACATGTTGATTTTATGGGGAGAGGAAAACCAGAAAAACACTTCTGGCAAGGGAGAGACCAACATGGAACCACTCAACTCACTTATGGCATTTGCAGGAAATGAATCCACTACATGACAAAATACATTTTGACCTTTAAGTCACCCTTCCATCATCAAAGCAAACATGATTTTTTTTGTTTTTCTTTAGGTCTGTCCCCCATTGGTTGTTACAAAGATACTTGGACTCGTGCAATCCCTACTCTATTGGGTAGTGTAGGAGGCAATAATACTCTTGGTCAATGTATGTCAATGGCAAAAGCTAGAAGATTTTCGTTGTTTGCAGTGCAAAATGGTAACGAGTGTTGGTCTGGTGCGAATGCTCATTTGACATTTGATAGATATGGAAAACAAACCACTTGTAGAAATGGTGTTGGAGGTGGTTGGGGAAACGATGTGTATGTTTTTAGAGGTAAGAAAAACTATTGACCAAACTAACGAACCACTAACGTAGGGAGGGGGTGCACCCCTACCCCTAAGGTTTTGGTACCAAAATTTAATTAATTAGTATGTGATTCCTGTGGATTTGGCAGGAAAATGATACACTGCTTCACCTATAATGAAACGAAATATAACGAAAAACAAGCAAAAATAACTAATGAAAAAGAAAATAAACAAATAATCAAGCACTCAAACAAAGAAACAAACGAATGAACGAACGACCAGACAAAAATCATCCACATTGTCGTCAAACGAATGCACAAACAAGCAAAAAATAATCTCAGAGATATCAAGTTTTATCAGGGTTGTCAATAAAATTTTTGGTAGGCGGTTATGAAATTAAAATAGGCGGTAAACCGGAAATCACTGGAGCATGTAATTGAAGCATACTTATCACCAGTCTCACTCTTCTCACAAAAATTCAAGATGGCGGACAACGATCGTCGTAGTTTCTATTGAAAACCCTGTTTATACTTCCAATATGTTAATGAGTGTGATGTCAAACGAGGCATTGGAGTTAATTTGTTATTATTCGTAAATTGAAGCACTAATTGTACTATGAGAAAACAAATAACCTTTCTATAAACCATGAGTAAGACAATGATGTTTTATATAGGATATTTTACTGCCCCCAAAAAATTTTGTATATTTGATAATTCCTCCTATTCACCATTTTCCATACATTCGTTCACTCGTCGCACATGCAAGACACCGAGGTACTTTCAAAGGATTGTTTAAATTTGAACCTTGCAACCTCGACTGAATGCTTTGTGTTTGACCAGTGAACCGATGTATGGAAAATGGTGAATGACATCAAACTCATTACCATAATTGAAGTATAAACCTCAATATCTCCAAGATGCATCACTAATCATTAAAAAAAAACATTTCAGTATTCAACAATCAGCTTCATCAAAAATCGATACTGAAAATTTTGAGTTATAGGGATGAGGGGCACTTTGTTAAGATAAATCCCTGTGTCCATCATTGTTCCTAGGCTGGTATGCACTGATAACCCAGCCAAAGCCCTCGTCAACCAATGGTGTTGCACGCCTCCTTAGCCCCACTGTCCCAGCAACCGGAAGCAACAGCAAATGCCTGCGTTTTTGGTATCACATCTATGGACCTCACATTGACACACTGAAGGTTTATACCAACTCCTCGTACAATTCTTCTCTCGGTTATCCAATTTGGCAAAAGACTGGAACCCAGGGAAACCAGTGGAATGAAGCAATACTTACCATCCAACAGTCGCTGCAGTTCACTGTAAGTATTAGCTGGTATGCAACCCCTGCAGTGAGTTCAAAGAGGAATTGTTCTGGGAGATTGAAAAAACGATAGATTTTTCTTACATAAGAAAAGATGGCCTATTATTTTGTCCTTTCAGAACAATTCCTCTAGGAAATCAATGTAAGTGGTCTATTAATAGTATTAGTGAAACCGTATTAGTGGAAAGCTTGGTTCTCCCTAGTGGCACAAGTCCACACAAGCAGACGCAACTTCAAATTATTGCATGTTCTCACTATGAAAAAAACTGATGCAAGCGCAAGAGAAAAGAAGGTTTTATTTTTATTGCATTGGCTTGATGCACTTAATATGCTTGCGGTGGCCTGTGTTGCTAGTAAGAAAAAACAAAACTTAAGTGATATGAGCTGTTTGATTTCGAATAATTGTTGGTCTGTTGTGAGAGATTGAGAAAGGAAAGAGTACTAGTGGTAGGCCTATATGTACTTATTGAATTAATAAGTTCTCCAACAACTGAAAATAACCAAGCTTTTCTTATATTTGAAGGTTGTATTTGAAGCTTCAAGGACAACTGGATTCAAAGGGGACATAGCTATTGATGATATCACTTTCAAAGATGGTGCTTGTCCAGCCACTGGTAAGAAACACATAATAATAATAAATAATTTAACTTATATTGCACAATTCTCAATACTGTGATTTTCTATTACCCATTAGCATTAATAAGTTTATAGTACACTCAAAAAAATTACTAGACTCTGGTTGGTCGAGAGGAATACAATTATAGCGTTAATTGTACTCTGTAGGAGTATAGTTGCCGCTATGGCAACACGGCCAAAACAATGTCAAAACAATTATTTTCTATCATTTTGTACTTAAAAAACATATAAATAAAATTTTAAAGCCGTAAGAACTAATCTTTTTTATGCATTTCAGTTGCGCGATGGACTGAAAATCGGCCGCCAAATAGACAAAGATGAACAGTATCGCTTCGCATTTTTTACTGAAATTTTGTTGAGTGAACTATAAACAAAAAATCGCACCATCTTCTCATACAATTTGGAATTAATAGACACTTGTAATGTTTTGAAAGTTCTTTAATTGCACTCGCCTAAAGGCTCATGCAATTACAAGAATTTTCAAAACATTACTCGTGTCTATTAATTTCCAAATCGTACTCGAGATCGTGCGATTTCCTATACAAATATCTAGTTATCAATATCTATGTTAAAATCGAATTGAAATATAGCTAAAAAATCATTAAGACTTACATGTAATGAAATAGAATGATCTATGATATTAATTTATAATACACACTACAAAATTACACGATTCTGATTGGACAAGAGGAGTACAATTAAATCCCAAATTGTACTCTGTAGAGTCCCAATTAAGATGCTCATTTTTTTTGGTTGTATTATAAACAAAAAATCCCACAATCTTCTCGTACAATTCGGAATTTATAGATACTTGTGATGTTTTGAAAGGTCTCCAATTGAAATCGCCCAAAGGCTCGTCCAATTTTGAAAACTTTCAAAACATCACTTGTATCAATAGATTTCGAATCGTACTCAAGATCGTGCGATTTCCTATGCAAATTGACAAACTGATTAATTTTTGTAATTGTCTTTTTTAGTTGGTTCTTGTGATTTCCAGACAGACCTCTGTGGTTTCTCCCAAGATACGACAGATAACTTTGACTGGACGCGTAAACGAGGTGGTACAGCTACCCCAGGCACTGGACCTATAACTGACCATACTCAGAACTCAAGAAGGGGTGAGTAGAGAGTTTAGCAGGGTTATCACTGTGTGGAGCTCTGCCTGTGGTGGGAAAGTCAGGAGTACTTTTGTGTTGTTGATAAAAGATAGATAGGGAGGGAGAAGAAAAGAAGGAAGGAAGAGAGGGAGGGAGTGAGGTAGTAAGGGATGGAGGGAAGGAGGGAGGGAGGAAGGGAGGAAGGAAGGGAGGGAGGGAGAGATGGAGGAAGTGAGGGAGGGAGGGAGGGAGGAGGAGGAGGGGAGGGAGGGAGGAAGAATGAAAGACAACAAAAACCAAAAGAGAACAAAAAAATAATTAAAGTAAAAATAAGGTTAGACAGAAATAGATTAAAGGATAAGGAAGGAAGGAAGGAAGGAAGGAAGGGAGGGAGGGAGGGAGGGAGGGATGAAAGAAGGAAGGAAGGAGGGAAGGAAGGAAGGTAGGAAGGAATGACAGAAGGAAAGAAAGAAGGAAGGAAGGAAAGAAGGAAGGTAGGAAGGAAGGAAGCAAGGAAGTTAGGTAAGAAGGGATGAAAGAAGGAAGGAAGAAAGGAAGGAAGGAAAACAAAAAAGAACAATAAGAAAAAAACAAGACCATTGCTCTTTCTAGTGCTTAAGGTTTTCTCGACATCTTAGGCAGCAATATTCATAATATCTAATATTTTTCATTAATTATAAATGTTGTTGAAAATGGTGACAAGATGTCATCGAAACGTCCAGCAATTATTGCGTAGTTTATTTTCTTAATCAATTATAAATTTATTGATGAAAATACAAATATATATCCCTAGGTTATTACGTATACACCGAGGTGAACAACCAGAGAAATGGCGCCAAAGCGCGTATAATGAAGTCCTACTCCAAGACTACTACAAACGGTCGATGTCTGCAGTTTTACTACATGATGTATGGTAGAGAGCTTGGAACCTTGAACGTATATCAGAAGGTCGGCAGCAGCTTGGGTAGTCCTATCTTTACTAGGACAGGAGACGCTGGACGAAAAAGAACGTGGTTGAAAGGACGAGCTACGCTCAATAGTACAGTCGACTTTATGGTAAAAAGTCTAACACTTTTTTTCCCGTTTCAAGACACGTTACCTCTTTGGTAATAGACAAATTTAGCATCAGGTTTACGGCTAACCGCTATAGGGATCAGGGCAAGAAACGCGCCCGCAAACACTACGAAACACTTGGCAGTAATGATATTCAACATGGCGTCTCTTCCATAAACAACTTTGTTATGAAACCTTGCTAAATGTCGAAAGTTTGACAAGAAACGCTTGACGTCGAATTGCAGTTTTAGATTTACAGTACCTAGCAAAAACGTCGTGCTAAAAGTCACTATTATTTCTTTGTTTACCCATAACGCGATGGGATTTTTAATGTTTTATTCAGGTTGTTTTCGAGGGAATCAGAGGATCTGGATCCAGAAGTGACATAGCTATTGATGATGTGTCAGTCGTAGAAGGGAGTTGCGGCAACCCCGGTAAGTTTGTTTTGCATCTTCTGCTTCTTTCTTCTTGGCCATTGTCTGTTAACATGCATATCTGATCACATAGGGCTATGACTGCGAAAAATGAATGGATCTCACTATTTTTTTCTTTGATCATGATGGTGTTGGGTTTGGCAGTAATGACGATAAGAATGACGATAACGATGAAGATGACGGTGACGGTGACGGTGACGGTGACGGTGACGGTGACGCTGTTGTTGTCGATGACAGTGACGATCATAGTAATATGATTTATCTGTTTCTAGGTGACTGTAACTTCCAAAATGGCTGGTGCACATGGTCCAACGACAAGTCCACGGACAATTTTGATTGGATAGTAGGATCAGGGGGAACACCCAGTTACCTCACTGGACCAAGCACAGATCGCCTTGGCTCATCCAAAGGTATTATAAAATAACTGGCGATATTAAGTAATTCCTTCCAAAATAATTTACTCAGGGGGAAAAAAAGGGTAAGACCAATTCTGGTGGAAAAAATAGCGAGAAGTGTAAGTGAACTCTTTTCTCCACATTCGTCTCTGGTTTAATTTCTGGACTTTTCATTAAGTTTGAGTAAAGTTTGTTAAGTTTTCTAGCCGTGCCCTGAATAGATCAGCCAAAAGGTTGTTTCAGGGTTCTATCTGTGAGTTAGCCGTGCCCTGACTTAGATCAGCCCAGAGGTTGTTTCAGGGTTCAATCTGTGAGTTAGCCGTGCCCTGACTTAGATCAGCCCAGAGGTTGTTTCAGGGTTCAATCTGTGAGTTAGCCGTGCCCTGACTTAGATCAGCCCCGAGGTTGCTTCAGGGTTCCGTCTGTGAGTTAGCCATGCCCTGAGTTAGACCAGCCCCGAGGTTGTTTCAAGGTTCCATAAAATTGACGTTTTAAAAATAGTGTACTCTTCATTCTGATCTAAAAGTAACATATTTCGTACATTTTCAAGGTAAATATGTATTCATCGAGTCATCGTTTCCAAGAAAAACAGGCGACAAAGCTCGTCTCATAAGCGAGCAGTTCACCTTCTCCTCGTCCAGCACTCGTTGTTTTACCTTCTGGTACCACATGTACGGAACAACGATTGGTACGCTCAATATCTACCAGAACACCAATGGAGTGAACAAACTGGTTTGGTCCTTGACTGGAAACAAAGGGAACAAGTGGTATAACGGACAAGTGACTGTTGGAAATGCGGCTTCTTACAAGGTAATCCATAATTTCTTCAACATTGACTCTTAATTCACTTTCTTGACCTTCATAGCTCAGTAAAGCAGTATTTGTACGACTGTGAAAGGTTCGGTGCCATATGCGTGCCTTGCCGCTACATTGATGTTTTCTGGAATTTGGATTTGCAATGTTTATTTTTTTCTCGGACAATTAACACTTATTGACTGGGACCGAGGGAAACAAAAAATTCCAATCTCCTGAGAATTGGAACCTATTGTTTTGTCCCCCAGATTGACCTGCATTCCAAAGTGCTGCAAGGGGTCTATTGAAAGTGCTCTAACACAGGAAGCCCAACCACTGAGCACTTTGAAAATGAATAAAAAAGCGTGCGCGCAGAAAGGATGCGCACAAATGCACGGTCGCATTACCTTAAGATATTAACATATTTTTTTACATTAGATCGTAGCGGAAGGAATACGGGGGAAAGGATACAGGGGAGACATCGCTATTGATGATTTCAAGTTCCTTGAAAATACAAACTGTGCCATTGTTCCTTCATCTGCTTCTCCCAACGTACCGACCACCATGCCGACCACGCCTGTTGGAGCCACTACTCAGCCAGTCAGTAAGTATCATTACCCCATCATCCACATAACTCCCTTTACTTTACTACTCACACAACACTGTCACTGTCAACGTACCGAACACTAGACAGACCACGCCTGTTACAGCTACTACTCAGACAATCAGTAAGCATCGTTACCCCATCATCCACACAACTCCCTTCACTTCACATGTAACACAACAATGTCACTGTCAATTACCGATGACTACTGTGGTATCACACCACCTCACCTAGTTTAAAATTTATCATCACCCAGCCACTTGGAAGCACCCTCTGTTACATTACAATCTGGAAATGAGTGCAAGACAACTTTTTTCTCTGGGGGGGAGGGGTTATGTACATATTTGTCATCCCATTTATAACTGTTTTAATATATTTCTAGACAACCTTGGATTAAACTGCAACTTCGAACGAGGTATCTGTAACACTTGGTCACAAGACAAGACAGACACCTTTGACTGGACCCTTCAACAGGGTGCTACATCATCAATTTCTACTGGCCCATCAGTTGATCACACTACAGGAACAGGTACATCAGACCGCCATTATTAGCTGTGTACCATAAACAACAATATGATCTATTATTATTAGCTATTATTTGCTAATTATTAACTAGCGGTTTTTGATTAAAAATTGAAATAAATAATTATTATAATGATAATGATAATGATGGTGATGATGATGATGATGAAGATGATGATAATGATGGTGATGATGATGATGATGATGATGATAATGATGGTGATGATGATGATGATGATAATGATGGTGATGATGGTGATGATAATGATGATGATAATGATAATGATGGTGATGATGATGATGATGATGATAATGATGGTGATGATGATGATGATGATAATGATGGTGATGATGGTGATGATAATGATGATGATAATGATGGTGATGATGATAATGATGGTGATGATGATGATGATAATGATGGTGATGATGATGGTGATGATGAAGATGATGATAATGATGGTGATGATGATGATAATGATGGTGATGATGATGATGATAATGATAATGATGGTGATGATGATGATGATAATGATGGTGATAATGATGATGATGATAATGATGGTGATGATAATGATGATGATAATGATGGTGATGATGATGATGATAATGATGGTGATGATGATAATGATGATGATAATGATGAAAATTAATTATTATGATAATAGTAATGATAATGATGGAGGTGATAATGATAATAATATTACTATTTATAATACACAAATTAACAGAGTGACGGACGGTACAATAAATTTAAATGCGCAAATAATGATAAGGATAATAATGATAATAATAATAATACTACTACTACTAATAATGATGATAATAATGATAATAATAATGGAAACTTTATTATAGCTTTTTTTTGCAATATACAATCATAAACCTCACTATAATAATAATAATAATAACAATAATATATAACAATAATAATATATAATAATAATAAAAAAATAATAATAATAAGACTTGGCTGGTAATGTAGTTATGATATTGATTGTAATATTACAAACTGTTATATATTCTAGGTTCTGGCTCGTACATATTTATTGAGACGTCTTTCCCTAGAAAGCCGAATGATACAGCTCGTATCGTCAGCCAGTCTATTCCTGGGACAACCGGGACCACGGGGAAGTGCTTGTCTTTTTGGTATCACATGTACGGTGCAGATATTAATGCTCTTAATGTCCTGATCAAGACTGGCCCACATAATACAACCTTGTGGTCAAAGACTGGTTCCAGAGGAGATAAGTGGATAGAGGCTAAGGTTACCATAACAAGCAGGGACTTCTTTAAGGTATTGTTTATAATGGGAAATAGGTATCTGATTTATTTATCTCATCCATCTTTCCATCCATCCATCCATCCATCCATCCATCCATCAGTCCACCCACTCACCCACCAATCTCATCCATCCATCCACCCAACCCTCCCTCCCTCCCTCCCTCCCTCCCTCCCTCCCCCCATCCATTATTTCGCTGTCATATCTTTATGCATCCTCTTTCCCCCTTTCATTTCCTCTATTCTTTTCTTTCATTCACTTTTAACCTAATTTCATTATAATTGATCATAAACGTCAGACTCTTATATAATATGATTCCAATATAAACCGTGCCGTGACATCTTTCCAGATCATATTTGAAGGCCTGGCTGGGAGTAGTTACCAAGGCGACATAGCCCTCGATGACATTAGCGTCACCAATGGAGCTTGCAATGTTGCGTCAAGTAAGTGAGAACTCGTGAATAAAAAAGGAAAATAGTTAATTTTGGTTCTCCTCACTTAGACAAAAAGAAAAGAAAAATTCAATGGATGGCAAGGTTCGAACCCGGCACCTTTGGCGCCACATGATATTACAATGCCTATCCCAACCTTAACCCTAAACCTAACCACTTAACCACGAAATGAACTCGCTTGGATGTTTTCCAATTTGAAACAATATCAATATATTTGTGGACACGACTACTAGCCGAATGAATTTGCATTTCGGAATTTAAATTATTCTTCGATTGCACATTACGTCATCGCGGCCATATTGGTGCCATTTAACAAAAGATTTCTCATTAGCATCCATTGTTAACGGCACCACAATGGCCGCCATGCTTTTGTCTTTTAACTCTCTTGGGAATGCTTGCAATCCATCATTAATAGAATCTCCCTGACAATTCCCGTACTCCACGATGCTACCAATGAGTTTGTTGGTTTTCCTCGCTATGATAAATTCGCATGTAAAAGTATTTTTTATTTGGTTAATTTTGTACAGCGACTTGTACCTTTGAGGAATCGCATGTCTGTGGTTATACGCAAGATTCATCTGACAACTTTAACTGGCTCAGAGGCAGCAGTGCAACGACTAGTTCAGGAACTGGCCCGTCTAACGATCACACGTTGGGAACTGCATCAGGTAGGTTTATATTTGACCTGAGAATAGAGTGAAGGCAACGTTTAATAGTCAATAGTCAATAGTCAATAGAAAGCAATGGAATTAGGGTTTACTAAAGTGTATATTAAAGCTTTTTCACAGGTCTAGTGACTTCAAAATAATGACTTTTCTTTCGTCAAGATACTTTTAAACATATACTTGTTTTATTTTTCCTTTGCAGGTTTCTATATGTACATTGAGACCTCTTCTCCTCGTCGACCAAGGGACAAAGCACGTCTCATCGGGCCGCAACAAACAGCAACTAATGGTCAATGCCTCGAGTTCTGGTACCACATGTATGGCCGTTCCATAGGCAGTCTTAATGTATATCGTAGGAGGTCGTCCCTTGGAAGAGCCCTGTGGACCAAATCAGGTAACCATGGAAACCAATGGCTTGTCGCTCACGTGACTATGTCCAGTCCCACATCGAGTTATCAAGTGGTTTTTGAAGGCGTTAGAGGCAACAGCTATACTGGAGATATTGCTATTGACGATATCAGGTTGTTGGATGGACGTTGCCCTTCAGCAGGTATGAATAAACGTATAGCAGAATTTACGATGTACCCATAGGAAGCTGAAATGATATCGCAATAGGTTGCTATCAATAGACGTCACTTCCGGTAATAGCTCTTTTTTGATGGCTTGTAGAATCCTGGAGGTTGTTTTGATCTCTTGTTTTCTGGTTTGATGTCGTGAAAATAGTCAAATACAATAGTTTGAAGACTTATTTTGATATGTTTTGACTTGGCATCCGCTAGTTGCCCCCCAGTCAACCGCTTGTTTGCCCCCCAGTTCCAGAGAACCTGGAGAAAAAACCTCGTGGCAAGGGAGAGAACAACACATCAAACAAACTCAACTCACGTTGATTTTATGGAGGGAGGAAAACCAGATAACCCGGAGAAAAACCATTGTGTCAATAAACTAAAATGATAAAAACATTACCTTCACAGGCACGTGTACCTTTGAAAATGGACTTTGTACCTACAGAAATGATCGTCAAGAGGACAACTTTGATTGGCTACAAGGGAAAGGCAACACCCTGTCACAACAGACAGGTCCAACAACAGATCACACCACAGGAACCAGTAACGGAACCTATATGTTTATCGAAGCTTCCAGTCCTCGCATTCCTGGGGATAAGGCTAGGCTCCTGAGTCAGTACTTCGATACCATGCCCGCCCGTGGAATGTGTGTGTCTTTCTGGTACCACATGTATGGTAATGATATTGGTACTCTTAATGTTCTTTGGAAGACTGCTCCAGGAAATGGCTCCAATGCCGAGCGAATTGTCTGGACATTGAAAGGACAGCAACAAAATAAATGGCTCTTCGCTAGAGTCACCATCCCAAACTTGGTCAAACCAATGATCGTGTTTGAGGCCATCCGTGGCAACTCGTACAAAGGTGATATCTCCATCGATGACATTCAGGTGACAAAAAGGCCTTGTAGTATTCTGCCAACAAATGCAAACCCAACTAAACCAACAGCAACCCCTGTACCGACCACAACCAAGTTCACCCTGCCACCCACCATCCCTCCATCGCCCTACAACTGTGACTTTGAAAAAGACTTCTGTAGTTACACCCAAGTTGTTGCAAGCGATGTGTTTAACTGGACCAGGACGCAGGGTGATACTCATTCAGGTGGTACGGGACCCCTATACGATCACACCATCCAACAAGGCGTTGTGCTGAGCGACAATGGGCCTGGCTCCCTTCGACATGCTCTCAGCGGCAAATGCCTTCACATTAATCAAGGTGCATTCATTAAGCCCAAAACAGGAACAAACGTTGTCTATTATGACGGCTGTGGTCAACTTCGTCTGGAGTTCCAGTTTACAAAAGCTAAGCTTTGGAAGCATACGAAGTTTGGAATGTGCATTGCAAGACGCGGAGGGTCTGGATCAAACGCCGATGATGTCATCATCACCGATACATGTACTGACACATGGACGTTTACACCTAAAGGGTCCATCAAGCATATCGCTACAGGAAAGTGTGCCATGCCATTCAGAGGATATAAAAACCCGCCAAACAATCTCAAAATGGTGCTGTCCACTACTTGTGATGATGCGTCAAACAAACAGAAGATGTTATGGGCTCCATGTAAGTGCAGTGTTTAACGAAGAAATAGAAAACGCGCGCGCGTGCTGTGTGCAGTTATAAAGCATGCGGGAATTGACAGGACATGAGGGAAGTGTTAAAAGATGCATGAGGCGCAAAAGAGCGCTTCTCGAGACTTCTCGCCGAGTATTCTGCCAATCCCGAAGTGTAATATAACTCCTTACAGCAATGCAAGCAACTTTTATAATGTTTTAGGGAATCAGGGGCAGTTTAGAAGCAACGAGGGAAAATTGTCTTTCTATTCAAATCACGATATTCCAGCGTGTTAAAGCAAACGTTGTGCAAGTTTCTCATGCAAAATCAGATTGATACATTTTCTCGGTTTAACCACTTTTTGCATCGCTATTGGGCAATGCACTTCCGTCAATCAGAGTACGTAAAGGTACCGAACAATAGACCTCTTGGGCGCAATATTTTCAGACCACGTGTCATTCCCTAGAGAATAAAATTCTTTGTTTGAGTTTTATTCATTGTCATGTGCATGTCTTCTCATGTGTGCAGTCGTTAAACAAAGAAACGATACTCTAGGGAATGACACGTGATCTGAAATGGGAGAACATAACGCCTAAGCTAGAGTTCTTTTTATTTGATTGACGGCAGTATATTACCTGATTTAGTTCCTGTCAGTCCCTGTCAGTGCGTAGTGCGTAGTGCGTAGTGCGCAATTAAAACGGCGGTAATGCGTTCAAGGACTCACTCCATTTGCCGACGAACGGACAAACACACTCAAAATTCTTAGGGCCCAGAGAAAACTAATTGGGACCCAATTAGATCCAAAATTCAAACAGACATTTAGAGCTCATTTCCCAGAAAATGAAAACCACTGCGCCGTTTTTTTTAATTATTTGTTTATTTTATTTATTTCTTTATAAATAAGTTTGTTTTGAAAATTTCAAGACCAAAGAAATGCGGCTTATTCACCTATTGTGCACTCTTAGTCCCAACGGGATTAATGAACGCTTTATTTTCAACTAACCTTTTCTTTTGTCTTTTGATTGTTTGTTTTTGTTTCCTTGCCTACCTTGCTCTCATTGGTTTCTTTTGTCTTATTCTATCATATATACACTCCTTTCTACCACTTCTTTCTCTTTTACTACGATGAAGGACTAGCGTCCGAAACGTCCGTAAGTTTTTTCATCTTTTCACGGTGTATAATTTACCTTTTTATCATTACTGTTTCATTAGAAACACCGACGCAGATCACACTAGTTTTTAGCTAGTTATATCTTTTTGTTTTGAAACTGTATTGTCAATTTTAAGAACATTTAGCATCGAACCTTTGTTCATATAATGCTTTGTATAGCGTTGTCTCTACCCAAGCTAGAACAGAGTGCATGCTGTTTTTCCTGAAATTCACTGAGATAGCGAACATGATGCATTATGGGCTTGCATGGGTATAAGCATCTTTTGTTCATTATATATGGTATCATATCAACCCAAACCTATAAAAAAAACTTTTTCTATTTTTTCTATTCTTAGCTCTTGGCTATTATGCGTATATTGAAGCCTCGTTTCCAAGGAAACCAAACGACACAGCTCATTTACAGTCCCCAGTCATCAACAGCAACCCCTCTCCAGGCAAATGCCTTTCTTTCTACTACCACATGTATGGGCCCCATATTGGTAGATTTAACGTTTATCTAAAGAGTGGAAATAGGCTTGGGAACCCTGTGTGGTCCAGGACTGGTACCCAGGGCAATATCTGGCACAATGCTAAAATCCCGTTGTGGAAGAATGCGCCATTCCAGATTGTGTTTGAAGGTGTTCGTGGATCGAGCTATCGAGGTGATATAGCTCTCGATGATGTCGAGGTAGGACAAAGGTTTCAATAATCAATATTTTCATTTATTTCCTTATTATGTTGAGATTATACGAAGTTAATAGTCATAGCCGCCATGTTGGTGTACACTTTGCCAAAGAATTTCTCGTTAGAGTGTGGAAAGAAAAGAAAAGAAAAAGGAATGGTGAAGCAACCCATGCCTTGCCTTCTCTAATTTTCATTTGTTTCAAACTGATGTAAGATCTAAAATATAATTGATTTACCAGTCCATGGTGGACGGAAAGCCTAACCTTTTGCGACCCGCTTGTCAAGGCTACCGATACATTGAATTAGAATTTAGTAGTTGATTTTCAGGGAGAGAGGAAAACCGGAGAACCCGGAGAAAAATCCTCTAAGCATAGGAGAGAACCAACAAACAACTCTACTCACATACAACACCAAGCCCAGCGGGTTTCGAACCGAGATGCCTAAGTATTAGAGGCAAGCGTTCTCATTTCTACGCCAGCCGTGCTTCCCAAAATACTATGTACTTGCTAGAGATATTGGGTTTTAAATGACTTCAAGCATATTTTTCTCGGGAAAAAAATTCCGAGCTCCAGCCGGGATTCGAACCTTCTGTTTGCTTGTCAGACGCTCTAACGACTGAGCTACTGGAACTTTTAGTTGAGCGACGTCTAGATGGTATTTAAGCTTGACCACTTAGGATAACGATGTTCTAAGTGGAGATTGGCCGAGCGGTTGAGATCTCGTCTAGCAAACGAGAGGTCAGTGGTTCGAGTCCCGCGAGAACCCAACTGAGGCAGATTTTTTAATCTGCTTATACACTCGATGTAGCATACTTAACATAAAGATCTTTACCGAGTGACAAAAACACATTTCAATAAGATCTTGAATTTGTTCCCAAGGAAAATCTACTCGAATTAAGAAAAAAAAAAAGGATAAATCTTTAATAACTATTCAAGTAGCAAAAATACCTGAATACACGACTTTCATAGCTGGCTGCTGCTAATTTGCATAAACATTAAAAATCAATGTTGTTGGAGTGAAAACCCTTTTAAATCATTGATCTTGTTGATTTAGATAAGGCGTGTGAGTTTCTACTTAAATTATTAAATCCTGTACAAGATGTGAGCATTTGAAGTTTTGAAAATGCAACAAAACAAGGCCACCAAGGCTTCCAGTGATAAATACATACAAAACTCTCTATTTTCGTTCTTTCATAACTTCTTTGGTATGCAGTCAAATTCTACAAACTTTTCTGGAAATAGTTTTCGTGAAGTATTTTCTCAGATAGCATTAATAGTTTCTGGTAAAAAGGCTTCATTTTCTCTATCTGAAAAAACTGAGTTATGAAAGTCGTCTATAGTTATGTAATTCGTTGTTGACAGGTTTCGAATGGCCAATGCCAAGCTACCGTGGACTGTAGTTTTGAGGGTCGCTATCCAAGGTATTGTGGCTGGAAGAACATCAGGGGTGATAATTTCGACTGGACTTACCAGCAAGGAAGCACTGCATCGATAGGCACAGGACCTACTTTTGACCACACCTTTGGAGATGCACGAGGTATACTATAATCATTCTCGTACCAAGACCCTTCTCACCAAAAAATAGAACATTCTGAAAAAAATGAGCAATTTAACGAAACCAATCAAATTAACGATCGATTTGTGCGTTAGCAGAGCCTTCAATTTTTCGTTAGAAGGCGGAGAAGGCTTTGGGTACGAGAATGTAGTATAATAGGCTTATTGTATTTAACAGTCCCCTGGTGATATACACCAATTTTTTTCAAAAAACAAAAAAAAAAACAACGTAATTTTAGATTTGAAAATGAAAGTGCGCGCGCGTGCTGTGTGCTCTAATGAAGCACACCCATCCAACCAATCAGAAAACAAAATCGATAACAGTTTTTTTTTTGGATGATATTTTGGTATCTCAGGTCATTACATGTACATTGAAGCACACCCATCCAACCAATCAGAAAACAAAATCCATAACAGGTTTTTTTAAATGTTTTTTTTTTTTGTATCTCGGGTCATTACATGTACATTGAAGCACACCCATCCAACCAATCAGAAAACAAAATCGATAACAGTTTTTTTTTTGAATGACTTTTTGTATCTCGGGTCATTACATGTACATTGAAGCACACCCATCCAACCAATCAGAAAACAAAAGCGATAACGTTTTTTTTGGGGGGATGTTTTTTTGGTATCTCAGGTCATTACATGTACATTGAAGCACACCCATCCAACCAATCAGAAAACAAAACCGATAACAGTTTTTTTTGGATGATTTTTTGTATCTCAGGTCATTACATGTACATTGAAGCACACCCATCCAACCAATCAGAAAACAAAAGCGATAACGTTTTTTTTGGGGGGATGTTTTTTTGGTATCTCAGGTCATTAAATGTACATTGAAGCACACCCATCCAACCAATCAGAAAACAAAATCGATAACGGTTTTTTGGGGGGATGTTTTTTTGGTATCTCAGGTCATTACATGTACATTGAAGCACACCCATCCAACCAATCAGAAAACAAAATCGATAACAGTTTTTTTTGGATGATTTTTTGTATCTCAGGTCATTACATGTACATTGAAGTCTCGCCTGTCAGTAGAGGCGCCAAGGCATGGTTGCAGAGCACGGTTATTCAACCTCAGAGCGGCAAATGTCTTCGATTCTGGTACCACATGTATGGAAGCAGTGTAGGGACACTCAATGTCTACCTCCAAACCGGATCCAGTCTCCCGCGGTATCCATCATGGAGTAGGAACCGGGACCAAGGAAATCAGTGGTTTATTGGACAAGTGTCAATCAAAAATATCTACTCTGCATTAACTGTAAGTTGTGATGGACATGTCTGTTGAATACTCTTGATTTGGACTTGCTATCAATACACCAGTTTAGCGTTCGATGCATACCGCTGTTTTTGAAGACCACAGACTCATTTGCACAGGCTTTGCCTCGGTTATGAGCCAGCTATTTAAAGATACCATTAAAAGTCACTAAAAAACATTGACATAGTTAATTCAAGCTGCACATTCTTTATATTACGGTTGATTTTTGCAAATGATTGACGTTTGTGCAGATGTGTCTTCAGTCATAAAACATAGAGGTATATACCGAATGAAAATCTATCGCTGACAGATAGACAGACAGACAAAAAAAGACACGTGGACAGACAGACAAACAGACAGAAAGACAGACAAAAAAGACACGCGGACAGACAGAAGACAGACAATCATTGGGCCAGACAGGTAGACAGACAGACATGCAGACAACAGACAAAAATTGTGTCAAATAACAAATGGCACTCTTTGGATTCTTCTTACAATACAGCTGACTCACTTACACAGGGTTAGCATCATTTCAGTGTTAGAATATTCACAAATACCGACGGTATAGTTAAAACTGTAAAGAATGTACAACTTCGACAATACAAACACTTTGAAATTCCACGGAGAGAATTCTCTGAGCAACAGAGAAATTTGAGTAATTTTGAGTACTATTTCGTGTTAGTAACCTCATTTGAACATATTTCTTGATATTAACGAGTGAATTAGCCTGCGTCACATCCGGAATTTTCTTCGTAAATATTTACGAAGAAAATTCCGGATGTGACGCAGGCTTCAAGCGAATAAGAAGCCTGGACTTATAGGAGCACTTGAATAGTCGCCAAGCAACATATTTTCTTCACAGTCAAAATTGACAGATAAAAATTATCAATTATTGTAGCATCTACATTGTGAGTAAATGCCGTCATTTACTCGCAACCCTATTCTTTTTAACCCTTAACTTTTTAACCATTTCTTCTTAATTATAACGTGCTTAAAATGCTGTATGTTTGGTAGCCATCGTCTAATTACTTCAACTAGAAATAATCAGTTTTCAATTTTGACGGATTTTCGTCCAAGTGCACCTTGTAAGAAAAGTTTGTAACTAAACTAGCGTTTCGGACATTTGTCCGTCATCGGAGTAAAGAAGACTTAATATTATTTGATCTTAACTCAATGTTTTTCTGATAGATTGTCTTCGAAGGTGTTCGTGGCAGTAGCTATACTGGAGACATTGCCATTGATGATGTTCGTCTTCTGGACGGTGCTTGCAACCAACCAGCCTTCTGCGACTTCGAAAAAGACGAGGCCTGCACGTGGACAAACGATAAACTAGAAGACGATTTTGATTGGCTCATTGGAAGTGGTACGACAGCGTCATCCTACACCGGCCCTTCTACAGATCACACAACCGGTCTTGGTTATGGGCGCTACACTTTTCTCGAGGCCTCAGCCCCTGCGCGACCAGGACAGAAGGCTCGGTGGCTCAGTGAACGGTTCCCGCCATCCAGTAGGCGTGGTAACTGTATTAAGTTCTGGTATCACATGTACGGGTCGGGTATTGGTGTTTTGAATGTCCTTATCAAGAACAGACCAGGAAACAGAAGCGAGACGCTTGTATGGAGTTTGTCAGGGAATCAGGGAAATAAATGGAGCTATGGACAGGCACCTATCAGTAGCTTGTCTGACTCTTTTCAGGTATTTTTTACTCTTTTGTTTCCATATCGTATTCGCGTTTTAAAAATATCTCTTTTTTGTGCTGTTTCGGTACTAACGACGATGATAATAGAGTATCAAAGTGTGACGTCATCAAATTCGAATTTTGACATTCTTCTTTGAAATGTTCCTATTTGAAGAGAGCATAACATTGTTGCAAGCTGTTGAAATGGAGATATTGAGTATTTAAGCTCAAAAAAATCCCCAAACATTTTCTCTTTTCACTCATTTTTTCATACATTTCGCACGGAGGAAGCATAAGAGTCTAGCTTCTTGTGTGATTAAGCAATCGACCAAGTGCACCAAAAACTCGATGGAAGCTCGCTAATCAATGGCCAATGCTTTTATAATATAGCAAAAGCATAATAAAAATGTCTAAGAAATTCAAATACTATCTTTAACGAAAACTCCATTACATAGCGTGCGTTACTCAATCAGCGTGCACCATTGATTTTTGGATGCACGTTCGCTCACACTAAATAGCCTATCAGTGCGCGCGTTATATCGAAGCCATGTCATAAGACGTCGGTTGTCGGTTGCTTAATCAATCAAGAAGTAAGAGTCGCATTCGGCTACGCCTCGCCTTCAACTGCAACTAAAACTAGATGGAAGAAAGTTAATCAATGACTATTGTCTTAATGGAGAGAAGGCCGCAGAGCTGTCAGTAAGATGCAAAGGTCGTATTTTTCCCCCAAAAAAGTTTATTTATCTATAAAGAGGATTTTTTCAATAATGAGCAATAATGGCAAAAAGCGCCAAAAACTAGACTTTCGTATGAGTTTTGATCCCAATTTTCGTTTTGGGTTAACACTCAAAACCTTTTTTAAACAGTTAGAAACTGATGTACTATGATAAAATGCCTGTTTGAAGCGGTATTTTCAATTGTACGAAGATGTTTTGTTGCATTTGTGTTAGAATGTTGCTTTGTCAGGCTTTTTTATAGAAAATATTAAAAAAAACAAAATAAACAAATAAACAAATGAAGGCCTAAACCTCATTTTCGAATAAAATTTTTGCTTTGGGTTAACACTTTGATTCCACTTTCATCGGTCATCTCCACTTCCAAACAAGTTAAACTTTCTGAATAACAAGATCTTAGCCTTGTACAACAGCCTTTCTTCAAGAAAATAGTATTTGGCGCTCACTGCTTGAATACGAAAATAATTCTCTCTAAATAAATAATTTAATTCTTTACCAGATTGTGCTAGAAGGAATTCGAGGCAGTGGTTACCGAGGAGATATAGCAATCGACGACATTTCCTACACAATTGGGACATGCCCAGTACTACCAAAAATAGCCGTACCTGGCATGACAACCAAGCCTCCTGTTACCATACCAACCACTGTCTCCCCAACCAACCTATACGCCTGCAACTTTGACAAGAACTTCTGTTCTTGGACGCAAGACTCTAGTGATCATTTCAACTGGACAAGACAGTCTGGTCCAACTGGGTCAGGCAGCACTGGACCTGCTTTTGATCACACGTCTAGTAAGTAATATAAATTACTAAGAGTAAATGGTTTGAATATAAATTACTATATTTGGAACATGTTACCGTATTTGGTAAAAGAAAAGCCATGATAATTAATTATAGATGACCATATTTGGAAACAGAAAGCCGTTTAAGTGCCAAGTAATTATAGATTTCCATATATGGTAAAATAAAATCCATTTAAGTGCTAAATAATTATAGATTTCTTTAAATAGAAAATTTAAATTTTCGGTAATTGTAGATATTTGTTAAAAGCCAATTTTACCGAATAAGCCGAAAACTGCAGTAATAATAATAATCGTTGCAGCAAACGTGACCTTCACTTGATATCCGCAATAGAGAGAGTTAATTACAGCCATTTTGTGTTAGCATTTTTCGCGGGGGATTTTTCTCATGTCTCTCATTGCGCGGTGTCCACAAGACAAAAATTAAATCTACTTCTATGTCTTTGTACAGAAAACGGAAGCTATGCTTACATAGAGACGTCTTGGCCACGAAGACCCAACGACACAGCCAGACTTCTCAGTCCTGTGGTACCAGTAAGTACTCGTCCAGGAAACTGTTTGAAGTTCTGGTACCATATGTATGGGCCTCACATCGAGACACTGAATGTATACACCATGACCAGCAATAAGCAGCGCACCTTACGGTGGACGAGAAGTGGGAACCAAGGAACCGAGTGGAAGTATGGACAAGTGTTTATGATGAACCCTACACCGATACAGGTGGGTAGTAAAAAGTTTAAAAGGATTCACGAAACTTTTATAAGCTTTGTCAGATCCTCATCGTCACCATCATCGTCGTCATTACCATCATTACCATTATCATCTAAAAGAATTGTCATCGTCACCGTCATCGTCATTTTTATCGTCGCCATCATCGTCTCCATCATCGTCACCATCATCATCACCATGATCGTCAACATTAACATCATCGTCACATCATCGTCATCATTATCGTCAACATCGTCACCATCATCGTCATCATCATCATTATCACCATCCACATCATCGTCATCATCAACATCATCATCATCACCATCAGCTTCATTATCACCATCCACATCATCATCGTCGTCATCATCACCATCATTAACATCATCGTCTCATCATTATCATCACAACTACCATCATATTTTGATCGTCATTATAATATATCATGAAGGAGGATCACATTCAGCTTTACTAGCATCATCACCAGCTTCACTAGCATCATCACCAGCTTCACTAGCATCATCACCAGCTTCACTAGCATCATCACCAGCTTCACTAGCATCATCACCAGCTTCACTAGCATCATCACCAGCTTCACTAGCATCATCACCAGCTTCACTAGCATCATCACCAGCTTCACTAGCATCATCACCAGCTTCACTAGCATCATCACTATCACCATCGACAACATTGTCATCATTTATCCCCCTCCTCATCATCATCTTTAACTTCGCTATTACAATCATAAGATATAAATTTAATAGATAATCATGATAATGATAAAAATGATAGCAGCGCCAATGATTAAGCTAAAGTCAATGCTCAAAATACATTTATTCCGTTTAAGCCCCAAGACTTTCCGGACTGAAGACGAAAATTAATTGGAATGTCAATTTTATTCCTTTTTGTTCTTTGTTAGTTTGTATTCGAAGGAGTTCGTGGCAATGGTTATATGGGAGATATTGCCTTAGATGACGTAGCCGTTACTGCGGGCCGCTGTCCTCCTCTTAAAGAGTGCACATTTGAAGATAGTCAGATTTGTGGTTGGACGAACGAAAAGACTGATGACTTTGATTGGACAAGACAGAATGGAGCAACACCTAGTGTCACTACCGGTCCACCTAATGACCACACCTACGGCACAGGTAAAGGGGTGTTATGGGTGGTGTGCGCTGCTAATGCGTCGTCTTTCACCGTTGTGAGTCCAACGGGTCGGGTAGCTGGTTCGAGCCCTGCGGTTGCCACATGCGAATTGAGTTTATTTGATGTGTTGTTCTCTCCTGTGCTACGAGGGTTTTCTCAGGGTTCTCCGGTTTGTCTCCCTCTGTAAAAATCAGCATGTGAGTTGAGCGTTGTGTGAATAGAATAGTAAATGTAGTGGTAGTGAGTGTTAGTGAAAGCAGGCCCTGCTCTAACAAATAAAATATTATTATCAAAAAATTAATAGAGCAGTTTTCGCATGATTGTGAAACGCTTACGGCATGAACACGGCGCGGACACGGTCACGCACATGTCACGGTAATGCCAGACCAATCACATTTGAGGAGTAAGAAATCCCCAAATCAAAATTCTAAAAAACATTACGGTCACGGCAAGGCACGCATACGTCACCAACGTTTTCACAGTCATATGAAAACTGCTTTATAGATCCCTTCCATGAGACGTCAATGCAGCTCGATCTGGGGGACAAAACAAAAAATTCCAATCTCCTGAGAATTGGAACCTATTTTTTTGTCCCCCAGATTGAGCTACATCTCAAAGTGCTGCATTCTTATTCTCTCATTCTTATTTTTACCATGTGGGATGTAGTGATAAAGCGCTCCTATCTCACTGATGTTCGCTGATTCTTATTCTCTCTTGTCCCCAGCTAAGGGATACTACATGTATATCGAAACATCTTTACCTGTAACTCGGGGCAAAAAAGCTCGTCTTGCCAGCCCATCGTACCCAGCCACCATTGGCAAGTGCTTGACGTTCTGGTATCATATGTACGGTGCTTCAATAGGAACACTCAACGTCAAGGTCAAAAGGAGTTTCTTCGGAAGACCATTCTATTTCCTCCAGTGGTCTCGAACTGGTGACCATGGCAACAGATGGCGCATAGCTCAGGTATGTTGTTTTTTTTGATGTTGCTATAGTAACCATAGTGACTCCTGGATGCCTATTTGATTTTTACTCGTAAATTAATGTTTTTGTAATATTGTTAAAATATCTTTGTAAATCTATCATTACGTGTGTAAACAACGGGTCAAAATCGAATGGATTAAAATATCGAATAAAATGGGTCAAAATCGAATGGATTAAAATATCGAATAAAATGGGTCAAAATCGAATAGATCAAAATATCGAATAAAATGGGTCAAAATCGAATGGATTAAAATATCGAATAAAATGGGTCAAAATCGAATAGATCAAAATATCGAATAAAATGGGTCAAAATCGAATGGATTAAAATATCGAATAAAATGGGTCAAAATCGAATAGATTAAAATATCGAATAAAATGGGTCAAAATCGAATGGATTAAAATATCGAATAAAATGGGTCAAAATCGAATAGATCAAAATATCGAATAAAATGGGTCAAAATCGAATGGATTAAAATATCGAATAAAATGGGTCAAAATCGAATAGATTAAAATATCGAATAAAATGGGTCAAAATCGAATAGATCAAAATATTGAATAAAATGGGTCAAAATCGAATAGATTAAAATATCGAATAAAATGGGTCAAAATCGAATGGATTAAAATATCGAATAAAATGAGTCAAAATCGAATAGATCAAAATATTGAATAAAACGGGTCAAAATCGAATGGATTAAAATATCGAATAAAATGGGTCAAAATCGAATGGATTAAAATATCGAATAAAATGGGTCAAAATCAAATGGATTAAAATATCGAATAAAATGGGTCAAAATCGAATAGATCAAAATATTGAATAAAACGGGTCAAAATCAAATGGATTAAAATATCGAATAAAATGGGTCAAAATCGAATGGATTAAAATATCAAATAAAATGGGTCAAAATCGAATGGATTAAAATATCGAATAAAATGGGTCAAAATCAAATGGATCAAAATATCGAATAAAATGGGTCAAAATTGAATGGATTAAAATATCGAATAAAATGGGTCAAAATCAAATGGATCAAAATATCGAATAAAATGGGTCAAAATCGAATGGATTAAAATATCGAATAAAATGGGTCAAAATCGAATGGATTAAAATATCGAATAAAATGGGTCAGAATCGAATGGAATAAAATATCGAATAAAATGGGTCAAAATCGAATGGATCAAAATATCGAATAAAATGGGTCAAAATCGAATAGATCAAAATATCAAATAAAATGGGTCAAAATCGAATGGATTAAAATATCGAATAAAATTGGTCAAAATCGAATGGATCAAAATATCAAATAAATGGGTCAAAATCGAATGGATTAAAATATCGAATAAAATGGGTCAAAATCGAATGGATTAAAATATCGAATAAAATGGGTCAAAATCGAATAGATCAAAATATTGAATCAAATGGGTCAAAATCGAATGGATTAAAATATCGAATACATACTATTATTATTATTATTAGCATTATTATTATCATTACTATTATTACTATTATTATCAATATTATTATGAGTATTATTATTATTATTATTATTATTATTACTTCTATGATTAATATTAGTATTTGCGTGTGTCTTCAATTCAAGTAGTCAGTTTGTAAATTACCTATTAGGGACTATTATGAAGGGGATAATAATAGAATTTGCTGAATACATTTCAGGTGACCATTCGATCAATCAGTAGCTACAGCATCATTTTCGAAGGAATCAGCGGCTCTAGTTACCGAGGTGACATCGCTATTGATGACGTCATGTTGTCAGACAACGCTTGTCCTCCCCCAGGGGACTGTAATTTTGAGAATGGTATGTGTACTTGGGTCAACACTAAAGGAGACGTCTTTGATTGGACCAGGAACAGTGGTACCACACCGAGCCTCCAGACTGGACCGAGTGTTGATCATACAGTAGGAACCAAATTTGGTAAGAATGTTTTCGCATAAAGTATGGTCTATGACACGAGTGAAAAACGTCTGTGCATGCTCTGAATCCGTATGCAAATTAGTCAAAACATAAGTAAATTTGACTTTCAAACATGTCTGATAAATTGGACTTCACAAGATACCAAAACTTAGTGTCCATGCTTGAAACTTAAGGCTAATTCTTTCATATTGTGTTTGTTAATACAGTATCTTGGTCTGACAAAAGTATACTCTCGAACTCTTTTGTATACTTGGAGAAAACAAACATTTATTTTCTCACTCAAACTCTTCAAAATTCTTAGAAAACGTACTGAAGTGCACGCATGCGCAAACGTTTTTCTCTAGTGTCACGGTCTATTCTTGGTTTTCGCCTACGTCATCATGAATTTCAAAAGTGTAAATTTGCATTTCAATTTAATAAACGTTTCATAATCTTGGAAAGCGGTCAAAACTACATATTCTGGTCAAATTTTAAGGCTGTAAAACATTTTTTTTACTCTGCACTGCAAATGCACTGCACAACACAGGCTTTTGTTAATACATTCGTCCTTTCCTTGGCATACTTTTGATTTTTATATTATTAGCATTATATTTACTTTACATACCATGTTTTGTTGGATATCAGGACATTATGCCTTCATCGAGACATCATCCCCACGTAAGCCTGGTGACAACGCATTCCTGGAATCAGAGGAATTCCAACCGACTGGTTCCAATGGCCGATGCTTGAAGTTTTGGTTCCATATGAAAGGAAGTGGTATTGGATCGCTAAACGTGTGGATCTACGAAAACAAAACCAAAGGACAAATATGGAGCGTGAACACTCCTAAGACTAATAATTGGGAATACGCTACAGCACCCATCAAGACGACTCAGATATACCAGGTAGAGACTATAGAACGTTTTTACTAATACGGGTGGCCATTTTGAATAATGTGATGTCGAGGGGGCAAACATGTAGAAAATTCACAAAGCAAAGAGCGACATAGAGGAAGAGTTAGATTAAAGTTAATAGAGGGGAATGGTTAGGAAACCTATTGTTATCAGGTCTTTGTTCGCTTTTGATGTTGAACTGGTCTTGACCGTGCACAATGTTTGATTTATGCTCATCCGAAATTGCAAAATAAGTAAACATAAACTTTGTCTATGGTATTGTTGTAAGGAATATTCAAATACCTCTTATAAATCTTTTTTTAAGTATTTTGAACTAGCAGCCAAAAGAAAGATTTTGGTCTGTTCACTCAGCCATTGCCAACAAAAGTAAAACAAAGGATTGTGCACGGTCACGCTTGAAAAAAGTGAACAAACACTTATAACAAAAGGGTTTCCTAACCATTCCCCTCTATTAACTATGGTTAGATTATAATTATTGTTATTGAACAATTTCAGATCGTTTTCGAAGGAATCAGAGGACAAAACCATAAAGGAGACATAGCAGTAGATGACATCTCATTCGTGGTTGGTACATGTCCTGTGGTACCAGCCAGAGCTGTACCTACAAACCCCTGGACAACACCATCCGCTCCACCTACTGTCACGACTGTCGGACCTACTCTTCAGCCATCGAAATGGGATTGTAACTTTGAAGGTGGCTTCTGCTTGTGGACCCAAGCAGTTGATGATAAATTCAATTGGACGCGAATCCAAGGATCAACGGGATCCACTGGGACTGGACCAAGTTTGGACCATACAACAGGTTTGTGGTTTATGGAGGAGTTTTATGGTAGCCAGTATTAATACAATCCAATGTGATGTCTGCCAAGAAAGAGGTTCATAGTTTGATCCTCAGTGACATCACACACTTGTTTTAAGAAGCAAGTGTGGCTTGGTTAGTGTGCTGCTTGCTAAGCAAGAGGTTCATAGTTTGATCCTCAGTGACCTTACACACTTGTTTTAAGGAGCGAGTGTGGCTTGGTTGGTTAGTGTGCTTTCTGCTACAAGAGGTCCATAGTTTGATCCTCAGTGACCTCACACACTTGTTTTAAGGAGCAAGTGTGGCTTGGCTTGTTAGTGTGCTGCCTGCTAAGCAAGAGGTCCATAGTTTGATCCTCAGTAACCTCACACACTTGTTTTAAGGAGCAAGTGTAGCTTGGTTGGTTAGTGTGCTGTCTGCTAAGCAAGAGGTCCATACTTTGATCCTCAGTAACCTCACACACTTGTTTTAGGAGAAAGTGTGGCTTGGTCGGTTAGTGTGCTGCCAGCTAAGCACTAGAGGTCCATTGTTTGATCCTCAGTGACCTCACACACTTGTTTTAAGAAGCAAGTGTGGCTTGGTTGGTTAGTTTGCTGCCTGTTAAGCACTATAGGTCCATAGTTTGATCCTCAGTGACCTCACACACTTGTTTTAAGGAGCAAGTGTGGCTTGGTTGGTTAGTGTGCTGCCTGCTAATCAAGAGGTCCATAGTTTGATCCTCAGTGACCTCATACACTTGTTTTAAGGAGCGAGCGTGGCTTGGTTGGTTAGTGTGCTTTCTGCTACAAGAGGTCCATAGTTTGATCCTCAGTGACCTCACACACTTGTTTTAAGGAGCAAGTGTGGCTTGGCTTGTTAGTGTGCTGCCTGCTAAGCAAGAGGTCCATAGTTTGATCCTCAGTGACCTCACACACTTGTTTTAAGGAGCAAGTGTAGCTTGGTTGGTTAGTGTGCTGTCTGCTAAGCAAGAGGTCCATAGTTTGATCCTCAATGACCTCACACACTTGTTTAAAGGAGCAAGTGTGGCTTGGTTGGTTAGTGTGCTGCCTGCTAAGTAAGAGGTCCATAGTTTGATCCTCAGTGACCTCAAACACTTGTTTTAAGGAGCAAGTGTGGCTTGGTTGGTTAGTATGCTGCCTGCTAAGCAAGAGGTTTATAGTTTGATCCTCAGTAACCTCACACACTTGTTTTAAGGAGAAAGTGTGGCTTGGTCGGTTAGTGTGCTGCCTGCTAAGCAAGAGGTCCATAGTTTGATCCTCAGTGACCTCACACACTTGTTTTAAGGAGCAAGTGTGGCTTGGTTGGTTAGTGTGCTGCCTGCTAAGCAAGAGGTTCATAGTTTGATCCTCAGTGACCTCACACACTTGTTTTAAGGAGCAAGTGAGGCTTGGTTGGTTAGTGTGCTGCCTGTTAAAGTTTGATCCTCAGTGATTTCACACACTCGGTTTGTCTACCTAACCCACACAGCTATAACTTGACACCGACTTCCGACGAAGTGACCCCTTTATTTACATTTATATGAACACTTATAGTTGTGGTATATTTTTCCAGGAAGTAAAAATGGGTACTACATTTACATTGAGACGTCATCTCCAAGAAAACCAAACGAAACAGCACGAATAGAAAGTGCTCTTATCCCCTCAACAAGACAGAAGTGCCTCCAGTTCTGGTACCATATGTACGGCCCGCACGTCGATACTCTCAACGTTTATACCAAACAAAATGGCGGCGCGCTTGGCTCACCTATATGGACCATTAGTGGGACCCAGGGCAACCGCTGGAGACATGCTGTGGTCGCTATGACCGTCTCGACAAAATTCCAGGTACACTTTCTTTGACATTTTTGATGATTAAATCTTCCATTTTTCAACAAGTAACAATCAATCATAATTTTCAAAGAAGACATTTGATGCTGTAGGGTATAAAATCTTAATCTAGAAAGCTTTAGCTGACAGTGTGGGACAATCGCAAAAGAGCTAGGCTCAAAACTAGGTGAAACCTCAAAGATCAAATTGGAGTTTATAAATTGATATCTGAGGAGGGAGGAAAATCGGAGAACCTGGAGTAAAAACCATCAAAGCACGGAAGAGAATCAACAAACAACTAAAATCAAGAGTGTAGAACGCCCTGTAAACCTTCATTTTGTTTAAGAGGAAATGTTTTTCAATAATGAGCAATAATGGCCAAAAGCTCCAAAAACTAGACCTTCGTATGAGTTTTGATCCCAATTTTGGTTAACACTCAAAACCTTTTTTAAACAGTTATAAACTGATGAACTATGATAAAATGCCTGTTTGAAGCGGTATTTTCAATTGCACAAAGATGTTTTGTTGCATTTGTGTTAGAATGGTGCTTTGTCAGGCTTTTTTATAGAAAATATATGGCAAATAAGCAAATGAAGGCCTAAACCTCATTTTCAAATAAAATTTTTGCTTTGGGTTAACCCTTTGATTCCACTTTCATCGGTCATCTCCACTTCCAAACAAGTTAAACTTTCTGAATAACAAGATTTTAGCCTTGTACAACAGCCTTTCTTCAAGAAAATAGTTTTTGGAGCTCACTGCTTGAATACGAAAAGAATTCTCTCTTAATTTGTTGTAAAACAAATTAAAACTGATCGCAAACGTTATAAAACAACCTTGATCTTTGGTAATTTTTTTTCCTGGATGAGTACTACTAATAATATTAATGAACTTTTATTGAGTGTTACACTTAATATTCACTGATAATTACTCATGAATAGACCATTTTACTGTTACGGCAGCCATCTTAAATTATGGGATGCCCAGGGAGTAAGCAAAATATTCATAAAGTATAGATTGGGGAAGTTACTTTTTCAAATGATTTTACGCTTCGGTGTTTTACATTTCGCTTCAACTACCAAATTCAGTAAGCCTGAAGCGAGATGACGTTTTACCCCCGTCTCTAGACCATAATCCTTTTCACACATAATCCTTTTGTTCTTTAATTATGACTATTGTTCCTGTATTCTCTAAGGAAACAAAACTATTATGGTATAGAGTCAGGGGTAAAACGTCATCTTCATTGGATAACGTAAAGTTATACAAAAAGCCGCCCTGAGTGCTGTGCTGTCCACAGATTTTCCAATTGATTTTGCGCCCACGATATCCCATATAAAATTTTACTTAAGACGACAGAATCCAAGATGGCCGCCGCATTAGTATAAAGGTCTATTAGCATACTCGTTGAATATGACGTATATGGCATCACGGTTTGCTAGTTTGCTCGAGCATTGCTCGAAATAGAAATAATGAAGGAAACGAGAAAGCCAAAAGTTGTTTTGTTTGGTTACCAGGTGGTGTTCGAAGGCCGACGTGGCTCAAGTTGGGCCGGTGATATCGCTCTTGACGATGTATCCATGCAAGATGGTCAATGTCCGCCTCAACTGGAATGTACCTTTGAAGATCCTAATCTCTGTGGATGGAAGAACGTTCATGGAGATAACTTTGACTGGACTCGAGCTAATGGAAAAACTGCTAGTTATGGTACTGGACCTTCAAATGACAATACATACGGAACAAAAACTGGTATGTTTTGTTTGATATTTTGCCCTTAACCTGGTGCTGTACAGTAGGACTCAGGGCCCCATTCGTGGAACTTTGCACCAGTTTCCAACCCTGTAAATGCCCAAAAGTAAGAAAACTAATGAAATTGCCAAAAAAAAACCAATTAAATAAAATACTAATAAATGATAATGATAACTATTTAATTAAGATATGATCTGTTTTAAAAAAAAAGAGATGTTTTAAGATCCTTCTTGAGGTTATTTATATCGGACCTTCAGCACCAACTTTTCCACTCTTTATCAATTTTTTTCTTCAGGGGATATTAAGGGAAGGTATGTTTGTTATGGGGGGTGGGGGTGGGGGTGGGGTGTGGAAGCAAGGGTTATCAGTAATAAATTAAGGGACACACCGATAGCTGTTTCTTGAAGGGCCGTAGCCATCAAGAGGCAAGAGAGGCAGTTTCTTTGGTAAAAATGTCACAAACTCATTTCAAAACACTGGAAATCATACTTCCGAGGGTCTCAATTTAGAAGTTGCTCTCGCCTTTGTCGCTTGTTTTGCCTGGGTAAACTATTCGGCCTGCCTTGTCCACTCAATAGGAAGGTCATTAATTTCTTACTGAGTGAAATGGGGAAGGATAAGACTATTTAAGAAAAATTCACTTCGAAATTCCCCACCCCCTCCCCCCCACGTTCCTACCCCAAGTACAATGTCCGCCTAAAGACATACGATTTATACTTTGTGTGATATTTTTAGGATACTATATGTACCTTGAAACATCCTCTCCACGAACGAAAGGCCACAAGGCTTGGCTAGTGAGCAAGCAGTTCCAACCAACCAGCGGCAAATGCTTGCAGTTCTATTTCCACATGTACGGCAGCTCAATCGGAAAGCTCAATGTTCTCTTGCTTCAAAACAGTAGTCGTTCTGCGCCGATATGGTCCATGGGCAGTAACCTTGGTAACAGATGGCGTGTTGCACAAGTGACATTGAAGAGCTTTGTCCCATTCAGTGTAAGTGAATTCTCCGTTCTTCGACTTTTTCTCAATTGATTCAAGGGGTTTTCTCCAGGTTCTCTGTTGTTGTTTTTTTTTCTCTTCTTGCGAAACCTAATAAGCTAAATTCCGTTTCGAATTGTGAGTTAGCCTTGCCCTGACTTTGATCAACCTAGAGGTTGTTTCAAGGTTCTTCCTGTCAGTTAGCCATGCCCTGACTTAGATCAGCCCAGAGGTTGTTTCAGGGTTCAATCTGTGAGTTAGCCATGCTATGCCCTGACTTAGATCAGCCCAGAGGTTGTTTCAGGGTTCAATCTGTGAGTTAGCCATGCCCTGACTTAGATCAGCCCAGAGGTTGTTTCAGAGTTCAATCTGTGAGTTAGCTGTACCCTGACTTAGATCAGCCCAGAGGTTGTTTCAAGGTTCTTCCTGTGAGTTAGCCATGCCCTGACTTAGATCAGCCCAGGGGTTGTTTCAGGGTTCTATCTTTGAGTTAGTCATGCCCTGACTTAGATCAGCCCAGAGGTTGTTTCAGTGTTCAATCTGTGAGTTAGCCATACCCTGACTTAGATCAGCCCAGAGGTTGTTTCAGGGTTCAATCTGTGAGTTAGCCATGCCCTGACTTAGATCAGCCCAGAGGTTGTTTCAGGGTTTGATCTGTGAGTTAGCCATGCCCTGACTTAGATCAGCCCAGGGGTTGTTTCAGGGTTCAATCTGTGAGTTAGCCATGCCCTGACTTAGATCAGCCCAGAGGTTGTTTCACGGTTCAATCTGTGAGTTAGCCATGCCCTGACTTAGATCAGCCCAGAGGTTGTTTCACGGTTCAATCTGTGAGTTAGTCATGCCCTGACTTAGATCAGCCCAGAGGTTGTTTCACGGTTCAATCTGTGAGTTAGCCATGCCCTGACTTAGATCAGCCCAGAGGTTGTTTCACGGTTCAATCTGTGAGTTAGCCATGCCCTGACTTAGATCAGCCCAGAGGTTGTTCCATAAAAATTAATTCTCAAGTAATAAACCTTGCCGCCATTTAGAGAAACTCACTCATATTGTTTTTTTAATCAGAAGTCAATAAAAATAACTTATGATGTTTAATAGGTCATATTTGAAGGAATAACCGGAACAAGCTTTAGTGGTGACATAGCTATTGATGATGTAGAGGTACTTGATGGTGTTTGTCAAATCCCAGGTAAGCAGTTACCGCTTATGACGGAAAATAGAGCAGTATGACACATAAACCTGGATTTATTCTCAAGAAAATGACACAATAAACAATAACATGCTATTTCTAAAGTATATTTTAAAAGAAAGAAAGTAAAAAAGTAAAAGCCGTTGATTATCGAACCGAGAACATGGAACTATTAGAATTGTGAGATACAGACCAAATGTTCACTGATTGGCTAATTCGTTCGGTCAAAGAGAAGCAAAATCGGCTATGCCGGAGATTTCGACCCCGACACCGCTATCCCGGTAGGAATTACAGACTGATCAGGAAGCTCGGCAAAAGCCTAAGGGAAAGGTTAGTTGGCCCCTAGACCGTAGATGATTGTTGATCGTACTTCATGTTTCTAGGTGATTGTAACTTTGAGAATGGTCAATGCACATGGCTCAACACACCGGCTATTGCTAAGGAAGACGAGTTTGACTGGACCCTAGGTGGAGGTACAACACCTAGCTCGTTCACAGGCCCTTCCACGGATCACACTACGAACTCGGCTAAAGGTAAGATACAAAAAGAAACGAAGACCAAATTGGTCTTTTAAACCAACATGGCGGCTATGACGTCACATTTCTTGGCCGCCATGTTGGTTAATACAAAAAGAAACGAAGACCAAATTGTTCTTTCAAACCAAAATGGCGGCTATGACGTCACATTTACAAAACAAAATACTTTGCCGCCATGTTGGTTGATACAAAAAGACACGAAGACCAAATTGTTCTTTTAAACCAACATGGCGGCTATGACGTTACATTCACATAGACAAAATACTTGGTCGCCATGTTAGTTGATACAAAAAGAAACGAAGACCAAATCGTTCTTTTAAACCAACATGGCGGCTATGGCGTCACATTTACAAGACAAAATACTTGGTCACCATGTTGGTTGATACAAAAAGACACGAAGACCAAATCGTTCTTTTAAACCAACATGGCGGCTATGACATCACGAGCAATAATAAAATTGAGAATAAAGCTACACTAATGTATTTAAAGTGCATATGACACGAAAAAATTCTAATATTAAAAATGTGTAGTTTATTGGCACTAATAAGAATATCACGGTTACGTTTGTTCCAAAAACGTACTTCTCTAGAAATTCAAGAAAATTTAGCACAAGTTGTGACGTCATTTTGTTTACAAGTCTCCAGATTTAGTTGCAAATACACGAAATATGTTTGAATGCAGAATCTTAATTTCAGGTAGTACACTTTTCAGTTTCCCAACATTTGAAGAGTACTACGTAAGCTATCAAATGAAGCTGAATAGAATATGCCTTTTGTTGTTATTTTATACGAATTACAATTTATATTTAGTGCATTTCTACCGAATCTAGAGTACGTGTCAACAAAATGACGTCACAAATTGGGCTTAATTTTCTCACATATCTCAAGAAATAAGCTTTTGAAACAAATTTTATTACGACATATTTATTATTATTAACAAACTATACATTTTAAACGATGAAATGTTTTCGTGTCATATACACTTTAAACCCGAGGCTAAGTTCAAGGAGGCGGTGATAGCCACGTGAGAAGTGAAAGAGATAAGGCATGCTGGAGAAGGAAACGATAAAAAAACCTCCGTTCTTAAAAATATTTTGTTTTTTAGGAGGCTATATGTTCATTGAAACCTCTTATCCACACATGCGCGGAGACCGAGCTCGCCTCGAGAGTTCTGTATTCCAGCCTACAACAGGCCAGGGTTCGTGTCTGAACTTCTTTTACCATATGTCTCCTTCTTTAAAATATTTTGTTTTTTAGGAGGCTACATGTTCATTGAAACCTCTTATCCACGCATGCGCGGAGACCGAGCTCGCCTCGAGAGTTCTGTATTCCAGCCTACAACAGGCCAGGGTTCGTGTCTGAACTTCTTTTACCATATGTCTGGAACTGGTATCGGAACACTGAATGTATATATGAGGGTAATAGGACGATCAATGAGTAAACTGTGGACCCAGTCTGGTGACAAGGGAACTACTTGGATTGAGGGACAAATACCCATACTTAGCGCTGGAAGCAGTTATCAGGTAAAATAAATGAGGGTTCTAAAGGGCTAAAATGGGAGCCAAGATTCGCCTTTTTTTGCTGAGAAAGTGGGATTTTATGCACTGGGAATTGGATTCACAAACCAAAACAAAAAACAACAAAATGGGAATGGTATTGAGATTCAGGCAAAACATAGGCTGGGATTGTAGAATCAAGTCAAAATTATTGCTGGGAAATGAGATGAGGAGCCCCATTCAGGATCCTCATAAATGGATGAATGGACGGAGCGGGAAAGAGAGGGAGAGTAAGAGAAAGAGAGAAAAAGCGAGGGAGTAGCGAACGGAAGGGATGGTACAAAAGATTCGAGGGATGGGTTTGGACAAAATGTCTGGCAGCTGCTATACAGTTGAGTACCAGTTTGAGTGAGAGTTGGTTTGATTGGAAAAGTCTTTGCATCTATTTTATTTGTAATTTGATCGCGTTATTTTCCTTCTAGGTCGTGTTCGAAGGTGTCCGCGGGTCGGATCACAAAGGAGACATCGCAATTGATGACATTTCATTCACTCGCTCTTTGTCATCTGGTGGATGCCCCATCAACGCCACCACAGCCAACCCATGGCCTTTTGACTGTAACTTCGAATATGGTCTTTGCAATTGGAAACAAGTTAGAGGAAACGATAGATTTGATTGGACCCGATACCGAGGTTCCACTGCATCTTCCGGGACAGGTCCACGGGTTGACCACACTGGAGGAACTTGTGAGTATACAAATTCAGACCAAGGCTAATCAGAAAAGGAACACATCATTCCCTTGATTAGCATTACTGTTTTTTTATTGACAAAGGTTTGGAATAAAGTGATCTGAGATCGAAGCGCGTAATGCAAACGTACATTTTCTCACTCAAACTCTTCTAAATCCTTAGAAAATGCGATGACATGCACGCATGCGCAATCGTTTTTTTCTATTGTCGCTCACAAAGATTATAAATCTCCGGAAAGTGATGCGTCATGTGAAATAGGAAAACATTAGGATCATTCACCAAATCGGCTGGCTTTCAATCAGCTGGCAAATATCGTATCTTATCTGCTTAAATGGTGGTCAAACAGTGACCAACATGTGCTGTCAACCAGAATGAATTTTATTGAAAACTTTTGATTCAGCTGATGAACGTTCTGCACGAGAGAGGAAATGACGTCCGTGAAATCATGGAATTGGAAAAATAATATGTCAACGCCTTAATTTTTTCCCTTTTTTTGACAACTTATTTTTGTGTTTCATACTGACCTCAAAATTCTAAGTTTTGTCTTGACATTCCTAATATTATCGTAAAAATTAAAAATTAAAATTGTAAAATTATAATTTTCTTATTTGTATAGCTCAAGGCTGGTATATCTTCATCGAGACTTCCTCTCCCCGAAACCCCAACGACACGGCATCGATTGAAAGTCCTGTGGTATCGGGTAACGGAACATTGGTTATACGATGTGTATCCTTCTGGTACCATATGTACGGTCCACACGTCAATACCTTGAATTTGTACGTCAAAACTGGTGGGAATATGGGAAAACCTCAATGGTCCAAGACTGGTACACAAGGAAATGTCTGGAGGAAGGGAGAATATACCCTACGAACATCATCTGATGCAACGGTATGTGATTACAGGGTTGTCAATAAAAATTTTGGTAGGCGGTTATGAAATTAAACTAGGCGGTAAACCGGAAATCACTGGAGCATGTAATCGAGGCATACTTGTCACCAGTCTCACTCTTCTCACAAAAATCCAAGATGGCGGACAACGATCGTCGTAGTTTCGATTGCGTTGCAGTTTTCGTAGTACAACAACAAAATTTGGTTATAATTTATTTTAACGAACTTTAAAGAACTTTAATCAAAATTTACAATTACATTGGGAAGTGGCTGAGTAGGCGGCTGAATTAGCAAGAGTAGACGGTGGAATCTGCCGGTTGCCGGCTTCTATTGAAAACCCTGCAGTGATTATACATGTTACCGATGGTACTGGATTTTTTATTCGTACCATTGAAAACTCTCGGTTTTATATAATCTCTTAGTAGATTGCACGCTATATAGAGTGCAAACCTTATAACTTTGAAACAGGATTTATGGTTCGGAAAAAAATAGCGTGTCACTGCTGGCCTGACTGAGGTAGTGAATGCCTATGTTTTTTTTGTTTTTGTTTTTGTTTTTGTTTTTTTTTTCTATGCAAAATAATCAAATCATATGTGGAACGAGTCTTTAATAATTTGTATAGGAAATCGCATGGTTTCGAGTGCACTTTGGAATAAATTTGCACGAGCGGGTTTTCAAAAAGTTTAAAATTGCACGAGCCCGACAGTAGACCGTAAACCTACAAAACTTTATCGAACTTTGAAATGTTCACAGTAACTTGAAGCTTACTTGCTTTAGCCCACATTCTAGGGCGCTGTGCGCTCCCTTGGAAGGTAAAGACTTTTAAGGCCTTATCTTATATTCTAGTAACACGAGAAATTTTCTTTGCCTTACTCTTAATTAGATCGTGTTTGAAGGTGTACGAGGAATAAGCTACAAAGGTGACATAGCACTTGATGATATATCACTTGAAGGCGGTAGTTGCCCATCTACAGGTAAGATGCTCTGCTTTTGTTGTCTCCATTATAGTTTAGACAGGACCATTACAAACCTGTATTGATTGGCTATGCCTCTACAAACGTGCGTTCTGATTGGCTAATTTTATTTTATCTTATTTTTTCTTAACCAATATGCTTTTAGAATTTCATTTTATCTTTTTTTTCTTCTCTCGACCAATATGTTTTTCAATTTTATTTTATTTCATTTCTTTTCATTTCATTTCATTTCATTTTATTTTATTTTGTTTTGTTTTGTTTTGTTTTGTTTTGTTTTGTTTTGTTTTGTTTTGTTTTGTTTTGTTTTGTTTTGTTTTGTTTTGTTTTGTTTTGTTTTATTTTATTTTATTTTATTTTTATTTTTTCTTAACCAATATTTTTTTATTTCAGCCATGTGTAGCTTCGAGTCGCCCTCCATTTGTAAATATACGCAAGCCACGAACGATAAATTTGATTGGACTAGAGGAAGTGGTACCACGACCAGCATCGGGACAGGACCGCGGAACGACCACACGTATAACACACCATACGGTAAATACTTTCCCTAGATCAGTAAGAATTCGCTATTTTCATATCCCTAATAATGCATTGAGTGTAAACAGGGTAAAAATGCACTATTTAAAGATAATTTAAGAAACGAGGAGAGAAAAGAATTTTTTTTTGACCGGGTTTTTTTTTTTTTTTTTGATCCTCAAAAATCAATGCCTTTTGTGGAATGTGAAAAGGCGAATAAACCATTTTAGTTTATACGTGATGTTTTTCCATCCCAATCCACGCGTCCTCAGGTGTATTAAGGCCTGACTTTAGCATGGAAACGAGGCTAAAAATCAAAAAAAAATTTTCTAACCCCTAAATAATTTTTTCTTCACCGAACTGACATATATTATTAATCATATCAAAATGAAGTCTTTTTCTTCATTTTCGTTGCTATGGCAACCCTTGTCTGTAAAATTTCTTGAAAAATACTACATTAAAAACTCGGTGAAAAGAATTGTAAAATGGGGAAAATTTAAAGACTTTTAACTTTGCCTTATCCGGCCCTTATGTACTCATATGTAATTGAATAATTCAAATACGCTTTTTAAGGTTGACTACAATGTAGATAAATGAAGAAAAATTCCAAAGTCACGAGTAAATTACTATTTTGAGCATCTTTTCCTTTTACTGTTTGGAAACGAAGCTTTCTGGACTAAGTTGAAAGGCGTCTTTATAAAGAACAACCATGCTACTTTTCAGAAAAATATAAATTTACATGATTTTATATGATTAAATGTTCCCCATTTTAGAAAAACTATTGCTTTTTCTAACCATTTCTTGGAGCCGCCATTTTGGTTTGCATACCGAGCTGGGAATGGGCCCGAAATAGTCAAATTCCCCATCCAGGGGAGAGAGGGGATATAAAACCCCATTGGTTTTGAAGCTTTTAAAATCTTCGTCTTACCTCCCCAAGCGAAAAAATGGCACAATTTCAAAATGGCGGACGAAAACCTTCGATTCCCTCTATGTTTGATTTCAAATTGCTCATAAAATACAGATAATATTGATGATTCTACGAGCATGGTTCAATCATTTGATACCTCTTCTATTATAAAATGAGCAAAGATATTCCTTTTTGGAAGTTTTAGACAGGTAATTTTGATTTGAAAAAGGTTATGCACACCACAATGTTTGAGTGATCGTTTACTAACAAATAAAAGTTCTGCTCTATTAAAATGTTAAATATTCTTCAATATCTTCATGTTTATTTGAGTTTTAGGCGGGAAAACCTTGCAACGCGCGTCAATTTGCAAACAGAGCCTCAAATTTCTCTTCAATTCTGTCGGTTTAGTCGAGGCAAAGGGATCTCCTACGAGACAGTCTGTTGAAGTCATACCCTTATTACAAGTAATTACTTGTGTTTAAACAGCTTCCGTAGAAGCTATATCAATTCTTTTCAAACTTATTTTTGTTTGAGGGGGATTAATTTAGTTGAAGACCTAAGTTTAGTTTGCATACAGCTTCTTTAGAAGCTATATGGTTTATGCAATTTACTTTTCTTCAAGGATAATTAATTCACTTGAACAATATTTAAGTTCAATATGTCTGTAAAAGTAGAATGTGCCTGGGCTAGAGTGTGCATTCGAGAAACCAAGAGCCTGTGTTCTATAAAAAAGGCCTTTAATGAGGGAAAGGCAAAGTTTGGGGCAAGGGTTTTGCATGAAAGGTATCAACTTTACAGTGAACATTTCAGTGGCCATGCAAAATTTAACCTAACGCAGTACGAATTTAACCGTGTTGCGAGGAAAATAGATGAGCAAATTGCTAACTGGAGAAACAAAAAAGACAAGGAGCTGTATTTGTCTCAATTTTCGATGACAAACTGGTCTGATCAGGGAAAGATGATGACCAGCGAAACACGAAAAGCACACTCGATAACATATTGCAAGGCTTGCCAACTCTATAACTCACAGTATCAAGCAGCGTATCCTTTGAAAAAAATGTCCATGCTAGGTAAAAGGGGCCCGCTTACCAGTATTGCCACAGATTCTAAAAAACATACACTGCTTTCTGAAGGGTTAAAGGCAACAAAAAAACAGCTGAAGTCTGTTGGACAAACAATTTATTCGACATACAATGAAAAATGTAAAGAAAACTTTGGAAAGACACTAAGGGAAATACTAGTTCTTGTCCCAGATGCTGGTCTTCAGAGAAAACTTTCCCCTGTGGAAAAGAAAAAAGAAAAAAGGAATAAGCTTCGACAGACCAAGAGAGATGTTGAAAACAGGGTTTTAATGGAGAATGACACTGGTGTGCACCTAAATTTAAGGGAATCCTACAATGCAAGACAACAACGCCGATTAGCACAGTCATTTGAAACACCAGAACAGGCACAAGAAAGGGCAAGTACAACACCCCCTAAAATAAAAGAGAGGTCCCACATTCCTGCACTAGAAAACATTACAGGTGATATCGATCAGCTTTTGATAGACATCAACTCATGGCCGCATGAACAAGTAAACTGGTCTGAAAAGGCTAGGGTGTACAAGATACGGTACAAAGGGCAAGACTCCACTCCTCCAAATGGTGGTCAAATATTGAAGACCTTACTGCAGAAAACTCAAAGTGTTAACCTGGCAAATTTTGATAAGCCTGAAAATAAGGATGGTCCAAAAGGTATTTAAAATCTATATATCATTGATTTTGAATTGTCATCAATGTAGTTGGGATGCCTGTGGTAAATATATTTAAATACCGGTAAGCTCCAGTACAATAAGTTTGTTCTATTAGGGAATGGGAAATTCAAACGTTGATGAGGGAATGGATAAAACAAATATGAACTTTGTTTTTCTATTATTGCATGTGCAGGTTTTTTTTTACTATCTTAAACAATAATAATGTGTGCTTAGTTATATGATGTACTGTGAGTTGAAATATAGTAATTTCTTTTATATGTGGCTTACAGAATTTCGAGTAAGACGAGCACTGAAGAAGCAGGCAGGAGGTGAGATATCAGTTCCAGTTCCTCGCACCAATGAGAACATCCGGGCATCCATCAAGCAACTAATTGAGGATGGGACATATGATGTTGGAGTCCCAGTGGTACAAACCGAAATAGTTAAGTTAGCTATTAGTAATGAGGGTGAAGTTATCCAAAAAAAGACTAATGTCTCTGCAAGAAAAATCCCCCTACAGCAAATTAGATCTGAAGCACTCGTTAGAAACAAGGATCTACTCAGAATCAAAGATGACAGTTCATATGACAAATTAACCAGAGAAGAAATAATGAGTGAGCTGAAAAGAATTAACGAAACAACTGGAGATGACACTGAAGAAATGAGAAGTCGCTTAAAGAAATTGCAGCGCCAAAGACATTGGCTAACATGGCATGACCACTCAACAGTGGCAAATCATGGGCATATGCTGTTCTGCGTAAGAGAACTGTATGACAATGCAATTCATTTAAGCACAGAAGAGTTTGCTACTAAGACAGGCCGAAGTATAGACATCCAAGCCACAATTGAAGAGCCACAGCTGTATATACTGGGTCCCAGTAGATCAACAGTAGAGGACCAAATGCAGTTTGTGCCTACAAGACAGGAAGACTTAAAGAAATTGAAAGACAATATCACAACTGAATCTGGAATAGGAATAAAGGATGTCATGAGATTCATGAATGGGGACAATCCAGCAGCAGAAATGGAAGATGGAACTCAACATGGGGGCCACTATGGATGTCCAGGTTGTGATGGTGATATTAATTTTAGCTGTGATATGGAATACTCCTTCCAGAGGAAATATAAAACGTTAGAAGAGAAAAAGAATTTGATTACTGCTGGTCCTGCTGGGAGAAAGAATTCACTGCATCCATTCAAGGACTTGAAAGTCAATGAACTCAAAGCTGAGCTTAGAGCTAGGGGTATGTCTGATGAAGGGAAAAAGAATGAGCTACAGAAAGAGCTAGCAGAAGTACTAGGTGGAACAACTAGACTGCCTGCATTGCTACACCATAATGCCTCAGTTCAAGATCTCAATCTGGAAATGTATGAAGTGCTGTGCTTTGAACCATTACATTGTTTGATGAACCACATCAAAAACATCTTGCAAGAACTGCCTCATCACATAACAGACATTGACACATTGATCAAGCTTAAGGAAATCCTTTCTGTACAGCTAGGTAAAGAGAAACTTAGAGGTGTGGACTACAGAAAGACACTTCTTTATGTGACAATTGCCCTTTACCCACTGGCCAACCGGGAAGTTAAACTTCTACTTGTAACTTTGTGTGAAATGGCTGAGATCTATTATAGCCAGGATGAGAAGAGATGCCCCAAGATGATCCTACGCCTCCACAACCTTTGTTGGAGGCATGCTATTCAATGCCGAAGAGTACTGACTCCTCCAAAGTCCCTGAGCTACAGAAAACTTTTTGGATTGTACTTCCACAGCTGCATCACACACTCCTCACAGCTTCTTAGAATAACATCCCACAGGTCCATTAATGCTGAAATGTTTGAAAGATTTTTTGAGAAGATATCAGATATCACTTCCAAGACTTGGAGCAGGAGAATACAAGATCTGCCAAAGAATGCCATTCTTCATGTCAAACAAGATCCATCCAAACCTGGTCTAAACTATGTTCTCAAAGAAGAAAGGGAGATCAGCAAACTAGCTAAGTCTCTTCCAAGGATGGGAAATACCTTTGTGCCCACAACTGATCTGATGAAATATGCAGGGGACTGGGAGGCACACCTGAAGCTCATTGCAGACTATTTGGAGCCAGGAGAAGGAGTATGGTGGAAAGAAGTTGTTGGTGGAATAGAATTCCTTGATGGTCATGATGAAACAAGCTTCAGAGAAGAGGGACCACAGCTTCATCATTTTCGATCAAGTACAATAAAGAAGGAGCAACAACATCTAGACACTTCCTGGAACAAATGCCTAGAGAGCAAGGTCAAGATTCCAGCAACAAAGCTGAGAGATGCCAAGGGTAAGTGGCATGTCCCTGAAACATGCTATTGCTCTGGAACTGTGCCTGATGATGAGGATGACAATGCCATTTCTACAGAGCAAATGATTCAGCTAATAACAGAAGACAGTGATGTTGGTAATGCCTTGGCTGATGATGAGGACAACATGGATGGAGAAGCCTTTACAACTACATGTGACATAGAATCAGAAGAAGAACAAATGGCTGCACATCAAGAGATGACTGAAGAAATGCATGGAAGTGTCTTGGGTGATGACAAGACCAGAGGGACAGAGAATGTATTGACTGCTGTAAATAAAACACCAACAACTGCTGAAGAAGGAAACAAACTACATGGTAAAAGGCCATACTCATTTCCTGAGGTCAATGAATGTACACCAGAAACCAAAAAGAAAAAGAATTCAGATGAAACAAACAATCAACAACTCAACTCCAAGACAGCAAAAGCCTTATGTACAGTGCTAGGCCCCTGTGAGGAAGTTTTGAAGTATGACAAACTAAGAGAGAATTTAAGACATAATTCCAAATCAAGGTTTCACATTGAAAGATATGAAACTCACCTTGTGAAAATCCAAATTGCAGTTCTCAAAGCTTTCAAACATCTGAGCTCATTCCTTGACGATGCTGAAGAGCCCGTAGTACAAGTAGATGAGTTCAAAACAAAGAAAGTACAATTAAAAACAGCTTCAGAACTTCTTAAATTATGGAAAATAACTGTACACTTCCAATAGGTAGTATGATGTTTACATGTCTCAAGAAATATAAAAGGGCCATTATATGTATACATCATGTATATTAAATTAATAATTTTTTTGTATGAGATTAATAAGATAGTATTTCTAGATGAAGCTGCTGTTAGAACTATTCACACCAATGACTAAATACAGATGTTAAGAAGCATTCACAAACACAACTACCTACTGCAGTGAATATGTTTGAAAACAACTTTGTATATAGAGAAAGCATCCATTACTGCTATTTTTGTATTTAATTGTATAAATATTTAAATAACTTTGTATATAGATGAAGCATGTATTGTTATTTTTGCATTCGAGTGTATAATATTTTAAATAACTTTGTATATAGATGAAACATGATTTGCTATTTTCACATTTTTAAACGATTTTGTATATACATCAAGCATGTATTATTAATTTTTTACATACTTTTGAGGGCACAAAAAATTTCTAAATAAATTATTTATTTATAAAGTTAGAATCATCATGTTATGGGTTGTATATAGGGAATAATCCAGCTATAGATTGGGACATCAAACTAAAACAAAGATCAATTAAATTGATAATGTACGAAACTTACCATGAGAAACGACAACTTTTGTCCACCAATTATGATGACAAGCTAATGTATTATAAGCCTATCAAATAGCTTATAAATACACCCAGCAATATTACATTGTCTGGAAGCAAATACAAAATTAGTGTTGTAGCAAATTTCTGGAGGCAATCACTGATAAAAATACAACGCAACAACAATTCCTAGGTTAGAAGAACTCGGTATTGTGACCTGTTTCATCCGCAAAACATATAAGATTTATAAGTTCAACTTGTAAACAAGCAGCAAAAAAACCCGGGCAAAAAAAAAAACAATGGAAAATTTGAAAAACATTCTTACAAAGCTTGGTGAATAAGATTTGCATCGCTTTGGATAAGCCTTATTGTGTTTAACCTTCAACGGCTCTAATGTTTCTCAATTCGACTTGTAGCAGAGTCAAACAAAAATGCAAACTTCGTGATAATACGGTTTCATTACCGTTGCGTTCGAATCTTTAAAATTTTAATTGACCTTAAAAGGTCAAGTTAAAACAACAACTTGGTATCACTCACCTTCATTCATCATATCTCATGAACTTCTGTTGTTCCCATCTTCAAACATACAAACTCAGCTTTGTACAACCAAGAAAGAAAAATACCTTTCATAGCAAACAACGCTTCGAATCTCATTTTGAATCTTCGGCCGCGTGTATCCCTAAGCATCCGCCATCTTGGATTTGCCAGCAAAGGAAAAAGCTTCGCGGGGGATATTTTGAAACTATTTACCAGGCCTTAATACACCTGAGTCATTCATAGTTTTGACTCGAACAGGATGCTACTAAAACCTTGGAACCCTTAATTGTAACCACGAATTTAATTTCCAATAGTCACTTTGCTCATTCCGACGAAGACAAAAAGTTTCAGACTTTAGTTAGACAATCTTTAGTTATATTTGCTGTAATGTTTATATCGTTTTCAGGACACTACATGTATATTGAGACGTCAGGTAGTCTACCAACTGGCTCCAACGCCCAACTCCTGACACCATTCTATCGAGGCACAACGGGGTCATGTCTTGAGTTCTTCTACCACATGAAAGGAAAAACTATCGGCACTTTGAATGTCTACGTCAAGTTCTTTGGCTTGACTAAAGTGTGGTCGAAATCTGGCAACCAAAGCAACGTGTGGAACAAAGCTCAGGTTACGGTTAAGAGCAGATTTGGCTATCAGGTATGGCTGTTTACCAGTTTTGTTCCTACTGCATAGCTAAGAAAATCGGCCATTTCGTTTCCTGATATGGTACAACTCTGTGTAGCCAGTGGCTGACAGACCTATGGCCTTCGTTCCATAATCCCGGCGTAGTTCCCGGCGCCATCTTGAAAGGTAGCCGCGCCTTTGCATTGGAGCGAGACGAACGGTAAGCTTGCAATTGCAATGATAGAGACCTTTTTAACACCTTGGACAATTATTCACATGTCTCTATCATTGCAAGCTCACCGTTCGTCTCGCTACGAAGCAAGGGCACGGCTACCTTTCAAGATGGCGCCGGGAACTGTGAAAAGGACTATTGGAATGTAAGAGTTGATTTTTGCGAAGGGAGGAAAGTACCCGGAGAAAAACCCTAGAAGCACAGGAGGGAACCAATAAGCAGCTTTACTAACATACAACACCGAGCCTGGCGGGATTTGAACTCGGGTCAAATTGATTAGAGGCGAGCGCTCTCATCGCTAAGCCACCCATGCTTCCCGAATAGTAATGGTTGGAGCGCGTGAAATGCGCGCGTGGGCATTTTTGAGTGCACACATAACCTTATCTTGAAAACAAAACAAATACAAACAAGCAAAAATATATAAATAAAAAATAAAACACGAACACGAATTGATGGTTTTCAGCCATTCCCAAGAGAATTAAATAACAAAAGACACGGCGGCCATGTTGGAGGATATAACAAAAGAATTCATTGACAATTCTTTTGTTAAGTTCCTCCAACATAGCCGACGTGAAAACCATCAATACACAAGAAAAACAAAAACAAAACATAAAAAGGGAAGAGACAAGAACCCTAAACTGGAGTAACGGAAATGCCATTATAACTGTACTATCTCATTCCAGATCGTATTTGAAGGCGTCAAGGGTTCCAGCTACACCGGAGATATCGCCATCGATGACGTCAAGATAACAGACGGCAGTTGTCCAAACCCAGGTGACTGTTCCTTCGAGGATGGTTCCTGTACGTGGTCGAATACTCTTGTCGGTGATAAGTTTGATTGGATTAGCGGCAGCGGATCAACTGGTAGTTTCTTTACTGGTCCTTCAAATGACCACACGACTGGAACCGGCCAAGGTTAGTATCATCTTGATTTTATAAAAATTCTAATGTTTTCCACACAATAAATTGTTTGCGTCTGCGTATTTGCGATTTGAAGTTGAAAGGTAGTTAGCCAAGAAAAAACCCACCTATTGTTATTAATGTGCGGACGCACTAACCGGGGCCACTTGAATAAAACTGACCATTCAAATAACAGTAAACTAGACAGAGATTGAACTGATTACAGCGATAGCCAATCAGATTATCACCTTCTCACGCTCTTATTATATCGATGTGTTATCTGATTGGCTGGTTAGAAATATTGAACTACATGTCACAATGTGATTGGTTAATGATACAAGTTTATAAAATGGTCCCTGTTGGAGTATCCGCCACAATGTGCCAACCAGATGTCTATTGGCTACTGAAGCAAAGAGATGGTAGTCAAACACTGATAACCATTGGGGTCTAATTAATTAGTTGATAAAAGTCTTTATATCTCATTTTCTGCCAAATGATGGTCAAATGCTGACCACCGTGTGCTGTCAGCCAGAAAGAATCATGTTGTAAAGCTGATGCGTATTTAAGCACATGAGCATTCTGCACGAGACAAGAAATGACGTCAAATGAGACCAAACAATCAAAATATTACTAATTCAGGCTTGTGGGAATTTGATTGACAAAATCAAGTCCCTTGTGAGGCCATGTTGGCATCTCGCTAATGAAAAAGGTTTTATCGAAAAAATATATTCCTTTTCCATCCAATTTCTTTTATCAATATTATTATGCCTGATCATGATTATGACATTCTCAGGCAAGTATATGTTCATCGAGACGTCAGCGCCAAGACGAACAGGTGATAATGCATTCTTTGTAAGTCAGCGGTTTGACCCTACTACCAGTGCTGGTAGATGTATGTCTTTCTGGCATCACATGTATGGCTCGACTATTGGTACTTTGAATGTATGGATGGCTGTGAACTCGACGAAGATTCTCATGTGGCAGCGCAAGGGAAATAAGGGAAATACTTGGTTCCAAGGACAGATTCCAGTGACCAGCAACACTCCTTATCAGGTTTGTTTTGCCTTGAGGAAGGAAGGAAGGAAGGAAGGAAGGAAGGAAGGAAGGAAGGAAGGAAGGAAGGAAGGAAGGAAGGAAGGAAGGAAGGAAGGAAGGAAGGAAGGAAGGAAGGAAGGAAGGAAGGAAGGAAGGAAGGAAGGAAGGAAGGAAGGAAGGAAGGAAGGAAGGAAAGAAAGAAAGAAAGAACGAAGGAAAGAAAGAACGAAGGGAGGGAGGAAGGAAGGGAAGGAGGGAGGGAGAAAGAAAGAAAGAAGTAACTATGAATTTTGAATGATGAAGAATTGAATAAACAGGAAGACAGGAAGGAAGGAATGAGTGAATTTTTAAAATTTGGTAATGTGATTTGACGAATATGTTTAATAAATAATATGTTTAATAATGTTTGAATAGATAATCTTTTTAATAATATTTTAATAGATAATATTCGAGGGTATTCGAGGCAGTAGCTATACTGGAGATATCGCTATAGATGACATCGTCTTTACCGTGGTAACCAGTTCATGTCCAATCAAACCATCTGATGCTGTTCCACCAGGAATGTCTACAGTACGTCCACCTCCCACTACCTCTACTGTATCACCAACAGCAGGTATGCAGTCCTTCCAATAGAGGTTTTGCACCATCATGTGCCTGCGCCCATAATACAGCTTGGGCTGCCTGTGGTCAGTAGATGGCAGAACAATAAATCCCTTTGCTCTCGGGAATTGAATCGTTTCTTATGTAAAACGAGTGTATTGTTCATGCCATGCGCATGAGTGCCGCCACGTGATGGTTCAAAACCTCTATGTGTTTTTTTCTTTCATTTCTTGATATGCCGTTTGCAACAAACAGTCGCGTGCTGATATATCACTTTGATAACGAATCAATTCAGCTCAAGGTCCCTTGAAGAAGGCTCTGCTGGATGGCAAGCAAACTTTAAATTGCTTCGTATCTTGAAATAGAAGTATCTTATAAGGGAAAAAAAGTATTTTTGAAAAGGTTTTGGATAAGATATTAGTATTCCAGCAAAATATCTTTAAAAAAAGGAAGTCCATTTTTTTGCCATCCAGTAACAATCTCGTGTCAATCTTTTGCAAAAAGGCATATTAGCCATTCCGAGGTTGAGTCTGTTAGAGTAAAGCCTGTGTCGAGTTAGTGTTGCAGTGCATTGTGGGGCTTTTTAGGCGCGAAATAGACCTGTTTACCTTGGGCGTAATGTTTTCCCATGACAGACCACGTGTCATTCTCTTGAGAATAAGATTCTTTGTTTGAGTTATACAGTCCTTTGACTAAACGTTGTCGTTTGATCGGCTTCTTCCCTACGCGCCTAGACCGAAAAGGATCATGGGGATATCTAATTCACAGTTACTAGCTGCCGCATATGTTATCAAACACGTCTTGAGCAAGTTGTACTGGACTGGAATACTAAATTTTTGGCTCTTATCCCAAAAGTAACCTATTTCGAAGCTACTATCTGTAGCCGGCGATAACTCATCTGAACAGCGCTCAAGCAGGTAATCTTTTAGCGCCTGCACGTTGTCGATATTTGGGACATCCTTGATGGAATATGATGTGAAACGGCTCTTGTTTTCCTTGCGTATACAGTCAATTCAAAAAACGTTGTCGTCGACCGGCTAAAGCCTACGCGACTGGACCGAAAGGAATATGGGTAAAAATCACTGAAGCGGTTAAATATTCATTCTGAATTAATTGTTCCCGCTAGGAATAAAGATAATAATGGCGAGAAACAATCCATCAAATGCATGTCTTTGGGTTTAGGGAAAGAAAAACAAAGTAGTTATGATTCAGTTCACAATTTCGAAAATATGAAGGCATTAAAAAACGTCTCCTTCGACACTTCCCGCTCGCCTACGAAGGTTCGTGCTGTAAACCAGGCATAACTAGTGAGATAAAATTATGCAGTCAACTCAAAGTCAAATGTGCGTTTTGCTCTCCATTGTGCGATTGTCTTCTACTGATAGAGAACAATTAATTATTCATGTTAATTTACCCGTTATCCTTTTCGGTCTAGGCGCGTAGGGATGATCCGATCAACGACAACGTTTAGTCAAAGGACTGTATTCAGGTGTCTTCTCATATGCAACCGCTAAACAAGGAAATGATACTCTAGGGAATGACACATTGTCTTATGAATAGGAAAACATTACGCCTATTCTTATGTGTAACCGTTAAACAAATAAGTAATACTCTAGAAAATAACACGTGATCTGAAATGGGAAAACGTTACTTCCAAGGTAAAGAGGTCTTTAGAAGCCATATTGGAAACATTTCCACGACCTCGAAAATATTGAGACTCCTGTGTTTTTGGTGTCCCCCATTAAAAAATTTATTGATGGAAAAATAAACAGAGAAAAATATAAAGCGTCTGGGGTTGTTTGATCGCTATTACATGATGGGGATTTATCTTTTCAGGAAACACAGGGAATGACTGTAATTTCGAGCTTGGATTTTGCAAATGGAATCAAGACACCACTGACAAGTTTGACTGGAAGCGTCACCAGGGCAGCACGGGCTCTGCAGGAACAGGACCAAAATATGACCACACTAAGGGAACAGGTAAATAACGGGAGTCAATTAGACCACACTAAGGGAACAGGTAAATAACGGGAGTCAATTAGACCACACTAAGGGAACAGGTAAATAACGGGAGTCAATTAGACCACACTAAGGGAACAGGTAAATAACGGGAGTCAATTAGACCACACTAAGGGAACAGGTAAATAACGGGAGTCAATTAGACCACACTAAGGGAACAGGTAAATAGCGGGAGTCAATTAGATCACACTAAGGGAACAGGTAAATAACGGGAGTCAATTACTGGGGTCTAGTTAGTTAGGATAGTACTTGCGCGCTGATTGCACGAAAACTGTGCACTATTAGTGAAGCGTGCGCGAAGTTCTGCTAAATCCTGCGACCTTCTTTCTTTTTGCGTAAATAAATTTAATACCGAAATAAAGTTAGAAACAATATAACAAAACAAATAAAACAGCTTTTTCCTTGCTCCTTTCAGTAATAAAAGACTTAGGAAGCGCCGTAAGCACTCAAGAAGTGTGAGAAGCACTCGCCCACGGCTCGGCTGAACGAAGCATGGAAAAAGCTGTTTTATTTTATAACGTAGGCACTTAACAGGTACCTCGTACTAAACTATTTTCTCTTCAGGTGCTGGCTATTACCTGTACATCGAGACGTCATACCCTCGTAAACCTAACGACACAGCACGTATACTCAGCCCGAGCATACAGAAAGTATCTTCCTCGTCATTCGTCTGCATGAGCTTCTGGTACCATATGTATGGACCACATGTCGATACACTCAACATTTATTATAAGGTATTATTAAATGACTTATAAATAACGCGTTCTGATTGGTTGGGAGCACGTGCTATATGAAAGCACACAGAATGCGCGATCACTTTCAGTTGTGTCATTTTTATAAAAAAAAACCGGTTGTAAATTGTATTTTATGAAAAATATAAAAAATTGCTTGCTGTGCTGTTGTCCCTTAGCGTCGTGCTTCTCCCAACACTTCTCTCGTGTTCTGCCAATCCCCAAGTCCTTTATTACTACACACACAACACGCTACTATATCACATCAGCGTGCACCATCCATTTCTGGATGCACGCTTCGCGTATGCTAATTAACCAATCAAAGCGCGCGTTGTATCTTGGCTATGTTAATAGTTTATGTGCGACATATCAAACAAATAAAATATCGATGAATTTTTCTACAGATTTCAAACACCCAAACTAAGATCTGGCAGAAGACTGGAACTCAGGGGGATGAATGGAAGAATGGCTTGGTGCAGTTCTCTCCTTCAGCTGATTACACGGTAAAGCCATTCATTCGTATACACTACGAAACAATTCAAGGGCGGATCCAGCCACAATTTTAGGGGGGTGGGCTAATTGAGTTTAGGGGGGGCTAACTGAGTTTCTTCCGTCAACACAACCGAAAACTATAAAAAAGCATCTAATTCTTCAGTTTTTTGTTTTTTTGGTTTTTTTTGGTTTTTTTCTGCTGAAGGAACTTCAGCCCCCCTTGCCCCCCTTGCCCCCCTTGCCCCCCTTGCCCCTGATGAAATTGATACAAACTGCAATATGAATGGAACATTACAATTTTGAAATACAAGGCAAAAGTAAAGAAAAGTATTCTGTATTTCTACAAAAAGAGATGTATCGGCTGCAATAGGTAAAACATGTTGGTTTAGCCTGGTTTTGGCTTCTAAAATACTCTAGTTACAACTAACCTCCAAGACTCGAGGTGCAATTTACTATGCGGAGCATTTAGTATTCACAACACGACAGCTGTTTGTAATGTGACATTTTATTCTCACACAAATTCTTATTTAGATCATAATTGAGGGAATACGCGGTACCAGTTACCAAGGAGACATCGCTCTCGATGACGTCACTTTCAAGAATGACCGCTGTCCACCGATAAGTAAGTTCACCCATACACAATGGACCTTCTCAAAATTACCTTGACTGCAGGACAAAATACGAAAGAAAGGACACCCATTCTATCGTGATTTTTTTGTATTTTTCTGTTATTTACATCCAAATTAACTTTGAGACGACGTTAATAGACTTTTCCCAAATTCCCACAAGTGACCACGAAACAATTGCTTCAAGTCGAGGTTGCACTTGTTAAAATACAGTAAATGTATGAACACATCAAGCCCCACCTCGCCTTCAAGCTATCGTTTCGTGGTCACTTGAGCAAGTTCGGGAAGGTTTATCGAAGACTGTATGTTACGTTACGAAAAATCGGAAATAGTGAAGAAACAGAGTATAAGTGGGTGAGGAATCCTTTAAATAATGTTTTGCTTTTTTATATACTTTTGTTGACCAAAAACTTATGTTAACGTATCTTATAATTTGCCAATTGTCTCGTTTACCCTATTGCTATTACGGCTGGCTTGTACCAATTTTCTGTATTTTTGTTGTTTAGTATATGTAATTTTGCAATTTTGGTACTCAATAATGATTGATTGATTGATTGATTGATTGATTGATTGATTGATTGATTGATTGATTGATTGATTTACAGAGGAGTGTACTTTCGAGTACTTTCTTGGTCAACCCTCAACATCATGTGGATGGACTCAGGATGGATCAGACCAGTTTGACTGGACTAGAGCAACAGGATCCACAGCCAGTGTACAGACAGGACCTCCTAGTGATCATACATATGGGACGTCTAAAGGTACTTCCATCCCATTCCATCCCATCCATCCCATTTCATCTATCCTATCCATCCATCCCATTAAATACTTCTATCCATCCATCCATCCCATTCCTTTCATCTATCCTATCCATATCCATCCCATTTATTGCTTCTATCCATCCATCCCATTAAATACTTCTATTTATCCATCCATCCATCCATCCCATTCCTTTCATCTATCCTATCCATATCCATCTCATTTATTGCTTCTATCCATCCATCCCATTTAATACTTCTATCCATCCATCCATCCCATTTAATGCTTCTATCCATCCATCCATTCATCCATCCCATTCCTTTCATCTATCCTATCCATATCCATCCCATTTATTGCTTCTATTCATCCATCCCATTTAATACTTCTATCCATCCATCCATCCCATTTAATACTTCTATCCATCCATCCATCCATCCCATTCCTTTCATCTATTCTATCCATATCCATCCCATTTATTGCTTCTATCCATCCATCCCATTTAATACTTCTATCCATCCATCCATCCAATTTAATACTTCTATCCATCCATCCATCCCATTCCTTTCATCTATCCTATCCACATCCATCCCATTTATTGCTTCTATCCATCCATCCCATTTAATACTTCTATCCATCCATCCATCCCATTTTATACTTCTGTCCATCCATCCCATTCTTTTCATCTATCCTATCCATATCCATCCCATTTATTGCTTCTATCCATCCATCCCATTCGTCCATTTGTCCATTCAACCAGACTCAATCAAAACAAAACCCTTTTATTGGTAATCCTTTTGTATATAATCATTGTAGCATGTTTTGACCTTAAAATGCTTCTCACTTGAATATTAATTTACTTGATAATGACATCGGACGATGTTGAAACATCGTAATTTAGTAGTGTTTGTATTCATTTTAAATCTATTATCAAAACTAAACTTATCAATCCATTTGTCTTCACTTTTTTTTCACTTTTTAGATAAAAATTACATGACTTAAATCTAGTCTTTTTTGCTTAGGATTCTACATGTACATTGAAACGTCTTTGCCTCGAAAGAAAGGCGACAAGGCACGCTTTCTTAGCCCTTCTTACTCTTCAACAAAAGCCAGTTGTTTCCAATTCTGGTATCATATGTATGGTTCAAACATTGGAGCACTTAACATCTACATCAAGACTAATAACCAGCTTGGGAACCCTGTGTGGACGCGGACTGGAAACATGGGTAACAAGTGGAAGATTAGCCAGTTTACTGTCTCTAGGTCCACCTCTTATCAGGTATTAATAATGATGTTGATGATGATATTGGTGATGACAATGGCGATTGTAGTGGTGGTGGCGATGATGATGATGATGTTGTTGACAATGGCGATGGTGGTGGTGGTGCCGATGGTGATTATGATGATGACAATGGTGGTGGTGGTGCCAATGATGATGATGATGATGGTAGTAATAATAGTGATGATGGTGGTGATGGTGATAATGATGATGATGATAATGATGATAGTGTTACATGATGATGATAATAATGATGATAGTGATAAATGATGATGATGATGATAATGGTAATGATGATGGTGATGCTGATGATAGTGACAATGATGTTGGCGGTGATCATGATGCTGATGATGACTGAGAATCTGATGAATCAATGACTTAAACATACCTTTATATTCTTACCTCATTCTTTGAAATCTTTTTCAGATTGTCTTTGAAGGTGTTGTAGGATCCAGTTACAAGGGAGACATCGCAATTGATGACCTGAAACTTAAAGACGGCTCCTGTCCACTTCCTGGTCAGTAAGACCATTAAGTACATTTATATCCAGCTGTGTTGACCCATAATCCTTTTCGAGGAACGCAGTCAACTCAGCTGAATAGTCCCCTTCACGGTTCCCTGCGCCATCTTGAAAGGTAGCCGTGCCTTTGCATCGAAGCAAGACGAACGGTGAGCTTGCAATGATAGAGACATTTTTTAACACCTTGGACAATTATTCACAAGTCTCTATCACTGCAAGCTCATCGTTCGTCTCGCTTCGATGCAAAGGCATGGCTACCTTTCAAGATGGCGCAGGGAACTGTGAAGGAGACTATTGATATTAGTCACATACGGTATTTTATGCTGTTTTTTTTGTTATTGTTGTTGTGGTTTTTTTTTTTTTTTTTTGTTTTTTTTGTTTTTTTGCTGAGTTGATTTTAAGTCCCTGTTGAATAAGATGATAAAAATTGGGGTTTCAGTCCTGAATGCGTTTCTACGAGGCACAACAAGGTCACATGCGTAGTACTCAACAGTTCTATTTTTGTTTTACCAGGGGATTGTACGTTTGAAAACGGTGTCTGCACATACTCACAAGAGACGAAGGAAGATAATTTTGACTGGTTGAGAGGATCTGGAGCCACGCCCAGTTGGAAGACAGGTCCATCTGTTGACCACACCCTTGGCACCAAGAGCGGTACGTAGTTCGAACAATAGATTCCATCACTCGTAGCCTCGTTTTCAAGTGCTTGAGAATGATGTATGCGGGTGAAACAAAGATTTTTCTTCCCATGAGGATAAACATGGCTGCCGTGTGATAAAGGTCGATGTCGTCTAGATTGGTGGATATTGGATATATTACATAGATTGAGAATATGGCTTGAGGCAAGGGTTGAGAAAGGAAAAGGAAAAAAAAGATGGAAGGGAGGTAGTGCGACCGAGTAAAGAGTAATTCCATTCCCGTTGCCATTCCCTTTTCTCGTTTTATTATGTTTGTTTATTTTGGTTGCCTCCTGTGCTTTGAGGGTTTTCCGGGTTGTCCGGCCTTCCTCCCTTCTAAATTCCAATTGGAATCCAGTGGAAGAAGAGCCACTCTGTGGAATCCACTGTTAATCCCATTGTTATTATTCATTATTATTATTATTATTATCATCATCATCATCATTATTATTTATTTATTATTATTTATTATTATATTTCTAATTTGTCTTCCAGGCCACTACATGTATATTGAAGTATCGTATCCAATCAAAACTGGACAAAAAGCTCGCACACTCAGCGAAGACTTCCCTCCAGCTACTCGTCGCTGTGTCAGCTTCTGGTTCCACATGTACGGCGCTACTGTTGGGACGCTGAACGTCTACATCAAGACTGCACCAGGGAACTCATCAGCGGCTGAACGAAAGATCTGGTCATTGTCTGGTAACTTTGGTGATCAATGGATGAATGGTCAGGCACCTATTACGAGTAAAGTGTGGTACACGGTAAGTAGAACAAGAGTAGAACAAGAGTGGAGAGTCTAAGTAGCTCCTTGAGTCTAAAAAAGTGCAGATCAAACAGACCTCTTCGGCTCTGGAGAGCTCGAGCGAAATGTTGTCCCATTTCAGACCACGTGTCATTCCATTGAGAGTAATATTCTTTGTTTGAGTTGTATTCATATTCATGCGTCTACTGATGTGCAATCGAGCGCAAACCTTAAGCAAAGAAATGATGCTCTAGGGAATGACACGTGGCCTGAAATGGGAAAACATTACGTCAGAGCCGAGGAGGTCTATTTTTGGTCATCATAATAGACATCTTTACCTTGGGCGTAATATTTTTCCATTTCAAACCATGTGTCATTCTCTTAGGAATAAAATTCTTTGTTTGAGTTATATCCATATTTACGTGTCTTCTCATGCTCAACTTTGAAACAGAGAAATGATACTCTAGGGAATGAATGACATCTGGTCTAAAATAAGAAAACATTACGGCTAAGAAGTGAAGATGTCTGTTGTGAAACGAAATGTTATTATTATTATGATTTCAAGTGATTTGTTTCCATAAAAGAAAATCTTGACAGTGCTTTGTAGAAGATTTCTCTTTCCACAGCTTACCATTAAACGTTTGAATAGCTGCATAAAATTACCATCTATCGAGGGCTCGATTGTCTCTCAATCACAAGTACTTTTAGTGACGATGGCGTGACTGCGTGACATGCGCTAGTCAGTCCTTGATTTAGCATCCTCGTTATAATTGTCACACTTCCATTCCAGATTGTATTCGAAGGTATCAAAGGCAAGGGAGTCAGTGGAGATCTTGCCATCGATGACATCACCTTCACCAACACCCGCTGTAACGTCCTGCCATCATTAGCCATCCCCCCTACACCACCGCCCACCACCCCTCCCCCTATCATCAACAACTGTACCTTTGAGCAAGGGCTCTGTTCCTGGACCAATCTGAAGGGGGATAAATTTGACTGGACGAGAGACCGTGGTGGTACGGCTTCCTGGAGTACTGGACCATCAGTGGATCACACACTGGGAACTAAACGAGGTGAGCTTTACAACTTATCTTGGCGCATTGCTCTTCTTTCTTTATGTGATTGAGAACAACACTGCTCGAAGGACTCAAGGGGGGAGGGTTTAGTCGAGATTTCCTGCAGTGTTGCGCGCAGCAAAGTTGTGCCAGACATGCAATGTGAACGAGAATTACTTCACATGAAAGTTTGCTCTGTTGCTACTGAATGTTTAAAACTAAAATTAGAAAATTTTTTTCCAAGGTTACTACGTGTACATCGAAACGTCATCGCCTCGAAAGGCAAAAGACTTTGCCTGGTTACAAAGCGGTCTTGTGCAGGCAACATCCGGGAGCTCTGGCAAGTGCTTGAAGTTCTGGTATCACATGTATGGTGATCACGTGGACACTCTGAATGTCTATAAAAAAGTGGGATCCACTAAATCTAAGTAAGTTGTCTGGAGTCAGATGTATAGCCATTTCAAAAAAAAAAAAGGTTGCCATCGCCAAAGGCGATAAGCAATAGGCGAAAAGCGATAGGAGATGAGTCATTCCAAGATCCAAGTATTGATGGTTTTCAACCATTCCCAAGAGAATTAAATAACAAAAGACACGGCGGCCATGTTGGAGGATATAACAAGAGAATTCATTGATAATTCTTTTAAGTTCCTCCAACATGGCCGCCGTGAAAACCATCAATAGCTGGAATAACTTGTGTTTCTGCTTCTTATTCTCGTCAAGAACATGGACCTTAGGGATTCACTGATGAATGTTTTTAACTAATGCACGTTTTTTATGAATGAATGAATAAATATACCATTCAATGAATGAAATTATTCACGGAGAATGATTGATTATTTTGCTGATGAATGATAATATGACTGATCAAATGAAAAAATGAATAAATAAAAACACATCAATACGATATTTAAACTCAGAATTCAGAATAGCGATTTACAAATTTTTAAATCAAAATACAAAACGATTTGTTTTTTTATTTTTTATTTAAACATATTTTGTCGTTATATTAACCCCAAGAGCGTAACGCTCATCGAGGGGGTCTATGTCTTAATTATATTACAAATATATATTTATGTGGACGAAAGGAAAAGAAAATATACACATATAGGAACAAAAAATATAAAGGAACGATTAATATAGTGTAAGTAATATAGGTGGCGTGAATTTAAATTAAGGTATACCAGTTAAAAGTGAGAAACAGTTAATTACAAAAAGCATTCTAAATGAATACTAATTATAATCAAAGCGCTTTGAATCTAATATATATTTGACAAAACAATTTGACTCTTTATCTACAATTTATCTATATTTCACCAGGATCTGGACTCGAACAGGGACACAGGGTAACAACTGGCGTTATGGTCAAGTAGATCTCATCAGCAACTCTCCTTTCTACGTCATCTTCGAGGGCATCCGTGGCAAGAGTTTCCAGGGAGATATCGCTCTAGATGACCTTGACATTGCTGATGGAAACTGCCCTACACCCAAACACTGTGACTTTGAAGGCGACACTTGTGGATGGAAGAACGTCAAGGTAAAGCCCTTTACTACACATTTAGTGTCGATATCAGTGTGATGAAGCCGTGAATAAAAACCATAACGGTAAACTGAAAACTGGAAATTTTGTCCATTTATCGGACTTAAATGTGTAATAAACAAATTATAACATATGTAAAGTGTATGCTGCATCGATTGTATAAGCAGATTAAAAAATCTGCCTCAGTTGGGTTCTCGCGGGACTCGAACCACTGACCTTATATATTCCGAACGGGTTCCGAACATTGTTCGTCCCGTTACGTGTTGGGTAAAAAAACACGTGCGGATTTGATTTAATATATAGATCTAACACGGCCTTCTTCTTTAAAGCCTCAGTGGCCGAGCGGTTGAGATCTCGTCTAGCAAGCGAGAGGTCAGTGGTTCGAGTCCCGCGAGGACCCAACTGAGGCAGATTTTTTAATCTGCTTATACACTCGATGTAGCATACACTTTACATATAGATCTGTACCGAGTGACAAAAACACATTTCATAAATCATAACATGTTGAAAGCATGATATCGTGTTTATATTTCCTTTTGTAGTAAAGCAGAAGAGCTCCATATCTGTTATTGAAAGTCGCATTTTCAACAATAAAAGTGTTATTGGCCGCGAGCATTTATTTATAGTTTTATTTGTACTATAGGGCGACCAATTTGATTGGACAAGAGACAATGGGGGAACGCCTTCTATCACCACTGGCCCATCAACAGATCACACCACGGGAACAAAGAACGGTAAAATATATCATCTTTAAGTTCAACACATCAACACAGTCCCAACTAGTAACCACTAGTCATTCTTATTCACTAGTTGTATTCAACACTTCAACACAGTCCCAACTAGTAACCACTAGTCATTCTTATTCACTTGTTGTATTCAACACACCAACACAGTCCCAACTAGTAACCACTAGTCATTCTTATTCACTTGTTGTATTCAACACATCAACACAGTCCCAACTAGTAACCACTAGTCATTCTTATTCACTTGTTGTGTCCAACACGGTCCCAACTAGTAACGGCTAGTGATCAACGAGTTATTGACTTAAACTTTTGTATATATTTTCAGGATATTACATGTACATTGAGACATCTTACCCTCGCAAACAAGGTGACATCGCTTGGCTTCTTAGCCCACAGTACCCCGCAACATCTGGCAAATGTTTTAACTTTTACTACCACATGTATGGTAACCATATTGGCACGATGAACATCTACGTCAAGACAGGACTTACAATTGGTACTAGGGTGTGGAATATGACTGGCAGTCAAGGAAATGCTTGGCAACATGGTCGAGCAACTGTTTCTAGTTCAAGTCCGTTCAATGTAAGTATTCTTGATCGAGGTGGTCTTTCAGCTCAAACATGTCAGTATGTAGAGACTTATAATAATAAATGAAATAATAAGATTTTGTCATCTTACGAATGTTAAAGTGTTCATTTTATTTTTGATATTAATTTTAACACACCTCGTTGTAAGGCGGTTAGCTCAATGTGTCCTGTTAGTACAAATGGAATTTTTTGAGTGCATTTTCTTTTTTATTTCAAGATTGTTATTGAAGGGGTTGTTGGCTCAAGCTACTTAGGTGACATCGCTTTTGATGACATATGGATGGATGACAGTCCTTGCCCTCCTCCAGGTAACTGCCTCATATAAAGTGATACACTAGACTTGTTATATTGGACTAGCATATTGGAGTGAGAGTATATAGGTACCCTTGCAGCACGTCGGAATGTATCTCAGTTTGGAGGACATAACAATAGGTTTCCAATTCTCATAAGATTGAAATTATTTTGTTTTGTCTTCCAAATTGGGCTGCATTGACATCACATGCAAGTGGGTTTATGGTAGGATAAAGGTTTCATTCCATTGCGAACAGAGTTCGATTTTCGATGTCATATATGAAATTGGGTTTTGCAAGCTGAGAAAATAGTCTTATACTCTGCCTCTCTTGATATTTTCTCAAATATTTGTATAATTTCATGTCTTTTAATGTTTTTATTGTAACCTTACCTTCGTAGGAAGCTGCGACTTCGAGCAGAAGACTCTGTGCACATGGATGAACGTTCCTAACGCAAACAGATCTGTAGGGCTGGATGATTTTGATTGGACACTCGGCAGTGGAGGGACAGCAAGTTACCAGACAGGACCGTCTACTGACCACACAACCGGCACCGCTGCAGGTAGGGGAACATGACAAAAATAAATGGTCGCCGATGGTCGCCATTTTGGTTTTCATCCAATATGGCGGCTATGACATCACATGCACAAGGAAAAAAAACTTGCCGGTCATGTTGGTTGGTATGGCAATAGAAACCAAGACCAAATCTTTTGTTCAAGTCATCCAACATGGAGGCTATGACATCACATGCACAAGGACAAAAGACATGACCGCCATGTTGGTTGACACAACAAAAGACACCAAGACCAAATCTTTTGTTCAAGTCAACCAAAATGGCAGCTATGACGTCATATGCACAAGGACAAAAACATGGCTGTCATGTTGTTTGAAATAATAAAGGAAGCCACATTCAAAAGGATTTTTGTTAATGATACGTGCCTGTTGTATCTATCAGGTACTTATCTCTTCATCGAGACGTCATACCCACGACAACCAGGAGACGTTGCTCGCATACAGAGTCAGACATTCTCACCAACAACAGGCCGCTGCATGTCCTGGTGGTTCCACATGTACGGGCGAACAGTCTCTTTCCTCAACGTCTACTTAGTAGTGGGCAAGACTGAGACCCTGGTATGGAACTTGAATGGAACGCAAGGAAATGTGTGGAAGCGTGGTGAAAGAACTATAGTCTCGCAGAGTCCTTACAGGATCATTATTGAAGGAGTTCGTGGTAAAAGTTACACTGGTGACATTGCTATTGATGACCTTGCATTCTCTGATGGATATTGTGTTGGGTTGTGTAGCTCAGTCGCACCTAACCAGAGAGCCGACTGTGGGTACCTGGGTATCACTCAATCAACGTGTATCCGGACACGTGGTTGTTGTTGGGATTCCAGCGTTCCAAATGTGCCATTCTGCTTCTATCATCCAAGCTCTTGCTCAAGTGTCAACCCTCAGACTCGACGTGACTGTGGTTATCCAGGAATAAGCCAAAGTACTTGCTATAGAAAGGGTTGTTGTTGGGATGGTTCAATACCTAATGTTCCCCATTGCTTCTACGGCCCAGCTGTGCCAACCCCCTTCCCGACCACGCCCGTACCCCCTACCACCCGCCCTCCATCTATCTATGACTGCGACTTTGAAGGTGGCTGGTGTAACTGGAACAACTCCAAAGAAGACGATTTCAATTGGTACAGGCAAAAGGGTGGTACAACCTCTTCAGGAACTGGACCTAGCTTTGACCACACCACGGGCAGTGCACAGGGTAAGTGCCAACAACGCGCCTTTTGGTAAATCAGTCTTAAATAGACCTCTTAAGCTTGGGCATAATTTTTTCCCATTTCAGACCTCGCGTCATTCCCTAGAGCATCATTTTTTTGTTTGTTTAATTGCTGCACATGAGAAGACACAAATATGGATACAACTCAGAAAGAGTCTTATTCTCAAGGGAATGACACGTGGTCTCACATGACGTTTGACCATTTCAAACCACGTGTCATTCCCTAGAGTATCATTTCTTTGTTTAACGGTTGCAAAGGAGAAGGCACATAAATATGGATACAACTCACACAAAGAGTCTTATTCGAGAGAGAATGACACGTGGTCTCACATGACGTTTTCCCTCGATGGAAGCTAGTTTTATGCATGTTGAAAAAACTTGGCTTTCAGCATTGCTGCTGTATCAACTATTTTAACTAGGTTTTGTGGCTTTTCATTTGTTGCCCAAATCACTCATGATTATAATCTACTCGGCGACTCTAAGCAGCATCATATGAAGAACACGAAGTTCCAAACATGCATTTTAAATCTTGCGTACTTCTTCTGCTGCAAAGTTAACAGCGTGTCACCCTCTCTCGATGGACGCTAGTTTTATAGAAAAACTGAACAAGAGAGTTGAGTGTGCTTCAAATAGTAAATTTAGTGGTAGTGAGTATGAGTGAAGGCAGGCCCACATCAGTGCAAGCTGATCAAATAATGAGCCTGCTCTAACAAATAACACATTATTTTCTATCCCTTTATTTCCCTTTCGCTTTTTTTCCTATTTTAGCCGGTTATTTTATAGATCTCTGGTTGGAAATATGTCATATTACGCCCGCCTGTTTAATATTCATTTTGAGCAACTGCATTTCATTTTCTAGGTTACTATGCGTATATCGAGACGTCATGGCAGTCTGCAAACTCAACAGCCGTTCTTATCAGCCCCAACGTCCCACCTACGACAAGCAAACCCAAGAACATGATCTGCTTCGGTTTCTGGTATCACATGCATGGACAGCACGTGGATAAACTGAACATCTACATGAAGACTGGTTCACAGTTACCTACAGTACCGATCTGGAGCAAGTCTGGTACTCAAGGAGATAGATGGAGGTTTGCTCAGATTGAAATGACAAGTAGTGTGAATTTTAAGGTGAGTTTCTCTCCTCTTCTCTCGCACTTCTCTCCTCTCCTCTCCTCTCCTCTCCTCTCCTCTCCTCTCCTCTCCTCTCCTCTCCTCTCCTCTCCTCTCCTCTCCTCTCCTCTCCTCTACCGCCTCTTCTTGCCTCGCTTTCCCGCACATATATTCTCTCAATATCAACCGTCCGAAGATTGGTCGAAGACTACTCATCCGACGACCGGGCTCCTTCGGGTGAGAATCGGCTTTTGGAATATTGGCATTTAATAATTTATTCCAAATTACCTCGGTGAACTCAAACAATAGCGGATAATAGTCCACTGCCGATTTCAATAGCTGTCTCTTTAATGAATTGGCACTTCAAAATTGCAACCGAACAATAGGCCAATCTTTGATACGTCATGTTTAATATTCTTGTTTCATTTTGATTTTCTGGCAGATCGCTGTAGAGGGTACTCGAGGAATTAGTTACCAAGGAGATATCGCCTTGGATGACTTCACTGTATCTGACGGGCCATGCCCACTCCTCCGTAAGTATTTAGCAAGTTAATTAGTTATTATTAGAATTTAATTTTTAATTGAATATTATTAATTTATTGTTATTAATTTATTATTATCATTACGTTTTGACTTTAACTCTAATAGTTGTGATTTCAATTTTTGGGTTCGTAACAGTTGCGGCCATCTTGGAACCCTCCTTTTTAAAATTCCGGATCCCCCACCGAATTCTATGATCAAGGAACACAGCGGTATTTGACTAATTCGTAAACTTCTATTGAGTATATTTTTACCATCCATATTTTAACAGCCGAATGCCAGTTCGAAAATCCCAATATCTGTAAGTACACACAAGACAAGGGAGATATCTTTGACTGGACACAGGGAAGTGGAAAGACAGTGAGCTTTGGAACAGGGCCGGCCTCTGACCACACTTATGGAACATCCACAGGTAAATTGTCAGTCTCACCTCGTTACGCTACTGGACATACGACGGATCGAAATTTGAATAACTATCTGACTGAATAGCGACTGACTAGCCTCTAATACATGTGAAAACGCTTTTGTTTCCACATGAACACGACTCGAGGATACTTAGTCGCTTGTCAGTGCAGAAAAACAGTGATTCAAATTGGTCGCCATATTTCGACATAGAGCAGTCTTCGTATGACTGAGAAAAGCTCGCGGCACGAACACGGTTTTCACACGCCAAGGCATGCGCCAGACCAGTGTCATTGCATGAGAATTTAGTCTCTGTTCAATGCCTGAAACACGGCGTGGACACGGTCACGCCAAGGTTACGGAACTACCAGGCGAATCTTATTGCACGAGAAAAAATCCTCTAATCAAAATTCTAGAAAACAGCACGGTCACGGCAAGGCACGCATACGGCACCGACTTTTTACAGACATACTGCTATAACAAAGAAATGGCTCCCCATTGCCTTCTTGTAACTCATCGATTCACAGGTAAAGTACGGTATAGTTTGGCTAAGAATTTACCTTATCATTTCTAAATCATACAAAAATAATCACTATTTCCGACTCATTTCCGACTCACCGTACGATTGGTCAATTTGCAGTCCATAACCAACGGTGCGGCTCTCGCATTAACCTACATTTATTTCTTTTCTTTTTTCACGATAGGCCGCTATATGTATATCGAGACGTCATATCCGCGCAAGCCTGGTGACTTTGCACGCCTGACGTCACCATCCTTCAGTAAGGCAGACGGTAACGGTAAATGTCTTGTCTTCTGGTACCACATGTATGGCACTGGCATTGGACGACTTAATGTCTACATGAAAGTAAGGAATAGCATAGGAAAGCCCCTCTTCTCGGAGTCAGGTAACCAGGGCAACAAATGGAACAAAGGAATGGTTACTATCAGGAGCCTTCAGTCTTGGCAGGTATGACGTCACACCACAGGAAGCCCATGAATATTAAATTGGCAAGATCAAATTGAAACTAGTTTTTGCACTAATTTATACCTCTATTAAGCGACCAACCTCTATTTAGTGACCAGTTGTCAAAGTCCCAAAGAGGGTTTTTGTACTAATTTATACCTCTATTAAGCGACCAACCTCTATTTAGTGACCAGTTGTCAAAGTCCCAAAGAGGGTTTTTGCACTAATTTATACCTCTATTAAGCGACCAACCTCTATTTAGTGACCAGTTGTCAAAGTCCCAAAGAGGGTTTTTGCACTAATTTATACCTCTATTAAGCGACCAACCTCTGTTTAGCGACCAGCTGTCCAAGTCCCAAAGAGGGTTTTTGCACTAATTTATACCTCTATTAAGCGACCAACCTCTATTTAGCGACCAGCTGTCCAAGTCCCAAAGAGGGTTTTTGCACTAATTTATACCTCTATTAAGCGACCAACCTCTATTTAGTGACCAGTTGTCAAAGTCCCAAAGAGGGTTTTTGCGCTAATTTATACCTCTATTAAGCGACCAACCTCTATTTAGTGTTCAGTTTTCAAAGTCCCAAAGAGGGTTTTTGCACTAATTTATACCTCTATTAAGTGACCAACCTCTATTTAGCGACCAGTTGTCAAAGTCCCAAAGAGGGTTTTTGCACTAATTTATACCTCTATTAAGTGACCAACCTCTATTTAGCGACCAGTTGTCAAAGTCCCAAAGAGGGTTTTTGCACTAATTTATACCTCTATTAAGCGACCAACCTCTATTTAGTGACCAGTTGTCAAAGTCCCAAAGAGGGTTTTTGTACTAATTTATACCTCTATTAAGCGACCAACCTCTATTTAGCGACCAGTTGTCAAAGTCCCAAAGAGGGGTTTTGTACTAATTTATACCTCTATTAACCGACCAACCATTCCTGAAAATGAGTATTTACTGATTCATATCTACATTAAGCGGCCACTTCAAAGTCTTCCGAAGGTGGTCGCTTTTAAAATAGCTGTTATTACAGTTGAGCCCATAATGAGACATTGTTTTGTTTTAAGAATCATACAAGTGAGTCTACTGGATCTATACACTGGTCATTGTCTCATTTGCATATCATTTGCATGCATCCATAATATAGATCTGCTAATGAGGTTCCACTGTGTCAATGAATTTCATTTTGGTCATATATTGAATCGATATTCTATTTTTACCACTAGGCTGTTTTCGAAGGCGTTCGCGGGCGAAACTACCGAGGTGACATTGCTATCGATGACGTCAGCGTCTTGAACTACCCATGCCCAGATCCCGCAAGCTGTGACTTCGAACGTGATAAATGTGCATATACAAATGATGTGCAGGGAGATAAGTTTGACTGGGAGAGAAATAAGGGTCACACTGGAAGTATTGGTACTGGACCATCAACTGACCACACTCTTGGAACATCTCAAGGTATTTTAATTGATGTTATTTTAAATCGCACTAATTTTAAAAAAGTGTGACAGACAGACATAGAAACAGACCCATCTGCAGGAAGGCAGGCAGGCAGACAGACAGACAAGAGAGCAGACAAACAGCAAGCAAGCAGGCAGACCCATGGACCTGGAGGATAGACAGACAGACGGACAGCCCATTCTGCAGGCAGGGAGGCAGGCAGACAGAGAGACATACAAGAAGGCAGACAGACCCATGGACCAACAGGACAGACCGACAGACCAATCTGCAGGCAGGCAGAAAGACAGGAAGACAAACCCACCTGCGGCTTGCAGAAAATCAGGCAGAAAGACACGACAAGCAGACAGACAGACAGAAAGATAAAGGAGCTCCATGGCTCCTCTTACTCGTTACCAGTTTACCGCGTTACCTCAGAAAGGCCAAAAAATTGTTTTGCAAGAACTATATAATGTTTTCGCAAAACAATGAATGTTATTTTCTGATTAAAAAATCGAATGTTTTACCGTATCACATGGCTACTTGATCGTAATAGTCACACTTCTTGAATTTCATAGGTTACTATATGTTCATCGAAACCTCGTCACCTCGTGTCCCAGGTGAAATTGCGCGCCTTACATCCGGGCGTCTCCGTATCAGCTCCGGATATCAATGGTGCTTAAACTTCTGGTATCACATGTATGGCAATAGTATGGGCACGCTCAGAGTCAGTGCCAAATATATACCCAAGTCTGGAAGACCGTACTTGAGACGTCTGACCTACCTTAGTGGCAACCGTGGAGATAACTGGCTATCCAAGCAAGTACAGATCAACAGTGTTGATGATTTCCAGGTAAAAAGGAAAAGCAAAGAAAACATTTACAGCTGATCTGAGGAAAAAATCTTAGCCAATTAGAATCGATTCAAAAATTTGAAAAAAGTTTCAAAACTGATGTGTCACTTTTCCTCTTACAAATATGAATTATCAGGCCACCAAATGAAAAAAAAATTTGGCTGATAAGCTTTTGATAACAGTGACGTAATAATTAATTTTTATTGCAATGACGGGTATGTTTTATTTTTCACTGGCCAATTTTTGTAAGTTTCTTGACAACTCAGTTTTGCAGTGACGTCATTTCAAGGGTGAGATGTTAAAAGAAATGGTACTATCTATATACCGTAGAATCGCCGTTATAAGCCCTGGGCTTTAAGTGGTTTTGAATAAGCTCATAATCCATGGATGAGGCTTATAACCCGGGGATGGGGCTTATAAAAGGGTAGTTTAAAACGTCTGTTAGCAGACGGGAACAAATTTCTGTTAGCTGTCGGCTAGGCTTATGATCGGTAGAGAGGCCTTATAACAGGGGAGCTTATAACCGGGATTCTACAGTATAGCAACAGCTAGTACAAGCAGTTTATGAGCCTACTTGGCATGCACAAAGAGCAAACAAAAACACTTCCTCTTGTTTGTAAACCAGGTTGTCTTTGAGGCAGCTGTTGGTTCATCATATGACTCGGATATCGCCATTGATGACGTCATCGTCACTCAAGGAAACTGCCCAGGTACGATCACGTGTCATGTGCGGTTATACTATTTATGTCATGCGCAGTACATATATTGAATGTCGATTTTTTCTTCTAAAACTCACAAACACCTCATACGGACAAAGCAAAGAAAATCACTAGCGTGAAGTTGGTTTGGAAATGTGATCTTAATTATCATAAAATTTGGCCAATTTATGCTTTGAATTTCTCCGAGAAATCGTTTTTTCAACTCACTCCTCGGTGTTTGGAGATCGGATGAAAATTTCTTCCACGTGTTTAATATATTACTTTATTTTTTTCCAGCTCCGACACCAGCACCTTCTCCGAATCCTTGTGCTGTCAAGTGTAAGAATAGTCAATGTGTCCCCTCGACTAAAGTCTGTGACTTTGTTAATGATTGCGGAGTGGGTGACAATTCTGACGAAAATGGCTGCGCTGACTGTAATTTTGAAACAGGTTTGTCTAAGATATTACGCTTTATACTTCACTGGAAGCAAGTGCCGCGAGACAAAGTGACTTTCAGATTTCCCTTGACCTGCGGCAAGTGCCTGGCAGTGACTTAAGAAGATGTAAAATATGGTATAAAAAGGCCAGATATAGAACCCTTTACCTAGGACGATATGTTTTCTCCCATCAGTCAGAACACGTGTCATTCCCTTGAACACAGAAAACACACACGAATATGGATACCACTCAAACAAGAAACTTATCTTCAAGGGACTAACACTTGGTCTGAAGTGGTTAAACATAATTTCCAAGCTAAAAGGTTATATTAAAGAATAAAGACTGCGGTTTTCGATATTCCGTGAACTCGGTAGTTACAAGCTGCACGCCGAAATTTTTTTTTTTTTTTTTTTTTTTTTTTTTTTTTTTTTTTTGCTGCCGTCAATCAAAACATAATCAGTTCGTTACCTATTATTATTATTATTATTTATTTTTATTTTTATTTTTATTTTTGACTTGCGGCACTAAAAAATAATTACACAACAAGCCGTCAAAATGTCTGAGTTCGCAGAGTATTGAAAACACAGTAATATATTATCTTTATTATGTTTAGGAACATGTAGTTGGAACGATACAAGCAAAGGTTCGTTCGACTGGCGACGTGACCGAGGAGGCACACCATCTTCAAACACAGGACCAACTACTGACCACACACTAGGTAAGGCTCTTTTGATCCATGGAAACGTATTTGAGAGAGATATGATACATAGATAGTCTTTCTGCTAATAGAGTTTGAGAGGGAAACGATATGGCAAATACTTAGCTGTACTCCAGCTGTACCTTATCTTATTCACCATTTTCCATACATTGGTTCACTGGTCAAGCACAACGCGCTCAAGCGAGTCGCCAAGGTACTTTCAAAGGATTATTCAAATTTGAACCTTGCAACCTCGACTGATTGCTTTGTGTTTGACCACAGTGAACCGATGTATGGCAAATGGTGAATATAGTACATACATATTATCACATGTTAATAGCTTGATATCGTTTTTATTCACGAGTTTTCATCTAGCGAGTCCACGAGCGAGTGAGCGATATCATATGGAAAACGAGTGAATAAAAAAGATATCAGGCTGTTAACATGTATAATAATTTGTTTATATTAGGGTCGATGAAATAACAAAATTTACAATATTCAGTTTACCGTTAAGTGATATCGTATCACTTCACTGATATGGTTTTTATTCACGGCTTTATTTCACTGATATCGAACCTAAAAGTGTGATAAATAAACTTATTATATAATTACCAATGAAATATCTATTTTTCTCTATTTCGAAAAATTGATATCTCCGCTTGGAGATACACAATTTATCTTCTCGTGTTGAAAATCTCTCACTCGTTCGCTGCGCTCTTTTCACCACTCGAAGATAAATTTTGTATCTCCGCGCGCCCATGTAATATCCTCTATTTATTATATAATTACCAATGAAATATCTATTTTTCTCTATTTCGAAAAATTGATATCTTCACACGTGAAAATAACATGTTATTTTCACGTGTGAAAATAACACCATTGCGATGGCTATTCAAAAATACAAGGAAAGAATTGCCTGAAAAAGCCATAACATACTTCATTGATAATTATATAATAAACAGAATATTACATGGGCGCTTGGAGATACGAAATTTATCTTCTCGTGTTGAAAATCTCTCACTCGTTCGCTGCGCTCACTTGTGAGAGATCTTTTCAACACTCGAAGATAAATGTCGTATCTCCGCGCGCCCATGTAATATCCTCTATATAAAACTTAACAAACATAAAAAGATGCATATCTCGAAACACAAAAAATCAATGATAACTTACATGACGTGTTTCAATATTCCAGGTAATGCCCTCGGATGGTACATGTTCGTAGAAGCTTCAAACGGCAACTCTTACAGCTTGGCCAGGCTAGAGAGTGGATACCTAAAGCAGTCGTCTGCGACATGTGTCATGAAATTCTGGTACCATATGTATGGCGCAGGAATAGGCAGTCTGTATGTGTATGTCAAGGTTGGACTGACATATTCCAAACTGTTGGAGATGAATGGCAACAAAGGTATACAAATGTAATCACTGGGCTTTGTTTGACATCATTTCCTGTCTCGTGCGAAATGTTCATCTGCTGGATCTCAAGTTTTTAATTCTCTACTTTCACATCCTCATAATGCCTTGCGTCTTTGGGGGGTAACCAATCAAAAAACTGTCCCAAATAGCGCAGCGCAACCGTGACGTCATAAAAACGAAGACAAAGGCAAAATTCGGACAAACAAACTTACAAGTTTACTTTCAGCAGATAATTTTCACAGCCGATCGCAGTTGATCTTAGTTTACATGGGTTATTATTGTAACTTTAAGTAAAAATAATAAAATCGGTTCGTATAATCCTCGTAGCGGTTAAACAGAATGCAATGTTTGTCCGAATCTTTAAGCTATTTTTAGAATCAGTGCGCTGCGCTATTGAAAGGTTTCTTAATTGAATTTATACTATACCTGCTTTTATCTGTACAATACTGATTATCAGTTTATTCCAAGTTATTCTTGCGTGTACAGATCATCCAGAGTTTTGGTCTTACAGAAAATGTATTGACTTACGAAAAAAAAGTTTAAATTTTACCTTCAACGTCTTCAAGCTTCTATCTTTTTCTGTTTCTTACTTCTTCATTTTATTTTTGGATACCAAACAAGGTATTGTCAACATTGTCTGATCAGCCTTCAGCAAAATAAGTGGGTTTTTGCCCTCCGGTTACCCCCCAAAGACGCAAAGTATTATGGGGATGTGAAAGTAGAGAATACTAGGGATGACCTTAAATTCGCACTTTCATTCAATAGAGGCTTTGCATCATCACGTGATAGCAGCCATGACAGGAGGCAGGAACAATTGAATCTGGTCTAACCTGGTTTACATGAGAACGAAATCAGTTTCTAAAGAGAAAAAGACTCTATCTATGCGCCTTTATCATGGCTGTTATCACGTGATGGTGCAAAGCCTCTATTATGGCGGGTAGAGATCACGTGACCTGTTATTATTATCTTCTTAAGCATTCTGGGTAGCTGGTATATCAAAACTGATTTTTCGTGTTCTTCACAGGAAATAAATGGCAGCAAGGGACAGTGTACATCGCACGGCGCTCAACTCCTTTCAAACTCATGTTTGAGGCGGAACGTAGCTACAGCGTCTTCGGTGACATCGCAATTGATGACATCACACTTTCGAACTGCGCGCTTCCTCCAATAACCCGACGTTGTAGGCGTGGTCAGTTCAGATGCGCACGTGGTTCTTGCGTCGATCGAAGCCGTGTTTGTGATTACACCGATGATTGTGGTGATCGCTCAGACGAGCGTAATTGTTACAACTACAACTCCAGGTGTAGCTTCCAGTGGTCTTTGTGTCGATGGTCTCAGGACAAGGGCGATGACTTCGACTGGACAAGAAACCGTGGGTCAACGTCTTCCTATGACACTGGACCGATGTTCGATCACACCTATGGCACATCTACAGGTACCAATCTTCACCTTAGTGCAGATTTCGCATGACTGTTAAAAGCTTACAGCGCGAACACGGTCGTGACACAGCAAGGGATAAGCCAGACAAATCACATTAAACGAGAATTTACTCTCCATCCAATCAAATACCCGGAACACGGCATAAACACGGCGCGGACATGGTCACGCCAAGATCACGGCACTTTTAGACCAACCATATTGCGCGTGAAAAAAATCGGGCAATTAAAATTCTAGAAAGTATCACGGCACGTCACGCTTACGGCACTGAGCTTTCCACAGTCATACGAAAACTGCTCTAACAATATCCTAAGTGGCATAATTTTTGTCAAAAAATCTTTGAAAAAAGTTTGTAGGTTATTATAAAAGACGACGTACTTGCTACTTTTATCGAAGTATTATGATCACCCGGGTGGATGTAATCCTGAGAAGGGCTGTTTGATGTGACTGACGTTTCAACAACCTGAGCGGAAGTCATCTTCAGAGTCAAGTGAAGAATAAAGTCAGATTGGTCATATTTATACTGCCACGATAACAATAGCCTAGTTACCTGGATTAGCGTAATTATTGGCTATTCCCAAATTGAGGAAAAGACTGGCTCGAGTTAGCATTGCAGTGCATTGTGGGATGGTCATGTGTTATTTCCATGATGGCGTCTATTTTGTCCGCTACTACAGTCTCACAATGCACTGCACTGCCAACTCGACCCAGTTTCTTAACTTAAGTAGGCTCAGGGTAGTTTTGGTCTGGCACACCTAGCCGCATTGAAACGGCTACAACTTCGTCTTGAATAACTCGATCTGCAAGCGCTTTTCACACAATGTCAGGAAAGGATTAAAGGTTTCAAAAATGATAAATTAGTTTAAAGCGGCCTTTTCATTATGACGTAATGATGACATCATAGAAATCGTTTACCGCTTATTTTCTCGAAAACTAGACCTAAACTTTCAAAGCGACTTGCACCAGTCGATAGCATTCATCAAGGCACCTCACATATTGCAATATGAAAAAAATGTATGAGAATGTTTTCCAAATATTACGCGGTGAATATTTTCATGGACTTTTACTATTATTTCCAGCGTGTCAACTTTATACCCTCAAAATCTGGACTTTAATTTAGTGGATTCAATATTTTTAGTAGCTAGAATATAGGTACGGATATAGACACTGTCCCTATTGAGTATGAATCAAATTGTGACTTTCTTTCTAACGTTATGGATTTTTTGATATGAAGCTAAATGACCCCATTTGTTGTCAAAAGCGATAGAAAATATCGTTGAAAGCGGCATTCAAAAATTCGTCGAACGATTTTTTTCTAAATGAAGTCACTAAAAGATGTATCTTTTACAAATATTTTCCTTTAATTTCATATGCATTGAAGGGTTTTAAGGCAGTCAAATAAAAATAAGTACGCTCGATACTAACAGCACACGACAAGGAATAACACGGAAGTCAAGCGTGAATAATCAACAAGCAGCCGTGAGCGAAAGTAGTTATGAGCGTACTTATTTTTATTTGACTGCCTTAAACCCTTCAATGCCGCTTTAAACTAATTTATCATTTTTGAAACCTTTAATCCTTTCCTGACATTGTGTGAAAAGCGCTTGCAGATCGAGTTATTCAAGACGAAGTTGTAGCCGTTTCAATGCGGCTAGATGTGCCAGATGTGCTAGATGTGCCTCCTTAACCTTGGAATGGCTTATATAATCTCCTGTTTAGATTTTAGATTACTCTTTATTCTTATTTGAAATTAATACTCCAAACGGTGATGGCTAGCCACAACATCAACCAGACCTTACCAAAATAGACCGTTTTCCCAAGGTTGCGTGCGCATCCAACTTGACGGGCCACAAAACTGAAAAACACAAATTCAGTAAAATTGAGAAGACTTTTTTATATTTACAGAGGGGAATAATCGATTTTATGAATTGTTATCGTAAAAAAAATTCATGGCAATGTATTATATTATATGTACGTGTTCTGGTACCGTTGCCCGTCAAGTTCCTTAAATTTGGATGCGCACGCAATCTTGAGAAAACGATCTATTGTGATTTTTCTCGCTTTCTGATTGGTCTAGAGCCGTGGGATATAGGAGGACATACCGGAAAGCGGTTTTCTTTCAAAGTTTCCTCTTGTTTTTGTATTTTGTGGTAAAAATGCGCTCTCAAATTAAACTTACTTGGTCATCTGTTCTTTTTAGGATACTATCTTTACGCCGAGGCGTCGTATCCAAGGAAACAAGGCGACAAAACTTGGCTCGTCAGCAGGTTCTTCTCCAGCACACCCTCAGGTGACACTAGTTGCCGACTTCGCTTGTATTACCATATGCTTGGGTCAAGCATTGGCTCATTGAACGTGTACACCAGGCCATGTAATGGATGCGCACTCACACAAGTCTTCACTAAGAAGGGACAGCTTGGTAATTACTGGGAGAGAACTGAGATCGTTCTTCAGAGCAAGTATACCTTCCAGGTATGAGTCTATGTTTTGTACAATTCCTTACCGGTTTTCGTATGAGTGGGAGACTGACTTACAGCACGTGCACAGTAGGGTGTGCCGTAACACTGAAATGGCTTGCCATAAGAACGGTTTCTGTATGTATGAGTGGAATCGCAGCATACTATACTGGCTTACATTACATACATGGTACGACATGCCGTAACATTGAAATGACTTCCCTTAAGAATCGTTATCGTATGAATGGGAAACATACGGTACTGACTTACAGCACGAACACGGTACGACATGCCGTAACATTGAAATGACTTCCCATAAGAATGGTAATCGTATGAATGGGAAACATACGGTACTGACTTACAGCACGAACACGGTACGACATGCCGTAACATTGAAATGACTTCCCATAAGAATGGTAATCGTATGAATGGGAAACATACGGTACTGACTTACAGCACGAACACGGTACGACATGCCGTAACATTGAAATGACTTCCCTTAAGAATTGTTATCGTATGAATGGGAAACATACGGTACTGACTTACAGCACGAATACAGTACGACATGCCGTAACATTGAAATGGTTGTGGTGAATCTTTTTTACTTCGTTGTCTGTTAACTTCCCAAGATTTTGTTTTCATTTGTATGTTTATTTTATTATGTTATTGTGTTGATTTGTTTGTCTGTCTGTTCGTTTGTTTAGTAGGTTTGCTTTGCATTCTTTTTTTCATTGCTTGGTTTGCCTTTTTTGATCTATATTTCATATCTCTCCAACAGGTGGTGATCGAAGCAGTCATTGGAAGTAGTTACGATGGAGACATCGCCATCGATGACTTATCCATGACTACATTCTGTCGTCCATACACGGGACCCACCCCTACATCTCCTCCTGTTGTCACGACCAAGCCTCCCAATCCTTGCCCATTCTTAAACTTCCGCTGTAACGATGGCTCCTGTATTGACGTCAGCAAGAGATGTGATTATATAGATGGTGATTGTAAAGATGGATCTGATGAAGCAGGTTGCGGTAAGTTGTTTTTTGTTAATAAGTAGAGGTTATTGTTCAAGCATGGTGTCCAGGAAGCAGGACAAATGTCCAGGAAGCAGGACGAATGTCCAGGAAGCAGGACGAATGTCCAGGAAGCAGGACGGATGTCCAGGAACCAGGGGGAAGGGGATGGTAGAAATTTGTTTGTTCTTTTGCGAGCAAAGTTTTTGGTTACTTTGTTACTTGTCAATAAGTAGAGGTTATTGACCAAGTACGATATCCAGGAAGCAGGACGGATGTCCAGGAAACAGGGGGAAGGGGATGGTAGCAAAGATAGCTTGCAAAGTTCTTGGTTACTTTGTTACTTATTTGTTGACCAAGTACGATATCCAGGAAACAGGATGGATGTCCAGGAAAAAGGGAAGAGGGGATGGTAGAACTCTGTTCTTTGGGTGCAAAGTTTTTGGTTACTTTTTTACTGGTCAATAAGTAAAGGTTATTAACCAAGTATGTATGTTGTCCAGGAAATAGGACAGATGTCCAGGGATGTCCAAAACTCTGGGTTTTTTTTGTTTTTTTTTTCGGTTACTTTGTTACTTATAAATTATTAGAGCTTATTGACCAAGCATGATGTCCATGACGTATATATCTACGTCACATCAAAACAAATAATTATTTTTCTTTAACACGTCCAATGTCTGTTTATTTTATAAAGGAAAATGTGACTTTGAATCTGGACAATGTGGCTGGAGTGATACCAGTCCTGGAAAGTACATGTGGAGCAGGCACAGTGGTAGTACACCATCTACTGGTACTGGACCAAGTGTGGATCATACCTGTGGTAACAATACATGTAAGCGAAGAAACTTTAGTCTGGTACTTAATGCGGGTTTCGATATTCTGCAAAGTCAGGCATTTCAAGGGCTTGTTGTGAAATCGTTTTTTACTGCCACCAGTTAAGAACATAATAGACAGTTAGTAACAATCATGGGATGATAATGATGATGATTATGGTGTTGGTGGTGGTGGTGATGGTGACAATAATAATTTTAGTGGTAAATGATGATAATGGTGACGATGAAGATGATAATCATGGAATGATGTTGATTATGATGATGATGTTGGTGGTGGTGATTATGGTGGTGGTGGTGGTGATGGTGTCGATGAAGATAACAATCCTGGGATGATGATGATGATTATAGTGGTGGTGGTGATGGTGATGGTGGCAATAGTAATGGTAATGATAAGTGATGATAACGGTGACAATGAAGATAACAATCATGGGATGATGATGATGATGATGATTATGGTGGTGGTGGTGGTGATGGTGGCAATAATAATGGTAATGATAAGTGATGATAATGGTGACGATGAAGATGATAATCATGGAATGATGTTGATTATGATGATGATGGTGGTGGTGGTGGTGATTATGGTGGTGGTGGTGATGGTGTCGATGAAGATAACAATCCTGGGATGATGATGATGATGATGATTATAGTGGTGGTGATGGTGGCAATAATAATGGTAATGATAAGTGATGATAATAGTGACGATGAAGATGATAATCATGGAATGATGTTGATTATGATGATGATGGTGGTGGTGGTGGTGATTATGGTGGTGGTGGTGATGGTGTCGATGAAGATAACAATCCTGGGATGATGATGATGATGATGATTATAGTGGTGGTGATGATGGCAATAATAATGGTAATGATAAGTGATGATAATAGTGACGATGAAGATGATAATCATGGAATGATGTTGATTATGATGGTGATGGTGGTGGTGGTGGTGGCAATGATAATATCTTTCAACACCTGACAAAGTTTTATTCCGAACAGGTTACTACATGTATGTAGAGGCTGGTACTGGCTCGTTCATGGACAAGGCAAGGCTACAAAGTCCTAACATGACCCAAACTGGCCCAGGCTGTATGATGCAGTTCTGGTACCACATGTTTGGCAATAGCTTCAGTGATATGCAACTAAAACTCAATTACAAAGGAGGAACGTCCACGGTATTTGAAGCCAGCGGTAACAAAGGCAACAAATGGATAAAGGCAATGGTTGGACTTGGTGCTATGGATAAAGGTATGAGAATTTGCTTTATAATGCAAACCAAATTATACTAAATTATGGTAAATTTTAACGAGAGTCTGTAAAAAGCCCAAACCTGACTAAACCAACAAGTTTAACTCCTTGTAGCGCACAGACACTTTTCTATCTTGTCAGTTGCCTATTTTTTATTCTAGTTTAGTTTCAATTTTGTATAGAATATTCACCTGTTCCAGTTAAGGTCCGTTGAATTTAAGTGTTTGTATTGCTGGAGTTGTACATTATTAACTTTATCATTGGTATTTGTAAATATTTGAATATTGAATATTGAATTGTAGTGCAGACATTTTTCTATCTTGTCAGTTGCCTATTCTTTATTCTAGTTAAGTTTCAACTTTGTTGTATAGAATATTCATGTGTTCCAGTGAAGGTCCATTAAATTTAAGTGTTTGTATTGTTGAAGTTGTACATTATTTAACTTTACCATTGGTATTTGTAAATCTTCTGACATCAAAAGGAGGCAAGCCTTTATTAAATGAGTCTGTAATCAAGAAACACAGTGAAATGTAAAAATATATCTCATGGGAGTGAATTTTCTTACAGGCTTCAACCTCTACTTTGAGGCCAGCAAGTTCTTTACGGCATCAGATATGGCGATCGACGACATCAGTTTCCCAAGCTGCGAACTTCCTCCAATAAGAGCATGTCAAACTGGAGAATACCGCTGCACAAGAGGATCGTGTGTTCTACCGACGCAGGTGAGACTGTTTTGACTTTGATATGGTTGTCATTGTTTCTAATGCTGTTGCTACTGCTGATTTTTTCTGCTTCTGTTGTTGTTGTTTTTTTTAATCTTGTATGTAGTTGTTGCCCCTGTTATTGTTGTAGTTATTGTTGCTGTCGTAGCTGTGTTTTTTTATTGTTGGTACTCTTTCAGTTGCTGCTGCAGCCATTCTTTCGTCTTCTGATGCTGTTGTTGTTCCTGTCGCTTTTGTTGTTGCCGTTGTTGTTGTTACTTCTTTTGCTGATGTTGCTGCTGTCCTTTCTAGACCTTTTTTGTTGCCTTGCTGTTGTTGCTGTGGATTTTGATGTTGTGGTTGTTGCAGTTGCTGTTTTTGCTGCTGCTTTTTCTGTTGTTTTTGCTGTTCCTGCTATTGTTATAATAATAATGATATCTATTTATATAGCGTTCTTTTCCATATGCATATGTTTAAAGGCGCTTCACAATGAGTTTTTGAACTAGAGGTGGTTAGTATGAGGTGTAGGCACTGAGGGTGGTCACTGCCAGGGTTTCTTTACGTCCTCAGTGGTTCTTTTACGTCCCTCCGTTATGGTTATTGTTGTTGTTGTATTTTCTTTTGCTGATGTGGTTGCTGCTGTTGTTGTTTATGTCGTTGCTGTTTGCTGAATAATTCCTTGTTACCTTTGCCACCCTCTTCAGGTTTGCGACTTCTCCAACGACTGTGGTGACAACAGTGACGAACTAATCCAGACATGCGCAACATACAAGGAAAGATGCAACTTCGACACAGATCTCTGTGGTTGGAACCAAGACACAGATGACGTATTTGACTGGAAGAGAGACAATGGTGGTACTGCGTCGTCCATGACAGGTCCAGGAAGAGACCACACAACAGGTACGCCCGTTTTTAGTTGCTTATTTAAAATTACAATAGTGGACCCTTAAAGCTTGGCGTAATGTTTAGAGATGAAAACAACCGTAAGAAGAAGTTGTAGTAGAGGAATGTTTTCCAACTTGCTGCCTGCTCGAATGTGTGCTTTTTGTTTACTAACGCTGCTTTTGTAAGAGAAAAATTCTAGTTCAACTTGTGTACAAACCATTCCAGGTTTCAAAAAAATTTATGATATAGATGCAAATTTATTTGAAAATATTTTGCAAATTGCAGAAAGTAAAAGTTGGTTTTATTTTTTCCTGCAACAGAAATTGGAAGGCACAGTTTGCACTAACATGAACAAAAAAAAACTTGTTTAACTTACAAAATTTTTTTACGAGACAATTTGCGCACAATTTTCTCGAGAAACAGCGCTTTAAATGTGGTTGTTTTCTATCTGTGATAAGTTTAAACATTGGTTGCCTTTCGAGGGTCTATTTCAAAGTAGAATGCACGAACAATGTACCTACGCAAAGTGTGCGGATTTTCTTTTTTTTTTTTTTTTCTTTTTTTTTTTTGTCTTATCTTTTGTATTTTCTTTCGTTCTATAGGTTCAACAAAGGGCTACTATTTGTATATGGAGAGTTCATCACCAAGGAAACAAAACGACACAGCTCGTATCAGCAGTATAACATTCAGATCGACCTCGATCTCTAGCAATTGTCGAGTACGCTTCTGGTATCACATGTTTGGTGCTCACGTGGACACTCTTAATGTCCATCTACGAACATCCGTTGGAGGACCGCTCAAGAACATCTGGAACATGACAGGTAAAGCTAAATTTACAATGTTCAAACAACAGTATTAGCGGACATTGGCGGACACTTTGTCTGCACGACCATACATTTCTTAGTGAATTTTGAAGTTTTATAATGGCTGTATCTTCATCAATATTGACCCGATTAACACCAAACTTCGGGATTTTGTATGGATCAATGTGCTCTTTCTTACTATGTGGGTCTTGTTTTGATTATCACAATATTCAGGAACTCTTACCCAGTCCCTCATGATCTGAAATCAGACAATGGCTGTGATGGTGCAACGCATTAAATCCTTTCTGTTATAAGCCCCCTGGTTTTAAGCCCAATAGTCTGATAACACAACCAGTTATAAGTCGCCTTCCCACGGTTACAATCCCGCCTCTGGAATCTCAGGTTTATGGCGCTGATAAAACGAAAAGATTGAATGGGAAACTCAAAATAAAGAACCTTTTCACTCTCATCTACTCTCTTTTCTTCCAGTTATAACCCCACCCCTCCCATCGCCCACTGAAAAAAGCCGCCCTTCCCCTCCTGAAAGTAAGCCCCCATGCTATAGGCCAATCAAAAACCCTTACGCACAAACTCTTTCTCCTTCCAGTAATCAACGCCCCCCTGAAAATTTAGATGCCCTTCCCCTCCTGAAAATAAGCCCCCTTGCTATAAGCCAATCAAAAACTCTTACGCACAAACTCTTTCTCCTTCCAGTAATCAATGTCCCCCTGAAAATAAGACACAGCTTTATTTGGGAAAACTAATATTACAATGTATTGAATAGAAAAAAAACTAATAGTTACCCAGAAAGGAAAGTCACGAACCCTTCCCCTCCTGAAAATAAGCCCCCTTGCTATAAACAATTTCAAAAAACCCCTTACTGATGAGTGCAAACCCAAAACGTATAACTAGGATTTTAAGGTTAACTGAAAGTATAATTTTTTTTTTGACCAGGTAATCAAGGTGATTTCTGGTTGCGTGCCGAGATACTTATAGTCAGTGCAGTCAACTACCAGGTCGTGTTTGAAGGCATTCGTGGCGCTAGTTACAAAGGGGATATCGCCATTGATGATATCTCTTTTACACCTGGATGTAGACCAGATAGTACTGCAACTATCTCACCTAACGTACCAACTGGCACACCTCCTTCTGGATGCACATCAGGACAGCACAAGTAAGTCAGCGTTCACCTCAATGATGATCTTCATAATCCTGAAAATCTTGACTTAATTTGCATATTATAAGGTATCAGGAGGGGATTTGGACCCCTATAAATCTATCAGTTTTCTCTATAATCACAGAGTGGGACAATCACAGGGAGGAGAGAACAGGAGAGAACCAACAAACAACTCAACTCACATACAACACCGAGCTTGTAGGGACTCGAACCCGGATAGCATTGGTGAGAGGCGAGCACTCTCACCGCTACGCCACCCAGGCTTCCCTATACGCGTTACCTTACATTTAGGACGGACTTAACAATATTTTGCAATAAATTAGTATACATTTTCTGAAAGCGAAATAAACGTAGTTCTCGATAATGATCTAGAATTGTCTCCTGATGCCTTAATGCTACCTTTCTTGCAATTTTTAGGACATTTCTTTGTCATTCACAGTAATGTCAAAATTTACTTTCGTTGAAGATTTCATGTTTCTTTAAAAAGCGTAATGCTTCAATTTTGAATTTCCTTTTGGTCAGTGCTAGCCCAAATTTTGTGTAAACCATCCATAACTTCCAGTGCAGGTCTGTTGAATTTCGGTGTTAGCCAATTTTGCGTAGAATATTCAATATTAAATGATGCTAACCCTAAGTTAAGTGATATATAAGGATTCTCTTTTCTCTTGGCAACAAACAGGTGCACAAACAGCCAGCAGTGTATTCCCGCAAATGCAGTCTGCAACTTCAAGAACGACTGTGGTGATGGATCAGACGAATCGACTTGCCCAGCGCAGTGTGATTTTGAAACCAATGAATGCATGTGGACCAACTCCAAAGCAGACAGATACGACTGGACAAGAAACAAGGGACAAACGCCGACTGCCAACACTGGACCCTCGGTGGATCATACCACGAACACTTCAGCAGGTAATCAGCGCTGTCACGTTGTACCATCTTGTCACGTGGTTCCATCTTGTCACGCGGTACCATCTTGTCACGCGGTACCATCTTGTCACGTGGTACCATCTTGTCACGTAGTACCATCTTGTCACGTAGTACCATCTTCTCACGTGGTACTATCTTGTTACGTGGAATCATCTTGTCACGTGGTATCATCTTGTCACGTTGTACCATCTTGTCACGTTGTACCATCTTTTCACGTGTTAACATCTTTTTTACACTAATTTATTCGCATCATGAGTGCGAATGTGATCTTGTCACGTGGTACCATCGTGAGATTAAAAGACTTTTTTAAGCTGACTGGAAGCCAGCAAAACGTTATGACATTGTCCAAGGGTTATTTTAGTTTATATTTGTTGTTGTTGTTGTTGTTGTAAACGCTGTTAATGAATAATAAATTTCGTTGAGAATGACGACATGGCGTCGTAGAGCTGCCCAATACTTTTGTCTGACATTTTCCTTTCAAAATGTTTTTCAAAAACGTAACTCAAAAGATATTTTTTATTTCTTTAGGTTATTACATGTACACTGAAATCAACAACCGTCCAGGAATCTACGCCAACGCTGACTACATCAGTCCTCTCTTCAAAGTGGCTGGCAGAAGTTGTAAGTTCACTTTCTGGTACCACATGTATGGCAAGAACACCGGATACTTACAGGTGTTCCTCAGACGTAACGCTAGGGACACTAGGTTGTTTTCTATCCTTGGTAACCAAGGCAACGTATGGAAGCAAGGGTCGGTCAACATCCCTCCTTGTGCGAATGACTTCAGGGTAAGTAAAGCAAATTAAGTCGTGTGGTTCATTAGAATCCTAGAAAAGAGGCAACCAATCACCGTTGCAACAGTTTACCCAGGTGGAATTTCCCTATAACACTATGACGTCGCATCAAAACAATCTATTGTTTAAACGCAAAGGATCATGGTCGTCGGAGGGGGTCAAATCAACGCAAATTCACCGAAAATTCTAAAACCCGTATCAATCCACGAAGAGAAGTAGAATAGCCAGCAAACGCTCAGAATATTTTTTTGAGTACATATTAACACATATTATATCTGAAACCCAGGAAATTTTAGATTAAACTGTTTCGCTAGGAGCAAATTTTGTTGAATTTTCTATTGGATTTGGCGATTCTATCCCCCACATAAACAAGCAGTGACGTCATAGTGAAATAGGGCAATTAAAATCTTGTCCCACGAACAACTACACAGTATCTGTTAAGGGTGCTACAAGGATCACGAGGCAATTTTATTTTATTTTCTAAGGACAGTAAATGGTAGAAACAATTTATAATAAACTTTCCACGATCACGAGATATTCTAGATAAGTTGTTGAGGTTGTGAGTCAAAAATCCGATTGACATCGTAAGATCATTACCGTCGTTTGCATTACTACGCGGTCAACCCAGACACAAATCGAGTCGTGTAGTTTGCAATAGACTACCGCCAATCATTCATGTTGACGCCATTTATACACGTTTGGATCAGTGAGTTGGATTTTCTATCAAACTTTCTCAGTCAGATATCACGAAGGAAAGTTCCGAAAGCGATTGCAAAGAGTTTGAGTACATCCATGTAGAATGAGGTGTTTGATTGACGGCAGTCTATTGCAAACTACACGACATGATTTGTGTTTGGGGTGGCTGCGTAGTAATGCAAACGATGGTAATGTGGAATCGTCACGATGTCAATGTGGTTTAATGTTTTTAAATTTTTTTTTTTTACCTTATTCTCTTGACATTCAGATCGTTATCAAAGGTTACCATTACTCAAGCGGTTTATTAGGAGACATAGCTATTGATGACGTCAAATTCATCAACTGTGCCCAACCCTCCCCTCCTTCGTCATGTTCGTCCAACCAGTTCCGCTGTGACAGTGGACACTGTATCGATATGAACTCCAAGTGCGACTTGGAACGCGACTGCTGTGATGGAAGTGATGAGAAGAACAGCTCTTGCACGGCATACACTAGGTACGTTGACTCACCCCTAGAAACTGTGGCTTGGTTGGTTAGTGTGCTACCTGCTAAGCAAGAGATTCATAGTTTGATCCTCAGTGACCTCACACACTTGTTTTAAGGAGCAACTGTCGCTTGGTTTGTTAGTGTGCTGCCGGCTAAGCAAGAGGTTCATAGTTTGATCCTCAGTGACCTCACACACTTGTTTTAAGGAGCAACTGTCGCTTGGTCGGTTAGTGTGCTGTCTGCTAAGCAAGAGGTCCATAGTTTGATCCTCAGTGACCTCACACACTTGTTTTAAGGAGCAACTGTCGCTTAGTCGGTTAGTGTGCTGTCTGCTAAGCAAGAGGTCCATAGTTTGATCCTCAGTGACCTCACACACTTGTTTTAAGGAGCAACTGTCGCTTGGTCGGTTAGTGTGCTGTCTGCTAAGCAAGAGGTCCATAGTTTGATCCTCAGTGTCCTCACACACTTGTTTTAAGGAGAGAGTGTGGCTTGGTTTGTTAGTGTGCTGTCTGCTAAGCAAGAGGTCCATAGTTTGATCCTCAGTGACCTCACACACTTGTTTTAAGGAGCAAATGTGGCTTGGTTGGTTAGTGTGCTGCCTGCTAAGCAAGAGATCCATAGTTTGATCCTCAGTGTCCTCACACACTTGTTTTAAGGAGCAAGTGTGGCTTGGTTTGTTAGTATGCTGCCTATTAAGGTCCATAGTTTGATTCTCAGTGACTTCACGCGCTCGCTGAAAATGAAGAGAACATTTGATAGCAATTGGTTTACTTGATTTTCAGATGTAACTTCGAGAGTGGATTGTGTTCATGGACTCAGCTAACCAACGACAAATTTGACTGGAAACGCAAATCTGGACGAACTGGATCATTTGGTACTGGCCCAGCCGTTGACCACACATCAAAGACTCGATATGGTACGTAAATGAATTCATGATGATTGACAGTTGACTTACCTATCTGGTTGCTTATGGTTTTCAATTATAATATCATTCATAAGAAAATGATCCATACTATTGTGATTCAGTTTCCCAATTGCAATATTGCTTGTTAGTAAACTATCATTATTATGAAATATCCTAAAGACATGTTGACCTCGTTGGTTGATTTAACAAATTGACATCAGATTTTTATGTGTCTGTCCTCTTATTGAAGATAAATTGCGTCATCACATTGTCCAAGTAGTGTGGATCTGCATACTACTTTGACAATGTGATGGCGAAATTTATCGTCAATAAGGTTACAGACACATAAAAATCTGATTGTTATTTTTACAATAACAAAAACGATAAAAACTTCTCATTTTTAGCGATCAAAACAAATAACGGAAAGAGCGCGCGCTCGTTGACATCAGCTTTATCTGTCTGTCCTCTTATTGATGATAAAAAATAACCAATCAGCGCGCGAGAAATTTGTAAGTTATTGAAAAAATAACATATAAGAAACTAAAGAGGAATCTTTCGTGAAGTTTAACCAACATGTAAGAGTGGTTGTGACTAAATAAATCTTTATTTATTCTCATACACATATATATTTTTCCTATCGGGCCGATAAACCTACCTAATGTGTCTTTTCAATCTCATATGAGACTTGGTAGCTCAGTGGTTCGAGCATGCCACCGGAATCGCCAGGGCACGGGTTCAAATCAATTCAATTTGCAGCTGCATAAGTTGCTTCATATACTGCGAGGATCAGCTCAATTTGATGAATAAATTTTTAAGATTTTCGAATAATGATAAAGAAATTTAGCAAACTTGATCAAAATGAAGATTCTGATGAAACAGCATATAAAAGTCGAGTGCGGAAACGTAAGATAAGCTCCTTCAAAGATTCGTTTCCACAACTCAACGCGGTTTATATTTAGTCTCTTTAGAATCCTCCAAAGGTTGCTTTTGGTACTTATATATCCAATGCATATGCTTGTTGTCTAACGCCGTTTTCTTTTTTTTTTTTTTTTGTTAATTAAGGTTATTACGTATACATCGAAGCGTCATCCCCACGTGTTAAGGGCGACAACGCCATGATCGCAAGCCCATTCTTCAAGCCTAGCACGACCTGTACTGTCCGTTGGTTCTACCACATGTACGGTGCTCATATTGGAACCCTTAACGTCTACACACGAACTAGCCTATCTGGACCTCTCAGTAAGATCTGGACTTTAAGTGGTAACCAAGGCAACGTCTGGAAACGAGGCAAAGCGTTTATTAATGTTCCATCGTCAAATTTCCAGGTACATCATAGTCGTAAGGTCTGCTACAGGTGCTGTTAACAAGAAGTATAGAGTAAAGTTTAGAAAAGTTTCAGTTTAGGAATCGAGGGTTAGGAAACAAATCTTCGTGATTTATCTGTAATACCCTCGTAAAACAAGGTTGTTTTTTTAAAGTAACGAATACGCTTTCTTCAATTCTCATAAAAGAACAGATTTGATAATTAGGGCCGTCCATTTTTTTCCTCACGGGGGGAGGGGGGATGTTGGCTGGGATTTAGGGGCTTTAAACCAGGTTGAGAAGGGTTCCTACAAAATCTTACCATGCCCCCAATGCCTGTAACAAATTATCGGCTCCTAAATTTGAAGCTTTGATTAACTTTTTTCGTTGTTCCTACAGGTCGTCTTTGAGGGCATTGTGGGCACTTCCTACAGAGGAGACATCGCTATTGATGATGTTTCATTCACAACAGACTGTGTACTTGTTGGTAAGTTACATGACCCACCAATCGCATCATTTAAGAACCTCTTTGTCTCTTTTCCTAAATCGTAAGATTGACCACGAATATATGATTCGAAGTTTTCTTTGCGAGAGTGTTACACGAAAAAAAATCACCTTCCTACTCCCATACCTAATAGTTGGGTCGCAAGGAAAGATTTAATTCTAGGGGTTCTCTCCTTCCGCGAAATCTAACAATTTAAATTCAAATTCGATCTGTGTGTTAGCTATGCTCTGACTTAGATCAACCCTGCCAGAGGTTGTTTCAGGGTTCGATAATTTATTCCCAAAGCCTTTAGGAGTCATCCGAGTCGTCCCACATGCTCAATCAATCAATTTCTAATACCATACAGGAGCCAGTCCTTCACCCACACCCTCAGTCGGTCCTTGTGGCGCCAACAAGTTCCAGTGCCCAGGATTAACAGGCTCTAACGTCTGTCTGGATATCTCAAAGAAATGTGACTTCTCCAACGATTGCTCGGACAACTCAGACGAAGGACCAGCTGCCTGTGGTTACCCCTGTCCGTTTACTTCAGATACATGTGGATGGACTGACTCAGTGCAGGATAACTTTGACTGGAAGAGACATCGAGGTTGCACTGCTAGTACGCTAACTGGACCATGCATTGACGCCGATAACAGCAGACAAGGTTAAGATTTTCCTTTGCATTTTATGTGAATAAAGTAATAGCATCTCAATTCACCGTTGTCCCATTTCAGACCATGCGTCAAAGATGTTGAGAGTTAGATTCTCTGTTTTTAAAACTTTTTCTGATTGGACAAGCGGAGTACAATTACGTTTCTCAATTTTGTTGAGTGTATTATAAAGGCGAGTCAAATTTGAGAACTTTCAAAACATCACGAGTATCTATGAATTCCGAATTGTACGAGAAGATCGTGCGATTTCCTATACTTACAAAATCACTTCTTGAATCTCATTCAATTTTGGTGTAGCATTATAGTGTAATGTAGAAACTAATGAAAATATGCTCAATGGAATGACCTATGGTCTGTAATAGAAAGACAGTTAGGGTAGTCAGGTCAACTGGGTCAGTACTAACGAATATTATATTTGATGTACTGCCACTAAGACTTTTCTTAATGCAAGATATAAAGATATAGATAAGTAATAGTGCTCGGGAACGAGGTTATTCCGGGCGAAAGACCCTTGGAAATAAATTCGGAAAAATTAATTTCCGACCTCGCTGGGAATCGAACCCACGACCTTCAGAATTGTACTACCGATGCTCTACCAGCTGAGCTAGAGGTCAGACTGAGAGCAGGCCGGGGTGAAATAGATGTTTGGTCGCGGTAATTAAGACTTTTCTTAATGGTTTTTTTATTCTTCTATCACTCAGGTTATTACATGTACATCGAGACATCAACAGGAACCATAGGCAACAAGGCAGTACTGGTCAGTCCTGTTTTCCAGCAAACCTATGCGCAATGTCAACTGAAATTTTCCTATCACATGTACGGTAGAACTATTGGAAGACTCAGTGTCTATCTAAATATTGGTGGACAAAGATTCCCTATTTGGACTCTTGCTGGTAAGTTTGAACTAGTAGCTATGTACGGGTGCTAAAAGTTCCCAACGTTCTCATAATGGCTCGCGAGCGCACAAAGATGAGGCCACCCAGTCTTGTTAAGGCTGAGCAAGGCGCTCATTCAAAATTAAAGGTGGATAGTGCGAATGCAGGTCAAAACAAAAGGTCAAATTTCTATACTTTTCTTCTATAAACGCATTCCATGTGCCTTTGTATCTTTTATTGTCATGAACTAATGACCCTGTGGCCTCCTTTTGGTGCACTTCTCAGCCATTACGAGAGTGCTTTATCTAATGTTTTCCTAAACTTTGTAATTTGTGGATGTCTCACATTTGTTGATTTCTATCGTTTCAGGTAACCAAGGAAACAAGTGGAAGACAGCCTACGCCATGATTGGTCGTCGTTCTTCTGCATTCAACATCGAGTTCGAAGGCAGGCGAGGAATTTCATATCTGGGAGATATAGCCATTGATAACATCAACATGGTGTCTTGTAGAAAACCTCCATCATGTAGTAGCCCTCCATCTGACTCGACCAAGTAAGTCTACCTAGAAGTGGGACATTGGATATGAGGCTGTCAATACTGTATTTTACTCTTCCCATAATCAATAACTGAAAGTATTGACTTGAGTCTACCTTATGGGACATGAGGGTGTCAATATTTCATTGTTCCCATATTTCTTGTAATCAGTGACTGAAAGTGTGGACCTTGATCAAGTGAGAGCCACGTTTATTGCCATAACCACTAGTCGCTCAACAATTACAATATCAAAGGAAAGACGAAACTCAGGATAAAACGTTTTAGTATAATTTTCTCTGGTAAACGCTGGAGAAACCGCACAATCACCGCTCAAGCAGTGAATATCGGCTCATAATCACTGGTCGCTCAACCAATCACAGCGCGCGAATCTCTATTCAAGTTCATAATTACACTAATTTCATATATTAAACATTTACTTTGAATTTCAACAGGTGTAGAAATGGTGGCTGCATCAAAAAGAACCTCTTATGTGACTTCTCCGATGACTGTGGTGACAATTCTGACGAGGGCTCCTGCAGTTCTTACCCTTCAAGATGTAACTTCGAGACCGGCACTTGCAACTGGAAACAACTCAAAGATGACACGTTTGATTGGAGAAGACAGAATGGAAGCACGCCATCTTGGAATACTGGTCCATCACGTGATCATACCTTGGGAACTCCCACAGGTAAGGGAGTGGCCCATTGGATTTAGGTTGCAGGAATTTATGTTGTACGATATTTTTTTGTCTTTGTAACGTTTGCTTTTTTTTTTTTTTTTTTTTTACAGGTTACTTCATGTATCTTGAAGCATCACGTGGTCGCTATGGCGACAATGCTCGTCTAGCCAGCCCCAATCTCCAAGGCCAGTGCACTCTTCGCCTCTTCTACCACATGTTCGGCCGACACGTCAATTCTCTAAACATTTATGTACGAACAACTGTAGATGGGCAGGGCACGAGAGTCATGAATGTATCTGGACAGGCTGGTGATAATTGGTTGAGGTTGGAAGTTCCACTAACAGCTGCTGGATCCAAGCCCTTCCAAGTCATTATTGAAGGTTTGTCTAGAGAACAGACCTTTTCAGACGCCATGTCATTCCCTAGAGTATCACTTATTTATTTAACGGTTGCGCATGAGAAGACGCATGAATATGGATAGAACTCAAACCAAGAATCTTATTCTCAAGACCACGTGTCATTCCCTAGAGTATCATTTCTTTGTTTAACGGTTGCGCATGAGAAGACACATGAATATGGACCAATACAACTCAAACCAAGAATCTTATTCTCAAGACTACGTGTCATTCCCTAGAGTATCATTTCTTTGTTTAACGTTTGCTCATGAGAAAACGCATGAATATGGACCAATACAACTCAAACCAAGAATCTTATTCTCAAGACCACGTGTCATTCCCTAGAGTATCATTTCTTTGTTTAACGTTTGCGCTTGAGAAAACGCATGAATATGGATAAAATTTTTAAAATTTTTGCATAAAATTTGCTTTGCATTTTGCATTCAAGAAAGTATTGCTTGGGAATGAATATCATACAACCATCCCCTTGAGTATTATTATTTTTGTTTAACAACAACGAACATACTTTTGTATAGATGACGCTCATACAAAGAATCTTAATTTCAATGGAATGACACTGACGTGGTCTGGATGCTGCTGACAATCGTTTATTCGATCTTTAACTTAATAAAAAATGATATTACTTACTTTCTTTTGATTCTGATTCTTTTCTTTCCAGCTGTACGTGGTAGAACATACCTTGGTGATATTGCCATTGACGATATCAGTCTCACACCTGGCTGCACCCTATACAGTGGAGTCCTACCCACAGCCGCACCCACCCTGTCTCCTCCTCAAACCACTGCAGCGCCCAACAACTGTAACAGTAGACAGTTTGGCTGCGTGTCTGATGGCAGGTGTATCGACTCGCGTAAGGTCTGTGACTTCAACATTGACTGCCGAGATGGATCAGACGAACGATCTTGCCGTAAGTTCGACCTTTATCTATTTCTTGAATATTTCATTTTTCGGACAATAAGGAAATATCAAAACTAGCTGTTAATATTAATGATATGATGATGATAACATAAATATATGAACTTTATTTTTATTTTACTTATTTATTTTATTTGATGATAATGACGGTGATGATGGTAATGACTAAGACGATGATGATGGTGGTGATGATGAAGATAATGACTGTGATGATGATGGTGGTGATGTTGATGGCGATGAAGATGATGGTAATGATGAAGATAATGACTGTGATGATGATGGTGGTGATGATGTTGATGACGATGAAGATGATGGCAATGATGAAGATAATGACTGTGATGATGATGGTGGTAGGGATGATGATAATGATTGTGATAATGGTAAAGATGATGATTATGATTGTGATGATGACAATACGGTGACGACGATGATAATGATGTTGATATTGATAATGATAGTAATGATGACAGTGATGAAGATGATACCGACTTCGATAATAGTCTCCAAATGTCAAATAATAACTTCTTTCTGTTGTCGATTCCCAGAATCCAACTGCACCTTCGAGTCAGGATTCTGTAGCTGGCGCGTCTCTCCCGATGATAATGATAACTTCGACTGGAAGCGCAAACAAGGACGTACACCAAGCTGGGGCACTGGACCTTCAGTCGACCACACAACAGGAACCAACAAAGGCTACTTCCTCTACATCGAGACATCATATGGCAGTATTGGCAACAAAGCTAAGTTGTTGGGTCCTCGATACCAAAAGGTAGTTTAAATTGTTTTTATTTATTTATTTATTTATTTATTTATTTATTTATTTATTTATTATTTTTATTATTTTTTTTTTGCTCACGAAGAAAAATTAAAAAAATTCACTGCGTGGGAAATAATCACGTGATTTCCATTTTGCGGAAAATTGTCACGTGATATGTAATAAACTCGCCATTTCGACCCTAGCCAGCACGCGGTATGAATTGTATTGGATGATTGTGTTAAAGTCATGAAAAAGTTCGAAAATCGTTCTCGGATTTCGGTACGAAGGTACTGACTGTTAAACAAATTATTCACTTGATTTGTTTAGCAGCTCCCTAAATAATCTTGACTATTTATAAACTTAAACGAAAATTTGCATTATACAAAAAGAGCTTGGCCTTGAGGGAATCAGATGGCTTTTTTGATTGAATAAAAAGCATTTCATAAACAAGGCATTAGAACTTGCTCGTTCATTTCTTAATCACATTAACGTTCGATGAGAAGTCCCCAGGGGTGGTACCATGATAATAATAATAATAATGATAATTATGATAATGATGATGATAATAATAATGATGATAATGATGATGATAATAATGATGATGATGATGATAATAATAATAATAATAACCCATGTAAATAATTTGTTCAAAAGTTGTACCGAAATCTTGTAGCGAACTTCTTGGTGACCGTAACACAATCCAACAGCATTTATACCACGTGACGGCTAGCTCTGAAGTGGTGAATTTCATTGTTGCTTGATACTCTAACAGATTATTCTATTGCATACATCAGTCCCATTCAAATTGTAAGCTTGTATTTTGGTACCATATGTACGGTTCCTCCATTGGTTCCCTCCAAGTCTATGTCAACGTCTCCAACACCTTGTCAATGTGGTGGTTCAAGTCTGGTAACCAAGGCAACTCCTGGCAGAAGGGCGTTGTTGGTATTGGCAAAAGAACACAGCCGTTCCAGATTCTTATTCAAGGTGAGACGATAATATTTCTTGCGCCTTGTTTCTTGACTTTTCTCGTGCATACTCAAGGTCCTGTTACACTGTGCAGTAGACCTTATTCGTGGCGTGACAATGTTTTACCAATTCAGCGTGACAAACCTCCAGAGGATTCATTTTCTTTTTGTTTTACTCTTCAAAAAATTCATGAGTATCCCAAAGGATACGAAAGGAATAACGATGATATCCCGACGATTTGCAAAACAATAGCTCTTCATTCCCCCAGAGGTTTGGGAAAAATTGTCACACCGCGAATAAGGTCTATTCTCTCCATCAGGGGAAGGGCTACACTGCAGCACTATCTCAGCAACTTGCAACATTTTTTGGCTCCTCGGAAAGAAATGAAAAATGTGCGCTTGCGCTAATAATGCCTTAAAGTTGCGAGAAAAAATGTTGGAGGGGTGAAACGCTATGTAATGGCATTGCCAGTTGATGCGATCCGTTGCGAAACGCTTCGTGCAAAGCACAAAAATGCTACATCACTCCTGTTACACAGTGCAATTCTCCAGCAACATGTCTTGGAACATTTTACAGTGTATACGTAAAAAGGCCTTAAACTGATCTATTCATGATCAACATTTTCACTATGAAGTCACAGCGTGTTTGTAAGAGAGGCAAAATGGTGAAAAACATTAACGATTTGGACTAATTTTACTGGGAAGCTGAATTAATAGCTCTGATATTATATGTCTTGTTTTGAAATATGTTATGAACCGCTGTTTATCCTACAAATATACACGGTATTTGGTGGCTATTATTGCTGTTCTAAGTTCTAAAAGATACAATTCTTTTGCTCTTTTGTGTAGGTATTGTCTTGTCCCCCTCCAACAACTACGATTGTTAGTGTTAAAAGAAAATATTAATGTTTTCGTCTGATGTCGTTTAACAAGTAGATATCAGCTTTTTATGTGTCTGTCCTCTTATTGACGATAAATTGCGTCATCACATTGTCCAAGTTGTGTGGATCCACGAGACGTATTGTCAATGTGATGACGAAATTTATCGTCAATAAGAGGACAGACACTTAAAACACTGATGTCGATTTGTATGTTTTTTACAATAACAAAAACAATAAAAACTTCTCATTTTTAACGATCAAAACAACCAACGGAGAGAGCGCGCGCTCGTTGACAGCTTTATCTGTCTGTCCTCTTATTGATGATAAAAAATAACCAATCAGCGCGCGGGTAGTTTGTAAGTTATTGTAAAAGATATAACATGTTATATTAATTTTTCCCAGCAACACGTGGTCGGTCATTCAGTGGGGACATTGCCATCGATGACGTCGAACTCGACGGCTGTGCCCTGCCTCAAACAGGTGGATCCTGCAGCGGTTACAGGTGCTCACGTGGTTCATGCGTCAATCAAGATTACGTGTGCGACTTCAATGATGACTGCGGTGATTCGTCCGATGAGTCAAGATGCTGTGAGTGACTGTTATATAGCTTTATTGCCATTCCCCGTGTTAGAATCCTGTGTCATAATCTAACTCTGATTTTATTTGGATTTTTTTAGCGTCCTATAATAACAGGTGTGACTTCACTAGGGGACTTTGTAGCTGGAAACAGAGCAAAGAAGAAGAGTTTGATTGGTCTAGAACTAAAGGTATTGTAGATGGTTCCCTTCCTTCCTTCCTTCCTTGCTTCCTTCCTTCCTTTTCTTCCTACCTTCCTTCCTTCCTTGCTTCCTTCCTTCCTTCCTTCCTACCTTCCTTCCTTCCGTACTTTTTACTTTAAGACATTTATCCTTGCTTGTTTCCTTCCTTGCTTCCTTCCTTGCTTCCTTCCTTCCTTCCTTCCGTACTTTTTACTTTAAGACATTTATCACATCATGGATAAAATGAATGTCATATTTCATTAAAACTAACCCAATCAATATTTCCAATATTAGGTACAACTGCCTCTTGGAACACTGGGCCACCGGGTGACCACACCACGGGGTCAGGCTACTACTTATACACAGAGACATCATGGCCGCGAAAATACGGCGATCGCGCCTGGCTCGTCAGCTCGAACTTCCAAGCCATCTCCCCATCAGTCAAAGACTGCAAGCTTCGTTTCTTCTATCACATGTACGGCAACTCGGTAGAGAAGCTTAATGTTTATATAAGAACATTCCAGAATGGAAGTGTTGGACAGCCAATCTTGAAGCTTGTTGGTGGTCAAGGATCGATATGGAATAGGGCTGTTGTACCCTTGTCTTCAAGCAAGAACTTCCAAGTAAGTAAATGTGATGATAAACACTGGAACAACCTCTTGGCTGATCTAAGTCAGGGCACAACTAACTCACAGATTGAACCCTGAAACAACCTCTTGGTTGATCAAAGTTAGGGCACAACTAACTCACAGATTGAGCCCTGAAACAACCTTTGGGCTGATCTAAGTCAGGGCGCAACTATCTCACAGATTGAACCCTGAAACAATCTCTTGGCTTATCAAAGTCAGGGCACAACTAACTCACAGATTGTACCCTGAAACAACCTCTGGGCTGATCTATGTCAGGGCACGGCTAACTCACAGATTGAATTATAATTCAGCATGTTTGCTTTTGTGAATTGAGGAAAACCAAGAAAACTATAAGAAAAACCCTCGAATCAAGAGATACCCAGATGTGATGCTGACTCAAGGAATCGAAAATTGAATTCTTTCTTCATTTCCACAGGTGGTAATCGAAGGCGTGCGTGGTGACAGCTACGATGGAGATATCGCATTAGATGATGTTTCCTTTACAACCTCTTGTATACCATTCTATGGGCAGTTACCCATCGCTCCAAAACCGTCCCCGACACCCAAGCCCGTCACTCCTCCCAGCCAATGTACAACGGCCGAATTCAACTGTGTGAATGAAGGGCCCAATGTTTGCATTCCATCGACACAGGCGAGTCTCTCATCTTCCTGTGTATTGTAGTTTATGATTCTAAGATTGTATAGATGTTAAAATGGCATAATCTTAAAAATCATGTGTTTTTGACCTAAGTTTGCGATATACACATATGTATCTTTCCTATCGGGCCGATAAACCCACCTAATGTGTACTTGAAGTCTCATATGAGACTTGGAAGCTCAGTGGTTCGAGCATGGCTCCGGAATCGCCAGAGCACGGGTTCAAATGTCATTCAAGATTCAGAGTCTTTCAATTTGCTGCTGCATAAGTTGCTTGGTATACTGTGAGAATCAGCTCAGATTGATACAACCGCAGTACAAATATATATATATCATATATATTCTCATTCACACAAAAAATTGTCTTGGACTTAACTTGCCTGGAATATTGTAATTCAGACTCATCCATATTTCTTCCTCGCCTCTGTTATCGTAGCGATCCTGGCATTTGTTTTCTCTTTTTGTTTTGTTTTTGTATATTGTATTTATTCATTTGTTTGTTTTGTTTGTTGTTGTCTTTATATTTCGTTTTGTTTCTCTCAGTAATTGATTCACAGTCAGACTCTATAACTGGTCATTCTTCAAGTACCCAAATGACCGCTTGATAAAGGTCAAGTTCACAGTAAAAATATGGAGATGACCGCTTAATCGAGGTTTATCTGAACAATCGTCTTACCTTTTTGATTTTCCTTTTCTTAGGTTTGTGATTTCAGATCCAATTGCAAAGATGGTTCGGATGAAGCCAACTGCATCAAGCCCAAGTGTTCATTTGACGGAGGCGACTTCTGTGGCTGGTACGTGGACAATCCTACACGCATGAAAAGGGCGTTGGCTTACACGTGGTTAATGCAACAAGGCGGCACAGCAACACCTGGAACAGGACCTTCTGTTGACCACACAACTGGTAAGTGTGTAGGATGAGTCAGCAGTACTGCACTCGCCTTCACCTCTAGGGTCTCTGATTATATTCCTGGACTTGACACGTGAGACGAATTTGTTGGATCACTCCCTTAATCCGGTTTTCGCAAAACCAGCATACTAAATTCCAAATCAGTCTATGAGTTAGCTGTGCCCAAATTCTCATCAGCCCAGATCATGGTTATTTGCTGAAAAGGGTTTTGGTACGAGAATGGGTTCTTTGAAATTAGTTATTTTTGCCAAACATAGTATTTATAACTTGAAATGAAAACCAACACTGATGGGTAGGTCTTACAACATTCCACGTTCAGCAGCTTTCAAATTTTTACGATATTTTTGTGTAGGAACCGCGAACGGCTGGTACGCATATGCAGAAAGCTCCGCTGGCCAAGCGGGCTCAACTGCTCCTCTTACAACACCTCGCATTGGTTTGTCTGGACCAGAATGCGTGGTTTCATTCTGGTACCACATGTACGGCAAGAGCGTGGGCACCCTGTCTGTTAAGCTTAAGTTCTTGGATGGGTCGACGCCTCTGTTGTGGAGCAAATCTGGTAACCAAGGCAACCAATGGTTGAACTCTAAAGTCATCATTGGATCAAGAAAACTATTCCAGGTATAAATAATGAAAATAATAATAAACTTTATTTACGTGTCAAGATATTTAGCTATGCAGCTCTTTGAGGACACAACATAAATAAATATTCTAAGAAGAAAAGAAAGAGAGAAAGGAAGGAAGGAAGGAAGGAAGAAAGAAAGAAAGAAAGAAAAAGGACAATATAGAATACAAAAACTTGATGACCGACCTTGCAAGTCATCCAAAATAATATATAAAATCTGTTATAAAATCTATAAAAATCTAACTTCTCTACATATTATAAAATATAAATATATTGAACAGCTAAGATAATTCTAGGTTTCGCAAAAATAGGAACTTAGCCAATCATATTTCTTTATCAAATGTGTGTCGTCGAAGGGAATTAACTTGAATACATCACACATTTATCGAAGACAATTTGTACATATTTTTATATTTATTGAGTGATTTTTATGTTGTACTTTATTGCGTAGGTTGTGTTTGAAGCTAAACGTATTCGAGGATATCAAGGTGATATAGCCATTGACGATGTAGAGATGCAAAACTGTAAACCTCTGGACGTAACTCGCCCATGTAACACTGACGAATTCAAGTAAGAACTGTTTAACAAGACGTGGCTGCTATTTGTTTCAAAAATTCATCAATAATTAATGAGCATTTAGAACTATCAGGTCCTTCAAATCCATCGCGTGCTTGGATCTTTATACCTGATAATAGCTCAACTTGGATATCTTTTTATTAAGATTTTGAAATCTTTATAAAGGACCAAAAGAGTACAAGAGTATGTTACGAATAAGGACCCTAAATGCTCATTAATTATTCATGATCTTTTGAAGTCGTTCATTAAACTCGCAGTTCGTGTTTTACCTGATAAAACACTCCTGCTCATTTATTAACATAGTTCAAACTCTGTAGCTGCGAGCTGCGTGATAAAATTCGATTTTTCATTGCAGTCGGTCGAGAATACGAAAGGTACCGACTGATCATTTTTGATTGACGACAGCGAAAAACCAAATTTCAACCTGCAGCTCGCACCTACATTTCATATACATTATTGTGGTTTTCGATCTTCTGCGAACTCAGACATTCCAACAGCTTGTTGTGAACTTTGCTTTTCGCTGCCGCCAGTCAAGAATGCAAAAGATACCGACTGGTTATATTTGATTGACAGCAGCGAAAAAACAAATTTCAACGTGCAGCTGGTAACTACCGAGTTCGCAGGATATAGAAAATCGCAGTAAGTCGTGGAACAGCTGTACTAAGTTTTCTGTTATTCATCCTATACAGGTGTTTACAGGGAGGTTGTATTCCAAAGACAAGCTTGTGTGACTTCAAGTCTGACTGCATGGCTGGCGACATCTCAGACGAGTCTTCCTGCTCTTCGTATCCTGCACGCTGTGACTTTGAACACGGCTTGTGTTCATATTCACAATCCTATGGTGATGACAAATTTGATTGGTCAATGGGTTCGGGAGATACCGGTTCGTCGGGAACTGGACCGAGTGGCGACCACTCAACAAACTCACCGAAAGGTATTCTTGGGATGCATGTGACATCATAGCCGCCATGTTGGTTGACTTGAACAATGGATTTGATCCTGGTTTCTTTTGTTCTGTCAACCAACATGGCGGCCATGTCTTTTGTCAATGTGAATGTAAATGTGACGTCATAGCCGCCATGTTGGTTGAGTTGGCTAATAGATTTGGTTTTGGTTGCTCTTGTTATGTCAACCAACATGGCGGCCATGTCTTTTGTCAATGTGAATGTAAATGTGACGTCATAGCCGCCATGTTGGTTGAGTTGGCTAATAGATTTGGTTTTGGTTGCTCTTGTTATGTCAACCAACATGGCGGCCATGTCTATTGTTATATTTTAGTTTTTTTGGCCTTGTTTAGTCTTCTCATTTCTCATTACTCATATTTCCATTCTTTTTTTTTTTTTTTTTTTTTTCTGTAATTGTCTCACAGGTCACTACCTCTACACGGAAACTTCGTATCCACGTAAACAAGGAGACAATGCTCGTCTCAATTCACCAATCATCCAGGGCTCATCCCGTGGGTGTAGTCTTCGCTTCTTCTACCACATGAAGGGTGACCACATTGGCAGTCTCATTGTAAGTCATGTTTATTATAAGGGATTGTGTCCCCATTCAACAGCCTATTCCAATGGGAGGCATAATACTAATCTACTACCATTTCATACTCATGATTGTAAGCTGCACGGCTGCCATAGCGCCTTAATATGCAGCCCGTAAAGTCCTCCTCGGGTCATAAATGTAAAGCGCATTGAGATATTTGAGATGCGCTATATAAGAAACTCCCATTATTATAGAACTTATTGTGTAGTTTCCTTTTAGATTGGAATGTGAAGCATGACCTTTGAGAAAGGAATGCAACTTTTCGTAGATAGAAATAAATAAATAAAAACACAGAAATTCCGTCTCAGATCGCCCATTTCCGATCTCCGACCGACAACGTTTTATGATATAAGCTTATATAAATTTATTTTTCTTGTAACCTGATCCACAGGTTTATACCAGAACATCTTACTTTGCCGGTGGACTATCGAGACCATTGCTGAATATTACGGGTAAACAAGGCGACTTCTGGTACAAAACCATGGTGACTGTGCCCTCATCCAATGCTGACTATCAGTTTGTCATTGAGGGCATTAGAGGCGTCAGTTACCAAGGAGATATCGCTATTGATGATGTTTCCATGACAACTAGTTGCTCCATCTGTCCAGACTGTGTCATTCCAGGTGAGATCTAATACTGAATATTTTTAAAATTCACATGATCACTGTTATTATCATATTGCTTGGCGAACGAGCTTGTTCCTAGTTTAGATTATGCCAGGCACATAAGTTGAATAAGAAATAAAAAAGGTAAGGCACGGCACGGTAACAGTATGTAAAAACAATTTGCGTAATCTAATGACAGGGCTAGAAGCATTATCCTCCTTCAGTGAGCGGTTAAACAGCGTGGGCACCTCACAAGATACCTGTACCTTATCTTCTTACCGTCACAAGAAATCTTCTATTTCGACGTCTCAAGAAATTTTTTTGAAAGATCGTCCTTCTCCCTCTTCCTCTCTCACTGCCTCTACCTCACCCTCTGCCCTTTTCTCCCTCTCTGCACCTGCCTCTGCCTCTCCCTTTCCCACTCCTCATTAGCCCCTTCTTGCATCTTAAATACGCCATTTTTACTCTTATTCTTAGGTCAACCAACATCAACACCATTTGGTTTCCATACTCGTCCAACTGGCTCAACCTGTTATGCATCCCAGTTCGTTTGTGCTAATTCCAAGTGTGTAGACAAGGCACAACTCTGTAACTTTAAGGACGACTGTGGCGATAACTCTGACGAGTTGCCCTGTGGAACAACATGCGACTTCGAAGGTGAGATGTTTTTTGTTGTTTTTTTTTCTTCCTTTTTTTTCTTTTTTTCTTTTTTTCTTTTTTTTTTTTTTTTTTTTTTTTTCATATGTAAAAATGATTGTATACTGGTCTTTGGCTCTGACGCATTCTGAAAACATTTTCTTTGGTTGTTTTAGGGCAATGTTACAAGGGCTGGAGACAAGCTACAGCAACTGATAACCACAACTGGATCAGACGTCAAGGACAGACACCAAGTGTCGGGACAGGACCATCTACTGACCACACCCTTAAAACAAAGAAGGTAAAAGTTCAAAATAAAAACACCTTAAATCCAATACAAAAAGATCTTAAATCATATTCCTTTAGTATTGTTACGATAGTAATAGCCATTATACCTTTCGAAATGAAATCATCAATTCTTCAAGAGGCCTTCCTATAGGACGCTTGCACGATGACGTCATTGACCTCTACTACCAGACTCCTTTTCACCCTTTCTTTTGTTCAGTTAATTAGCACCAATTGTCTTACTATTCTCATGAGGGAATACAAATTTGAATAAGAAAGAAAATTAGTGGTGGGAGTCAATTAACGTCATCATGCAAACGTACTATTTCTATGACATGTATTTAACATACAGAAAGACCTATAGAAAGGGTCCTCAGTATTTTACTTTGTGACGGTAATAAATAAATAAATGAATGTAATATAAATATTATATTACTATTCTGATAATGATAATGGCTAACTCGTAGTGAATTGGGACGGCGTGGGTGTGTTGAATACATTAGGGCCAGGTTGTATGAAGAGTGGATAGCGCTATTCGACGAAAAAATTTTATCCAGTGAATAAATTTATTGGATAACAGCATCATTTATTCATTGCTGTCCACCTTTCGTTCAACCGGGCCCTGGAGTATAGAAATGGAACTTTAACACCGTGCAAGAAATTTTGTAACTTACGTCTCCTTACGTTTTGAAAGTTGTTTTTTCGTCAGAGTCTTCAACCCTCTTTTATTTCGACAAGAACTTCGAAACATTTTCACACTCCTTTTTACTCATTACGTTTTTTACTTATTTACGTTTACTCCTTCAAGATGAATGCACTCGATGAAGATTATCTGAAGTGATAATGATGTTGTTAGTGAGGATGATTTTGTTGGTCATGATGATGAATAATGATTGATGGTCATGAGTTGATGGTGATGATGATGATGATTAAATTATGCATTTTTCATCAGGGCTATTACATGTTCTTTGAGACATCATGGGGTAGCCTTGGTGACAAGGCTGAGTTGATCTCATACCAATACGTTGCGTCCAGTCCTAACTGCAAGATGTCATTCTGGTATCACATGTACGGAAATGGAATTGGATCACTCTCAGTAAAGGTATGAACACCAGAACGATAAAGGTTATAAAGGTCCAGGCTAGGATTGGGTCTCTCCTTCAAATTTTATCAATACCCTGAAACAACCTCTGGGCTGATCCCATTTATTGTTACTATATATAATTACCAATGAAATATCTATTTTTCTCTATTTCGAAAAATTGATATCTTCACACGTGAAAATAACACCATTGCGATGGCTATTCAAAAATACACGGAAAGAATTGCCTGAAAAAGCCAAAACATACTTCATTGATAATCATATAATAAACAGAATATTACATGGGCGCTTGGAGATACAAAATTTATCTTCTCGTGTTGAAAATCTCTCACTCGTTCGCTACGCTCACTTTTCAACACTCGAAAATAAAATTCATATCACCGCGCACCCATGTAATATCCTCTATGTATTTTATTATTTTATTATGCCTATCATTATTGTTAATATTGATAAATTTGTTTTTCAGATCAAGAAGCCTGACGGCACCTATGACGTCAAGTTCAGTTTGTACGGCGATCAGGGCAACGTCTGGAAGAAGGCGAGTATTGGAATCCCAAGTCTAAAGAACTTCGTTATCATTTTCGAAGCAACACGAGGAACTACATACCGAGGAGATATCGCTATCGATGACATTGCTTTCGATAATACTTGCTATGTTGATGTGGCCAGAAATTGCACTCCTAATGAGGTAAGTACTCGTGTAAACATAGAACATATTATGAATATACTGATAGCAACCTTAACTTTTCTTAGCAAACCCTGAAACAACCTCTGGGCTGATATAAGTCAGGGCATGGCTAACTCACAGATCAAACCCTGAAAACAACCTCTGGGCTGATCTAAGTCAGGGCATGGATAACTCACAGATCAAACCCTGAAAACAACCTCTGGGCTGATATAAGTCAGAGCATGGCTAACTCACAGATAGAACCCTGAAACAACCTCTGGGCTGATCTAAGTCAGGGCATGGCTAACTCGCAGATCAAACCTTGAAACAACCTCTGGGCTGATTTAAGTCAGGGCATGGCTATCTCACAGATCAAACCCTGAAAACAACCTCTGGGCTGATCTAAGTCAGCGCATGGCTAACTAACAGATTGAACCCTAAAACAACCTCTGGGCTGATCTAAGTCAGGGCATGGCTAACTAACAGATTGAACCCTAAAACAACCTCTGGGCTGATCTAAGTCAGTGCATGGCTAACTCACAGATCAAACCCTGAAACAACCTCTGGGCTGATCTAAGTCAGGGCATAGCATGGCTAACTCAAAGATAGAACCCTAAAACAACCTCTGGGCTGATCTAAGTCAGTGCATGGCCAACTCAAATATTTAATGGAAAAGGTTTTTCTGCCAGGAAGGAAGAAAACTGGAGATCGCGGAGAAACCCATCGTATCATCGTCGTGATTTTTTTTCGTCTTGTATTCTGTTATATGAAGATAATAGGAAAAAACGATATTTTTTTAATCAAATCTACAGGTTCGATGTAAAAACACCGGATATTGCGTCATGCCGCAGTCTGTCTGTGACTTCGTGGATGACTGTGGTGATGGCACAGATGAAGCAGCCAGTATCTGCAGCAGCCGAACCGGAAACTGCAACTTCGAGAACGGCTGGTGTAGATGGTACAATTGGTACTACGATGACTTCAATTGGTCAAGAGGCAAAACAACAGGCGGTGTGGGGACTGGGCCGACTGGTGACCACACAACCGGAAGTGGACAATTCCTGTATATCGATTCATCGTCTCCAAGGCAACCATTTGACCGAGCTCGTCTTGTAAGCCGAACTACGTTCCCTGCCAGCAAAGGTGTATGCACCATGAGGTTTTTCTATAACATGTATGGATCTTCTAGCATGGGAATTCTCAGGGTCTATATCCTTGTACGTAGTGGATATGTGTATCGATGGAGGGAAGTCTGGAGAACAAGAGGTATGTGTTAATTTTCTTTATGTGTATCGTTTTGTTTGTTGTTGTTGTTGTTGTTTTTTTGTTTGTTTTTTTGTTTTTTTTGTTTTGGTTTTTTGTTTTGGTTTTGTTTTTGTTTTTTTTTTTTGTTCTAATTAGAAAAAATACTTAAGGAAATAAAACTCTTGCTTCTACTGGATGGCAAAAAAAAAAGTTGACTTCCTATATTTATAAATTTTTTTGCTGGGATAAGCAATCTTGTATCCAAAGCCTTTTCCTTAAAGGCTGCCTAAGACACCTTTGTGGTTGAATTGATTTGCTATCAAATCATATATCAGCACGTGACTGTTTAAGGCAAATAACCTTTTACTGACTTTTTTAACCGTTATTCTTGCCGCTAATTCTTTTCAAACAGGGGACTCCACAAACAAGAATTGGATCAAGGCTGAAATCCAACTCAACTCGCGCGTTGCTTTCTTGATTGGAATGGAAGGAACCGTAGGTGGTAACGACAAGACCGACATCGCCATCGATGACATCAGTTATTCAGCAGGCTGTTATGCTGGAGGTACCCCAGCACCACCCACAGGTCAGTACCATCGCTATCTTCTTTACTAACAATAGACGTCACTCCCGACAAAATCTGTGTTTTCACTAGAAGGCAATCAATATTCGTAAGCTTAGAGTATCTTCAAGGTTGAATGTTTATCTTGATTTCTGATTTCAGAACGTATAAATAGTTACTCCATTAATAGAGGTTTAGCACCATCACGTGACGGCAGCCATGTTAGATGCCATGAACAATAAAAACGTTTTACATGAGAAAGAATTCAATCCCCGAGAAAAAAGGGATTCTATTGTCCTGCCATCTAACCACAGGTATTCCAAGCTGTATAATGGGCGCCTGCACGTGATGGTGCAAACCTCTATTGATAGTTAAGCAATGAGGAAACAGTGAATATTAGGGGCATGAACCGGAGAGCTCGTATTTTACGTTGATTAGTTTTTGTTCGTTATAAAAGAACAATTCTCAAGGCAATGTCATGTGATCTGAAATGGGCAATTGGTACGCCTACATCCTTTTAATGTTCATATTTGTGCTTGTAAAGGTTACTACAAGTGCAAGACAAACGAATTCTACTGTCCTAAAGACGATCTCTGCATCAACAATAACTGGCGATGTGACGGAGAGAATGACTGCAGTGATGGAGCCGACGAAATGAACTGCCCAAGCACCCAGCCTGTCATCACCCCATCTCTAGGACCTGCTCATCCTGCTGACTGTACTTTCGAGACCGGACTATGTTTGTGGAAGTCTGCTTCGTTTTCCGACATGAAATGGGTGAGAAATCGTGGGAAGACGCCAAGCTGGAAAACTGGACCATCAGTCGACCACACTACAGGGTCTAACCTCGGTATGAGATAATAGAATGCATTCTTCTATCTCTGCTTATTATAATTTCCCAGTTATCTTTGTGCTGCCTTTCGTAAGATCCTGTTACTCTTACTATTATTTGTTTTATTGAGTTTACACTTTCATTCAATTTGTGTATTTATATGTGTGGAATTCTTCTGTTGGTTTTGTTACTGTCCTAGAAGTTATTGTTATGATTGTGGTTGCTGTTGTTGATGTGATGGTGGTTGTCGTCGTTGTAAGACACTAATTCATGTAATAGTCGTTATTGTTCTGATTGTGGTTGCTGTTGTTGATGTGATGGTGGTTGTCGTTGTTGTAAGACACTAATTCCTGTAATAGTCATTATTATGATTGTGATTGCTGTTGTTGATGTGATGGTGGTTGTCTTTGTCGTAAGACACTAATTCCTTTAATAGTCTGTCGTAATAGTTATTGTTCTGATTGTGGTTGCTGTTGTTGATGTGATGGTGGTTGTCTTTGTCGTAAGACACTAATTCCTTTAATAGTCTGTCGTAATAGTTATTGTTCTGATTGTGGTTGCTGTTGTTGATGTGATGGTGGTTGTCGTTGTTGTAAGACACTAATTCATGTAATGGTCGTTATTTTTATGATTGTGGTTGCTGTTGTTATGTGATGGTGGTAGTGATTGTCATTGTCTTTGTTATAAGACACTAATTTCTGTTTATATTGTCTAGGCTACTACGTCTACGCTGAAACTTCAGGATACTACCAAGGTCACTTTGGTGAACTTCTTGGCCCCAACCTCATGCCATCCCAAACATGCCAGCTAAGGTTCTGTTACCACATGTATGGCTCTAACATGGGAACCCTTAACGTGTATACCAGAAACACAAACGATCCAGACCCAGACAACACACAGAAGAAGATCTTCTCAGAGAAAGGTGACCATGGAGATAAGTGGTTCTGCAAGTTCCTCAAGATTCCAAGCACCGTACAGTATTCAGTTGTTTTTGAATCTGTGCGCGGTAATGGCTTCAGATCTGACATAGCTCTTGACGATATTAAGTTTATTAGTTGTGCGAGCCTCGGCCCCACCCCTGCACCGACACCAACTCCCAAACCTTCCATTAACAACGAAGACTTTGAGGACTGTACCAGTTGTTGGATGAACGACAAATCTGGCCACGACCAAATGGACTGGAAAATAGGGCGTGGTTCAACTGGAAGCCTTAATACGGGACCTTCGTTTGATCATACACAGAAGAGTATTTATGGAAGGTACCTTTATATTGAGGCTTCAAATCAGAGCGCGTGGAGTCATGCTGATCTTGAAAGTCGACTGCTCGTCGTTAAAAAAAGGTGCTTCATGTCATTCTGGTATCATATGTACGGCAAGTCAGTTGGATCGTTGTCGGTGACCGCCTATGTTTACAAGAATTATCCGGACCTGACAAGTAAGAAATTGCAATAAACTTAAGCCGTAATTACTTTGTCTCTCAGGGTTAACCTTGATTTTTTAATATGCAGCCCGTAAAGTCCTCCTCTGCAATGTAAAGCGCATTGAGACAATGTGAAAATGCGCTGTATAAGAACCCCATTATTTTTTTAATAAAATATTAACGTGTTTCAGTGAAGGTCCTTGGAACCTTGGAAGTTCAAAGTGTTTGTTTTGTTAACGTTGTGAATACTTTACTATATCGTTGGTTTTTGTGAATATTTAGACACTGAAATAGGCTAACCCTGAGTAAATGAGTCTGTAATCAGCTGCAGTAACTTAAGATCTATTTTCAATCTGCCCAAGATGCGAAACAAACGATCCCTTCAGTTCACTCTATTCTATTGGACGGCACTTGCATGAGTAAATAACAAAGAATTTGGCAATGATAGAGTAAAGGCATTTAACCCGTGAAATAAAAATTATTAGTCAACGTGTAATCGCCAAATAGACACAAAAGAAAACAATAGAATTAAGGTATACGAAAGTGTATTAGTCTAATATCTATTTCACGGGTTTAATGACTTGACTCTAAGTAAGCTAATGTATGGAAATTGTAATACGCCGAAAACACAAAAGAAACTCAAAAGAAAATGCGGACGTGTAATACCCTAAAGTGTATTTCACGGGTTTTTGAAAACCACTCTATTATTATTATTTATTGTTATTTATTATTTTATAGAGTGGTAATTAGAATGAAGTAGTGTTAAATAAACGGGTTATTGAAAACCAATCTATTATTTTTTATTTTTTATTTTATTAATATGTATTGTATTTTGTCACTTCTATTTCATGTTGTTTTAGATCACGAGGAAGCTTCACTGTTTTCTCAATACGGCAACAAAGGCAACCAATGGAACTACGCTATGGTCAGCCTAAACAACTATAAAACAAGCAGTAAAACTAGCCGAATTGTGATATCTGCCTACCGTGGATGGGATTACTATGGTGATATCGCCATTGATGACATACAGGTGAGTACTTGGTCTTAATCAGCTGAATGAATCGCATGAATCTCATTACTGCATCTTATAATTTGCCTTCAATGACAGGCAAACACTACCCAACATTATAAAATAACTGCTCTAAATCTCGCATTCTGATTTGTTGGGAGCGCGTGCTTTATGGGAACTCAAAGCACGCAATCGCTCTTTGCTTTTTATAAAAGAATTAGAAAACTTGCTTGCTGTGTTGTGTGGAGTTATAAAGCTCTAGGGGAATGACAGAGCACTCTAGAAGTGTCGAGAAGCACTCCGCTACGCATCGTGCTTCTCCTAACACTTCTCTTGTGTTCTGCCAGTCCCTGCGTGCTTTATAACTGCACATAGCACGTTTGCGCCTTTTCTATTTCTTCATTTGCTATCAAATAGAGAGTATTCTATTGCTTGTTATCAATCAGCTGAAGCTTCAATCTCATTGCATTCCGTAGATTGAAAGGGTTAATTGATATATTTCTATTTTTTCATGATACGAAGTTCTAAACCTTTAAAATAATATTTTTCGCATTAAAAATCAAGATTGTTATCGTAAATAATCTTGATTTTTGAAAAGATTATTTAGAAGGTTTAGAACCTCGTATCACGAAATTAACTAAATCTTTTGAAATCCAAGCAAAGAAAATATCGGTAGATATATTTCTATTGATTCTGTTTTTCATTTGTTTGCAGTTCCATAACTGTGCGTTCACAACTGAAAGCGTAACCATCCCATGCGGAGAGACGTTTGACGACTGCAATAAAAAGCCAGTTGTACCGCCGACTCTCGGACCAGCAACAGGAGATTGTACCTTCGAAAATGGTTTGTGTCACTGGACGATTTCTTCGAATGCTGACATGCCATGGTATCTGAGAGAAGGAAGTACTGTTAGTAAGGGAACTGGACCATCTGCTGACCACACCACAGGCTCAGGAAAGGGTAAAATCATGAACGTGTCTATGTACCTCCTTCCTCCTCTCTCTCTTCCTCTCCTCTCCTCTCCTCTCCTCTCCTTTCCTCTCCATCCAGTCAAGTTTGCGCTGGCAAATTTCCACGGCTAGGCTTGCAAATGTTTGTTCGGATAGCTCAGTTCCATGTGAACGAAACCCCTAAACGTACAACAACCGGTTAAAAATTCGTCCGGTACCGTGTATACGCAGCGTTACATAGCCTTCCAAGTTTCAGCCGTCCTTAAGGTCCGTCACGCGTTACCCTAAGGACGGCTGTGTACCGTCACGCGTTACCCTAAGGACGGCTGTGTAGGAAGCTACCTCTTACCATCGTTTTATATTTCCAGGTCACTATATCCATGTAGAAGCCAGTTACTATCCCAAAGGATCAGCAGCTGTCCTTGAAAGTCCATACATGCTCCCAACAGATTATTGCTCAATGACATTCTACTACCACATGCTTGGAGCTGACATTGGTTCCCTCATGGTCTTCCTCTACTCTGGTTCCAGGACAAAGATGGTGTTCAATGTGACGGGGAATCAGGCAGATGCATGGAAAGTGGCTTCTGTCACGATGAAGAGTCAATATGGCTTCCGTATTCACATCGTGGGTACCAAAGGTTCTGGCTATCAAGGGGATATATCCATCGATGACATCTCGTTTGCGGGCAATTGCAAATTTACTACTGAGTCGGCTTTGATGTATGGAGCTAATGCTTTGGCGACAGGTAGGCAATTGGTAAAATGCATTAAGCCCCGTTTACACTGGCGATTTTTGCTGCAAATTTTTGTGGCAATTTTCGTAAATATGAAATCTTTTGTCTCATCCTTCAAAAGAGACATTCGTCTAGGAAAATCTTGGTATCCTGAATAAAACTAAGTAAATTCTTTACCATTATTTATTATAATGCAAAAAAAAAAATCGCCGCAAAAATCGCTATTGTAAACGGGGCTTTATGTTGGCTCAGAAAATTGGCGGGAAATAGTATACCTTCAATAAGATGACACCTTGGGGAGGTGACTCTGCCTGATTTCCACTGAATAGAGTCCAATGTATGGCAAGGAAATTTAGGGAGCCGTGTCAATGTATCCGTTTGATAAAGGGTGTCAAGATAATAAGCCATTCTGAGGTTGAGGAAAAAGCTGGGTCGTGTTGGCATTGCAATGTATTGTGGGGCTTTTTTAGGAAACATATCATCAAGATGGCGACAATATCGTCCCTTAAAACAGTCCCGCAATGCACCGCAATGTCAACTCAACCCAGTGTTTTCCTTCTCGGCCTCGCAATGGCTAATAATAGGTGCACTGTTTACGTAAAACTGCCAGTAAAGTAACGATAAATTTTTCGTTGCTTGACTGTTTGTTCATATGTTTTATTGGTTTGATTGCAAGCTGGTGCAGTAGTTTCTACCGATATGAAAACCATATTTCTTCAGTTCCTGAGTTATAATATACCGATCCCACATTCATTGTTCTACCTTACTAGTTGCTGTTACTACGTTGGACAAGCTAAAATGTGTTTTTGATATACAGCATGGAACAGACGCAGATTACTGGAAAATGTGAATGTCTGTCTTAGAATTAATGCACTCCAAAAGCACAATAACAAAAAAATCGAAAACTACTATAAAAAATCTTATAAATTCGAGTTTGTTTTTCGGACATTCTGTATTCCATTAGGAAAACTACCCATTGTTGGGGTGGACACTCGATCATAGCCGGGAACGGTTTATTAATGAATCTAGTGTTTAAGGTAGTCCACGTATCTTTGGTATTATTCATTTCATTACGTTCTTTCTTCGCGTAGGATGCTCTGATGGCAAGAGAGATGGCTTCTTCTACAACCCAGACGTGGCCGGATGCCGAGGACGTTGGTGGGGAAGGAAGAGTCTGAGAGCAACGCGACAAAAAGGCCGTGTGTGTGGTGACGATGTTAAAGGATGGAGTAGATTCTGTTCTAACCCGGCGGACCTTTGCGCTGATGGCTGGCATGTCTGTGGTACTTATGGAGATATATTTGAGATCGTTAACAGGGTATGTATAAATAGCTGTTATTACAGTTGAGCCCGCGATGAGATATTCTTTTGTTTTAAGAACCAAACAAGTGAGGCTATCGAGGCTATTGCATGCATCCATAATATCTTCTGTTGATGTTATTATACTCTATTCCAATTGACCTACTTCACTATGACGTCACATCAAAACAATCTATTGTTTAAACGCAAAGGACCATGGTCGTCGAAGGGGGTCAAATCAACGCAGATTCACCGAAAAATTCATCTAAAACCCGTATCAATCCATGAAGAGAAGTAAAAAAGCCAGCAAACGCTCAGAATATTTTTTAGCACATATTAACACATATTATATCTGAAAACCAGGCCATTTTAGATTAAACTGTTTCGCTAGGAGCAAATTTTGTTGAATTTTCTATTGGATTTGGCGATCTATCCCCCACATAAACAAGCAGTGACGTCATAGTGAAATAGGGCAATTCCAAGAATTTGTTTTACGAAACTTGCATTCCCATAATGCCTTGCGGATGGGGGGAGGGGGACCGCACATAATATGTTCAAAACAGATCAGAAGATGTTGCAAATGTATCTTATGATATTAAAAGGTGTAAAAGAAACGACAAGGAACAAAAAAAAAGAACTTTGAAGTCTTTGAAGTAAATCTTGAACACTTCTTTATGACAATACATTTTCTGTACAATAAACCTCTTGATGTTATGGACGTAGTAATTAACTCAGAAATAAACTGATCATCAGTATTTTACAGATAAAAGCAGCTATGATGTGCATTCGATAGAAGAACTTTTAATTTTATGGCATGTGGAATTTTTAAATGGCTATATAGTTTGATTTGATTTAATTCGCCACAAAAATACAGCAATTGTAACAAATAACAGAGAAAAAGGGGGAAGAAAGGGTTGCGATAGTTTTGGGTAGATAGGTAAATGGATGAGTGATGGACGGACGGACGGACGTGTGGGGTGGGTGGGTGGGTGGATGGACGGATGTATGGATGGATGGATGGATGGGTGGATGGGTGGGTGGATGGATGGATAGACGGACGGACGGACGAACAGATGGGGGGGGTGGTTGGATGGATGAATGGGTGGGTGGATGGATGGATGAATGGATGGGTGGGTGGGTGGGTGGGTGGTTGGACGGATGGATGGATGGATGTATGGATGAATGACTGTTTAACCGATTGATTAAATAATTTCCACAGACAACAGGCGATGAGTGTCGAGGATCAACATACGGTACTCTAAGCGCTGCTATCAACCACTGCGGCAGGAGCAAAGCACAGGGAGCTGATGGATGTAGTCGACCTGTAACTGGACAAGATTACGGCTGTAGTCAATACCACCAAGACTGCTCGGAGCCACTCTGTTGCGGTGCGTCATGCGCAGGTCCTGATGTTTGTGACTCAGGTAAATCTATGTTTGGTTATTTGTTTGTTTGTTCGGGTTTTTTTTTGTTTTTTTTTTTAATTGTGTGTTTTTGTTTTGTTTTGTGGTCGTCGTTGTTGTTGTTGCCGTTATTTTGTTGTTTTGGTTGTTGTTTTTTTTTGTTTTTTGTTTTTTTTTATGTAAGCTTTCAAGCCTTTGGCTCATCTTCAGGGAAATAAAAACGAAAAAAATATTGTTCAAAATGTTCTTGCTATCGATGGTTTTCACAGCCGCCATGTTGGATAAATGTAACAAAAGATTCGTCATTAGTCTCTCCTGCCTTATCATCCAACATGGCCGCCGTGTCTTTTGTTATTTTATTCTATTAGGAATGAATAAAAGAACAATTGCAATTGCTTTGTGTTTTCGGTGATTGACCCTTCTTTTGTTCCTGTTTGTTCATAGGTGTATTCCCGGGTGTGACTCGCTATTCACCATCCAAAGGTGACCAGCAAGGCTGTTCCTTCATTAACACTAATAACGCTGGTGGTGTCATGTGCTGTAAGGATGACAGTACAACCCCTACCCTACCCCCCACGAGTCAGCCAACTACAGGATCATGCAACTTTGAACGGGATTGTGACTGGTCGACAGACCAGACACTTCCTGGCAAGTTTGTTCGGTACAGAGGTGAAACACCTTCAAGAAATACTGGCCCAAGATACGACCACACTAAGGAAGATTCAACAGGTATGATGATGGTTAACTCATTCAATCACTGTTTTCCCATTCCAGATCATGTCATGTCTCAATATCTCCTTTCACATTGATACCAATAAATTAGTGTTGTTTATTTTTTTCTTTGGTGTTTTTTTTTTAGGTTTTTTTAGGTCTTTTTTTAGTGTTTTTTTGAGGGAAAGACTGACACTGACGGGGGGAAAACGGCATTTAGGGAAGAATTCCGGTTGGACCACCCTCAGTGCCTACACCTCATAATAACCACATCTCATTATAAAGCGCCTTTGATCATTTCAATATTGAAAAGAGCGCTATATAAACTCAAAAATAAATCATAATTGTCCTGGAAGATAGAGTTCGCTATAATATTTGTTTTCCTTGACATACAGGCTGGTACGTATACATGCGAGGATATGGCATTGTAAGAGGTGCAAACGCACGTTTCACTTCACCCACCCTCCGACCTGTGCCATCCAGCTGCCGTATTAATTTCTGGTACCACATGTATGGTTCTGGAATGGGAACATTGAGGATGCTGGTCCAGGTTGATGGCAATAATACCGAGGTATGTAAAATGGCTAATTGTGGAATTGGGGGTCCCGTTCCTAGCGTACATAGGCCATGCAGCTTTAAATAGAGTTTGTATGATGTATGAATTGAAGAATTGCTTTGGGACAAACATCTTCATCTTTATGAAGAACAGAACGTATCATGTTTATCTAAGTCACATAAGCCCTATGAGGTTTTCTCTCTGGGCATATATGTCTTGTATGGAGATATTTGTACCCAATTATCAAGACCAATATGCATCCTATTTATCGAAGTCACATAAGGCTTATGAGGGTTTCTCTCTTGTCCACATGCATATAGACCCTTGCAAACGCGTTTGGTCTATTCTATACTGAAAAAAAAATTATGTCGTTTAAGATTCTCCATCGATTAATAACGTAAAAAGTGACCATTGATGAAAAAAAAATTTGATTTTTTTCTAAGGTATGGAAAGTAGGTGGTAACCAAGGAGACGGATGGATTAGAGGCAAGTACGACTTCGCGGCACAGATCAACAACAACAAAAAATTCCGTGTGATATTCGAAGCTGCACGAGGTCCAACCTACACTAGTGACATCGCCTTGGATGACATTTCTTTCACCGACTGCAAACCACGTAAGTATCGCCATGTTTGTGTTCGGTGTTTGTTGTTCTTCAACGACAGTATGATGATGATGATGAAAATAATGATGTTGATACTTGATGATGATGGTGATGATGAATATGGAGATGATGGTGATGATGATACTTCATGATGATGGTGATGATGATACTTGAAGAAGATGATGATGATACTTAATGAAGATGGTGATGATGATGATGATGATGATGATGATACTTAATGATGATGATGATGGTGATGATGATACTTAATGAAGATGCTGCATGATGATGATAATGATGTTACATGATGATGGTAATGATGATAATAAAGTTGATTGATTTGATGGCATGACGATCATGTTGGTTGTGGCGGTGGTGATGGTGATGACGATGATGATGATTAAACCAGAGAACCCGAAGAAAAATTATCGAAGCACAGCTGAAGAGAACCAAACAAACAACTCTACTCATATACAACACAATACCTGTTAGGAATTAAACCCGGGTTTCATTGGTGAGAGGCGGTGCATTAGCAGCTAACGCCACCCGTGCTTCCTGATGATAGTGGTGATGACCATAATGATGATCATGAATTGACGATGAGGTTTTCGGTAATAACGATAGTTCAACCGATTTTTTTTTTTTTTTTTTTTTTTTTTTTTCTTACAGCCCAACCAGGCACATGTAACCGCGACCAATTCAAGTGCAGAAGTGGAGAATGCATCAAATCAAGCTTCGTCTGTGACAACGTGGGTGACTGCTCCGACAGATCCGATGAAGAATACTGCCCCAATGGTAAATGTAGCCTGAAAGAGATCTACTGCCCAGCGGAACGTAAATGCTTGAACAGAACTCTCCAGTGTGATAAGAAACCGGATTGTAGTGATTTTAGTGATGAAGCTCATTGCGGAGGTAGGCTACTATGAAGTACTTCTACTGTAGTGTATGATATGATATACTCTATGATAATCTATGATATATTCTCTATGATATACTCAATTATGTGCGCTATGATTGGTGTAAAAGTTGCCCATAAAGTTCTTCCATAATCACTTTATTCCGTGCAATTTGATTGGTGGAAATCTCTAGGTCTATTATGTTTTACTATAATCATTTTATCACGAGCACTTTGATTGGTGGAAATCCGTGGGTCTTTCATATTATATCATAATCATTTTATTGCGTGCACTTTGATTGGTGGAAATCCGTGGGCCATCTAACTATCATGTTATACCATAATCACTTTATTACGCGCACTATGATTGGTGGAAATCCTTGAATCTATTATTACTCGCGCTCGAATTGGTGCAAATTCGTGGGTCTGTTATTACACGCGCTCTGATTGGTGGAAATCCGTGGGACTATTGTTACGCGCGCTCTGATTGGTGGAATTCCGTGGGACTATTATTACACACGCTCTGATTTGCGCAAGCCTTTCCTTTCTTTATTGGTCGCGTGCCTACATCGACGTCCATCAGATATATTCATCTGGAAGGGTTTCTTATCTCCTTACAGCTTGTGCTAAGGGATATTGTCTGCATGGATATTGTCGTCTGGATGGAGAAGGCCGACCTGATTGTCTGTAAGTATATATATATGTGTGTGTGTGTATGAGAATATATATGAAATATATATTTGTACTGCGGTTGTAATGTATCATACATGCATTATTGGGCCGACAAACCCACCTAATGTGTCCGTGAAGCCTCATGTGAGACTTGTGGCTCAGTAGTTAGAGCATGGCACCGGAATCGCAAGACACGGGTTCAAATCCCGTTCAAGACTTAAAATTTTTCAATTTGCAGCTGCATAAGCTGCTTCATATACTGCGAGGATCAGCTCAATTTGATGTATATACGAATCTTCGATATCATGGGGTCTGCGAATAGACCTTTTTCTAGTTCCAAATTACCGCTGTGTTCCAGAGCATTTCAAGTCAGTGTATTCAAAGAATAATTCAACGTGGGATTCCCTCTCCAGCCAATGAATAATATTGATATAATATTTTGGTTTCTAATTTCAGATGTGCCAAGGGATGGAATGGAACTCGATGTGAGAACAGGATGAACTTCTCGTGTGATCCATCGCTGGTCACATGCAAGATTAATAACTGGTTCTGCGCAAAGAAGGAGGATGTGTGTAACGGAACAGAGTGTGGTTTGACTGTAGGAGAAAAGGCGAAACTCTGTAAATGTGAGTACTTTCAAATTTAGATTTGATCGATTTCCTGACACAAGCTATGGGCACCAAAGTCAGGATACAGTTAAGACTTCTACGAAGACAGGAAAATTAGATAACGAGAAAAAAAGAGAAGCACACAAGAAGAAAATGTCGTACTGATAAATCACGCTAGTTCCATTCGATACATACCGCTGTTTTTGAAGATAATTTATTACTTATTTGCACCGGTTTAGCCTCGTTCATAAGTCAGCTATTCACACTGTAACTAATAACATTATCTTTTTATATTAGATTGCATCTCTGGTTATTGTAAGAACGGTGGAACGTGCAGCGTTGACAAAGACGGCAATCCAAAATGCTCGTAAGTATGCTAAATAAAACTTCCATCCGTGACCGGAAATGATATAAGTCTTAGATAATATTCTTAGACCACCTCAGCACTAATGTGTTTTCGAAACGCTCCGCTTTCGTCCCACCAAAAATGCATGGAAAGCTTCGCGACTTCATAAGTGTCATATTGTCCAAACTAAAACGATTAAAATCGGAGCTAATATTGGAAAGGATGTATGCATATCATCATCTGCGCATGCGAAAAACAGACGTGACAGTGTGGATGACGTCAGCGTTTTCAAAAGCTTTAGTCTTTGCTTTCTAAACTAATACGATAGGCCTCTATTTTAAATATCGCCACCCTGTAGACCGTTTCGTACCAAATGTATGCGTTTTGCTGCGTTTTAATAAGATAAGTGACGTATGGTTTTAGAATTTTGTAAAGTCGACCATTTGTCAGACAAACCCGAAAGTCAACGTTTCATATTTTTACAATAGCACGAATATCTCTTGGACCAATATTGATAGTGAGGGTGCATCTTTATCACTATATTTTGAGCGCAATTGTGATGTTTAGTCAGCTATGGCTTTTTAAAACGCATCCCACATGGAAAAGATAGACCATGGTAGCTTAGTCCTCAGTGATACAAGAGACATATCGGGTATGCTGGTCATAGCAAGGGGTTAATCATATACGGTCTAGGGGCCGACTAACCTCTCCCTTAGGTTTTTGCCAAGCTTCCTGATCAGTCTGTAATTCCTCCCGGGATAGCGGTGTCGGGGTCGAAAAGTCCATACGATGGTTCAGCACTCGATGTCTGGAAGTATGGTCCTGGTTATCTTAATAAATCAATAAAAAAAACTGTTTATATTGGGTTCCAAAAAGTTTTCAAGCAAATTTGCATTTTTACATGATGGCGAAGACTGGTTTTGGAATAATATGTTTGCTTTTGCGATCATAAAACTTCTCCTTTAGATCGTATCAGTCCAAAACACAACGAAAAGTATGCGTTTTCAAACAGAAACCCATAAGTCTCGACGAAGCCATATTAAGTGTCGTATTTTTCTCCTTCAGGTGTCCAGCTAATTACGCAGGTGAACAATGTATGACGCCTAGCTGCGGGAAGGACGAAACTGTCTGTCGTAACCAGTGTGTCAAGAAAAAAGATATTTGTTCTGGACAAAACTTGTGTGGAAAGAACCCAACACAAATACAAGCTTTCTGCGGAGGTAAAGTGATTATTAATTTTGTATCTGTATCCCTGGTAGATTGAGCTTTGAATAGCCTTAAAACAGAGCACTGATAGAGAGAGGGGAATAAAGTGCGCACCGCTCTTCGAGTTCTATCTATCCCTGGTAGATCGAGCTTTGAATAGCCTTAAAACGGAGCACTGATGGAGAGAGGGGAATAAAGTGCGCACTGCTCTTCGAGTTCTCTCTATCCCTGGTAGATTGAGCTTTGAATAGCCTTAAAACAGAGCACTGATGGAGAGAGGGGAATAAAGTGCGCACTGCTCTAAAAATACTCTAAAAACAGAGCACTGACGGAGAGAGGAGGTAGTGTGCACCATCGGCCTCCTGGGATACCAGCCTCGCAGCTGAAGGAACTACCAATATTAAATACAGTTACTTTACATTTACCTTTATTCCTTATTACCTTGAGTAACTTTGAGCGCAATTACTTTTCAGGCTGTAACGATGGCAGTAATTTCTGCGATAACAATGGACACTGTCAACTTCTTTCTACTGGAGTCAAGTCTTGCATGTAAGATTTACTTTCAGCAATCAAAACGTACTTATACCAGGGTTCGTGCTACTCCTTGAAATCCTTGAAAAGTCCATGAATTGAAAACACGTTTTTAAGGGCGCTTGAAAAGCTCTTGAAAATAGGGGAAACGCCAAAACTCCTGGAATACTCCTTGAATTTAATGCAAACTTAATGCTATTTCTAACTTTCCTTTTAAAATAAATAACAATTAAAATTGATAGAAGAGTTTCTGGTTGCTTGTTTACTGGTTGGTTGCGTGTCATGCTCGTTTTTTATCTAAGCTAGTGGCTCCGGCTGAATTAACTGCACTTTAACATTGAATGAATGTTTAAAACCACGTTCCAATACAAAAAACTTTGTCCTTGAAAATCGAATTTTTGTGCTTGAAAAGTGCTTAAAATGTTCTTGAATATTGTAATGAGAATGTAGCACGAACCCTGTTATACCAAGAGAGCATAAATAAGAGAGGCAAACTTCTAAAACGCACGCGCCATGTAAATTTCGGGTTGGGCTATTAGGCTTATCTACTCTGACTTAAATTCTAGTGTCTTATGTAACCCAATTCTATCTTTACAGATGTCCTTTGGAATACTCTGGTCCTCAATGTAAAACAAAAATACAATCTACCTGTGCATCTGGATCCTATCCGTGTGGTCAGGGTATATGTAAGACGAAGAAGGAGCTATGTCCTACAAACGTCGTCGCTCAGTGTGGATACACCGACGAACAGCTCAAGATGTTCTGTGGACGTAAGTGATTGACAACGTGGCCGAATGATACGATTATAATTGTGAAAACGATTTAAGGGAGGGAGGATTACCAGAGAAATACCAGAGAAATTCGAGTAAAATCCTTGACGTGTTTACGAGAGAAGCAATTAGCAATTGCCCTGTTTCACTATGACGTCACATCAAAACAATCTGTTGTTTAAACGCAAAGGATCATGGTCGTCGGAGGGGGTCATATCAACGCAAATTCACCGAAAATTGTTCTAAAACCCGTATCAATCCACGAAGAGAAGTAGAATAGCCAGCAAACGCTCAGAATATTTTTTAGTACATATTAACACATATTATATCTGAAAACCAGGCCATTTTAGATCAAATTTTGTTGAATTTTCTATTGGATTTGGCGATTCTATCCCCCACATAAACAAGCAGTGACGTCATAGTGAAATAGGGCAATTCCACTTACATATGATGGCTGGTACAGGGATTTAATTAACAACTACAACCATCGCCCGTGCTTTCCATTTAAATTTTCTCTCACTGTTTTGTTTACTATAGAGGAAAAGCCCCTTTTCTCATTCCGTAAATACCGCTGTGTTTTGTGACTCATCTTCACGGGCTCAGCCTCGCTTAAGAGCAAATCATTTGCAAAAGTCAACTGTAATGTAAAGAATGTGCAAATTGAACAACACCAATGTTCGAAATCTCAAGGACTTTTAATAGTATCTGTGAATAGCTGACTTTTAAACGAGACTAAGCCTGTGCAAATGAGTCTGTGGTCTTCAAAAACAGCGGTTGTTTGGCGCATTTTTGACTGTAATTTTTTAAACTACTAATATTTCGATAAACGTGCGTGTAGTGATGACTTAGGAAGTGGTTGGGCACTATTTATTCACCTATATTTCCTATCAAATTTGTCTAAAAAGTGGCTGGGATGCCTGCAAATAATTACCAAAAATGTATGGAGGAGCACGCCCCCCCCTACCCCCTACCCTATCAGTGCCCCTCCCTATCAGTGCCTCACCCTCCCTACGTTAGTGTTTCAATGTGCTTTTTTTTTCTTTGCAGAGTGCTTCGCAGCGTATTGTGGCACTCATGGTACATGTAAACTAGTCAATGGAGTCAAAACATGCAGGTATGCGGCTTAGAAAAATCCACACTACATTAGAATGAAAACAATACATTCCAACTTTGGATAGTAGAGACAATCAGAAATCAGCAGAAAACAATAGCCTTATCTGGTTAAAAGACAACAACCAAGCCCTATTTTTAATGTTTGATGTCGGGTTTGAAGTAACATTTCAAAGTCTCCAACATCGGACTGGACGGGATTTCAAGCCAGTCCGATAATGGAGGCTTTGAAATAACTTCTCATGCTCATTATTATTCGACTTGGAGTAACTGGAACAAAATTAATTCAGTCCTAGGACTGAATTTATTTTGTTCCAGTTACTACAGACTGAATTCAGTCCTTTCACATGACTTTACCAGGTTTCAAGTAACATCATGTGACCCAAAAATAGCCCATTGATTGGCTGGTTTCCTCATGAATTATTAATGAGTATGGAAAATTGGATGGAAAACTTGTCCCGGGTTTTGAATTCAGCCCAGCTCTCCTCTGTTAGAATCAATGCTAAAAGGTGACACAAGTTGCAAAAAAAATTGCTCCGCGTAATCGACCTTTTTATGCATTTGTCTGTTGAATTTTGCTGTAGTTGCCAGACGAACTGGAAAGGAGATAAATGCGAGAAAACTGCAATCAACTGCACAGACCCGAAGAAACCCATCCCGTGTAGCATAGGAGACGGCTACTGTGAGAATGTTACTAACGTCTGCAACAAAGGAGTCATGTGTGGGCTGTCAGTTTCTGAAAAGAGCCAATACTGTCAACGTAAGTTTATTTTATATGTATTTAATATTTATTTATTTATTTATTTTAATTATTATTCATTTTTGACTTGATAATGACGTTGCGCAACGTCGAAACGTCGTCACATTTTTTTTTTAAATGTTAAATCATGTTTTTATCGTTCAATTTATTATTTCTAAAAATTATTTATTTATTTATTTATTTTCATTTAGAGTTATTGTTAATCCAATCCGTTAAACTCTTTATAAAACATTTTCAAATTTACCAACAATTTTTATTATTTGGTTAATATTAACCTATCCAAATTACCCGTTACTCCCTGCGCAAGTATAATATACTCTATCAGAATAGGTCATTAGCAGGAAATATTGACTGTTGGATACGGGATGGCAAAACAAATTTGGGGCTTCCGTTTTTCAATAACTTTTGGTGGATTACTAATGTCATATTCAAAACCCTTTTTAAAATACTTTTTCCCCTTATAAAATACTTTCAATTTCAAGATACGAAGCTATTTCAAGTTTGTTTGCCATCCAGCAGAGCCTTCCCCAAGGGACTCTGAGCTGAATTGATTCGTTATCAAAGTGATATATCAGCACGTGACTGTTTAAGGGCCTATTTTCCATCATTCTCTTAGCTAGTAGGATTTTATTTCTCTAGTTTACTAAGACATAATTTTTTGATGCATTGATAACACAATTACACAATTAAATTATCTCAAAACCATTTGATCGTTCAAGTTATTTTACATTTTTTCTGATTTAAATACTTCTATATTTTATTTAGTTTCACCAAATGCTGGAGCTTCAACTGGAGCGAAACAACAAACAAGTAAGTACTTCGAATAAAAACTAAAATAAAAATGGTTTGGTTCGCTGTTCAAACCTATGAATCTATAGAGGCTTTGCACCATCACGTGATAGCAGCCATGACAGGAGGCAGGAACAATTGAATCTGGTCTAGTCCGATTTACATTAGAAAGAATTCAGTTTCCAATGGAGAAAAGACTCTGTCGTGCCTCCTGTCATGGCTGCCATCACGTGATACTGTAAAGCGTCTATAGAACGTTTGCACGTGACGTCACAGCGGGCATGTTAGTGTACCAAAACAATACATTTTCTATCCTCCGGGAATTGAACTCTATTTTTATGCAAAAACTGTGCAAAAATTGTTTGGTACACCAATATGGCTGCCTTGTCACGCGATTGAAAACACTCTATTCTGATTGGATAGACATATTTTCATTTGGGTAACTCCTGATTCGATTGCTAAACTCACTTCGTTTTATTTGTTTAGCTTACATCGCTGTTGGTGTCGCTGGTGGCATCCTCCTCATCATTGTCTTGTTGATTGTTGCTTATTTGGTCACCAAAGGACGAAGGTAATATTTTTTTTCTTTTCACTTCTTCCTTCACTTCCCTCCTTTTCCCTTACATTCTCATTTATTTTTTCCTTTTTTCTTTTCTTTCTATTCATTTCCACTTCTTCCCCCCCCCTCTTTGTCTTCCCTCATTCTAGCAAAATATAAGAAGCATCAATAATCCCACCCTTCGACCTAGAAAATGGTTTTTTGATACGAATAATATACTTTCCTATTGCTCATTGTTAGCCTTCAATGTTAATAAAATATTTTAGCACTAGGAGAAAAACCCGGGGAATTCTAAAGCACTTGTATTGTTCATTTGTATACTTTCCTCGCCTTATTTTCACTGACTGTTACTAATGCTAAACAATGTATTACATGCTATGCTGTTGAGGCTAAACTCGAGTATTAGCCGTTCACTGACTCAGATCATCTTTTTTTTTTTTTTGGAATCGGTAAAATATGAGTCCCTGTTTTTAACTCCTTGTCTACGAACACTTTTGAGCTCCATTTGACGCGGGTCTGATTTACGTTTTCAGGAAAAAGCTTCATCTATTCAACGTCTTCTATGATCCAACGAAGGCAGAAGCAGCACAGATGAGGTAAACATTATATTTTAGTCACGTGACACTTGGCAAATCACGTGATTGTTTTTCACGACCGATTGTATTCATGCTGCTCAAACTTATGTTGGTCAACATATTGAAATAAAATGCTCTTGTCGTGTTTACAGGGGAGGTAAAGGAGCAGGAGTATCTGAGGGCGTTGGGAACCCTGTGTACGACACATTCAACGAAGGACAACCGCTTGAAGAAGTAAGCAGAAAATGTGATATAAGAATAGGACTTGAGCAAGATGGCGTTGTTTTACTTCCACTACCTAAATGCTTCGCGAATATTTTTTCTTTTTTAAATTTGTATTTCTCATGAGAATGGTAAGATAATTGGTTCAAATTAACTGAACAAAAGAAAGTGTGCAAGGGATTCTGGTATTTGTAGTTAATAACGCCATAATGGAAATGTTCTATTAGTCTCGCATACCCATACGCATATCAGTTAAAAACTAACTTTTAAGATGTCACAGAATACTAATTGTTTTTGGCTAATATAGACCCCTTGCATGTGACATCAAAGCAGCTCCATCTGTGGGACAAAACAAAAGAATTCCAATCTCCTGAGAATTGGAACCTATTGTTTTGTCCCCCAGATTGAGCTGCATTCCATTTCAAGAACGAAGGGGAAAAAACCAAAGAAGCCCACAACAGAGTCGATTCCAGATCATATTAACTTAAGTGAAATAGAGTACTTTTAGTCTCACTGTTTAATAGTTGACGTCACCTAAATTAGATAAGTTAGTTACTATTTTAGGTGACGTCACCTAAATTTGAAACTATGAGTAAACAGCTACTGAGATCAGGGGGAGAAACGATGATACAAATGAATGTCTATTCACTCATTCTCTGGTAAAACAACCCCCGGATTAGCATGACCGTTATTTGGCGCGCTTTTACTATTTTAGGTGACGTCAACTAAACAGTTATCTAAGTTAGATAAATTTATCTAACTATTCAACAGTGAGACTACAAGCACTCTAGTAGTACTTATTAAATAACTCTTGTTGTCTTGTTCTAGTTTCAAATGAGCGATGTGGACACCAATATGTTTGTTTCTGACGATGCTTTTGGAATGCCGGTAAGTAAAAAAAATACCTCTTCAGACCTTCAGACCTTCTTTGAATAGCGAAAGTGGTTTATTCTGGTCTACCTTGGGTACAAATTTTCTTGCCCCTACCCAAAATAGACCATAATGCATTGTTATTTTTTCGCACGCTGTACGCTGTATCATTTTAATTCGTTTTTGTTTTGTTTTGTTTTGTTTTTTGTTGTTTTTTTTGTTTGTTTGTTGTTGTTTTGTTTCGTTTTTTTGTAGTTTTTGTTTTGCTTTGTTTTTTTGTTTGTTTTTTTTTGTTTGTTTGTTTTGTTTTTGTTGTTTTTGTTTTGCTTTGTTTTTTTGTTTGTTTTTTTTTTGTTTGTTTTTTTTGTTTTGTTTTTGTTTTTTGTTGTTGTTGTTGTTTTTTGTGTGTGTGTGTTGTTTTTTTTTGCGCAATCGATATTTTCGTTTCGCTGTATAATCTTTTTTTTTTTCATATTTCAGTCTGAAAAAGGAGGTGCAACATCCATGGCAAACCCTCTATATCAAGATCCTTATCTAGAAGAAGACCTCAACAAGTATTGATTACTGATCCCGAAATTCCCTCCAAACAATCCCGTATATATCCCGCAAGAAACCGCTCTTTAGATAAACACTAATTTTGAAAATGAAGATAATAGATGATTGAAAAATTATTACTTTTTTAACCAAGCTGCACATAAAAAGCATGCAACAACAAAGTGGTCAAAAAAACCCCACTAATTAGCACCATTATAGTTAGGCTAACAAATTATTTTAGTTTGCTGAAGTATTTTAAGTTTTCAGGCACTTTAAGGGCTTCTAAGTTGTGACGTATTTCCGGTCAAAATAATTTCCTGACGTGTTTTATATTCTAAAATGCAAATTAGGAACAAAACATTTCTTTTAAAATAACACGTTTTTTAGCAAATGACTCCAGCTTCGAAGGTCTTAAAGTAGTATATCACCTCATAAAGTACATTGAATTTCATGATTTTTTTTGGTTTATATAAATTTTAACAAAACAAATCCTTCAAGAAAGTTTAGCTTTTTAAATCAATCATTTTTTTGTCCTTTGATTTAACAATAGCTTACCTCAGCGTATCCTTTGTTTCTCAATCCTATTATAGTTTTTAATCAATAGTAATAATTTTATTTTAGTCAAATATCAAAAATATTATATTTTTAACTCAAATAAATGTGTTTTTACAAATGTTTCCTGGGTTGCTTTTGTTGAAGGTTTCATAAGCCGTAGAACAATTTACTTGCACAGTAAGTACACAACCCAATGCCGTCCAGACAAATTTCAATGTAAATGTCCAATCACGATTGAGTATATTCTATTATATTCTACATCGAAAACGTGATTTGTGGATTTTATTCAACCATTCCTTTGTCAAAATCCATCAAAACCATGGACTATAGTCCATGCTTTTTGTCCAAAAAGAGCTAAAAAGGACCCATTTTTCATTCTTCATAAATAATGCATAGATTTTGAAAAGGTGTGAAAATGACCCAAAATCGATCAGAACCATGGGCTATAGTCCATGCTTTTTGCCCAAAATTGGCCAAAAATCACCTATTTTGCATTCTTCAAAAATAATGCATAGATTTTGAAAAGGTGTGAAAATGACCCAAAATCGATCAAAACCATGAGCTATAGTCCATGCTTTTTACCCAAAAATAACCTATTTTGCATTCTTCATAAATAATGGATACTTTTTGAAAAGGTGTGAAAATGACCCAAAATCGATCAATACTATGGCCTATAGTCCATGCTTTTTACCCAAAAAAACCCTATTTTGCATTCTTCATAAATAATGCATAGATTTTGAAAAGGTGTGAAAATGACCCAAAATCGATCAAAACCATAGGCTATAGTCCATGCTTTTTGCCCAAAAATGACCTATTATGCATTCTTCATCAATAATGCATAGATTTTTAAAAGTTGTGAAAATGACCCAAAATCGATCAAAACCATGGGCTATAGTCCATGCTTTTTCCCAAAATTGGCCAAAAATCAACTATTTTGCATTCTTCAAAAATAATGCATACTTTTTGAAAAGGTGTGAAAATGACCCAAAATCGATCAAAACCATGAGCTATAGTCCATGCTTTTTGTTCAAAAAGAGCTAAAAATGACCCATTTTTCATTCTTCATAAATAATGCATAGATTTTGAAAAGCTGTGAAAATGACCCAAAATCGATCAAAACCATGGGCTATAGTCCATGCTTTTTGTCCAAAAATGGCCACAAATCACCTATTTTTCATTCTTCATCAATAATGCATAGATTTTTAAAAGGTGTGAAAATGACCCAAAATCGATCAATACCATGGGCTATAGTCCATGATTTTTGCCCAAAATTGGCCAAAAATCACCTATTTTGCATTCTTCAAAAATACTGCAAACTTTTTGAAAAGGTGTGAAAATGACCCAAAATCGATCAGAGCCATGGGCTATAGTCCATGCTTTTTAACCAAAAAGAGCTAAAAAGGACCCATTTTTCATTCTTCATAAATAATGCATAGATTTTGAAAAGGTGTGAAAATGACCCAAAATCGATCAGAACCATGGGCTATAGTCCATGCTTTTTGCCCAAAATTGGCCAAAAATCACCTATTTTGCATTCTTCAAAAATAATGCATAGATTTTGAAAAGGTGTGAAAATGACCCAAGATCGATCAAAACCATGAGCTATAGTCCATGCTTTTTACCCAAAAATAACCTATTTTGCATTCCTCATAAATAATGGATACTTTTTGAAAAGGTGTGAAAATGACCCAAAATCGATCAATACTATGGCCTATAGTCCATGCTTTTTACCCAAAAAAAACCTATTTTGCATTCTTCATAAATAATGCATAGATTTTGAAAAGGTGTGAAAATGACCCAAAATCGATCAAAACCATAGGCTATAGTCCATGCTTTTTGCCCAAAAATGACCTATTATGCATTCTTCATCAATAATGCATAGATTTTTAAAAGTTGTGAAAATGACCCAAAATCGATCAAAACCATGGGCTATAGTCCATGCTTTTTCCCAAAATTGGCCAAAAATCAACTATTTTGCATTCTTCAAAAATAATGCATACTTTTTGAAAAGGTGTGAAAATGACCCAAAATCGATCAAAACCATGAGCTATAGTCCATGCTTTTTGTTCAAAAAGAGCTAAAAATGACCCATTTTTCATTCTTCATAAATAATGCATAGATTTTGAAAAGCTGTGAAAATGACCCAAAATCGATCAAAACCATGGGCTATAGTCCATGCTTTTTGTCCAAAAATGGCCACAAATCACCTATTTTTCATTCTTCATCAATAATGCATAGATTTTTAAAAGGTGTGAAAATGACCCAAAATCGATCAATACCATGGGCTATAGTCCATGCTTTTTGCCCAAAAATGGCCACAAATCAACTATTTTGCATTCTTCATAAATAATGCATAGATTTTGAAAAGGTGTGAAAATGACCCAAAATCGATCAAAACCATGGGCTATAGTCCATGCTTTTTGCCCAAAATTGGCCAAAAATCACCTATTTTGCATTCTTCAAAAATACTGCAAACTTTTTGAAAAGGTGTGAAAATGACCCAAAATCGATCAGAGCCATGGGCTATAGTCCATGCTTTTTGCCCAAAATTGGCCAAAAATCACCTATTTTGCATTCTTCATAAATAATGCATAGATTTTGAAAAGGTGTGAAAATGACCCAAAATCGATCAAAACCATGGCCTATAGTCCATGCTTTTTGCCCAAAATTGGCCAAAAATCAACTATTTTGCATTCTTCAAAAATAATGCAAACTTTTTGAAAAGGTGTGAAAATGACCCAAAATCGATCAAAACCATGCGCTATAGTCCATGCTTTTTGCCTAATAATAACCTATTTTGCATTCTTCATAAATAATGCATAGATTTTGAAAAGGTGTGAAAATGACCCAAAATCGATCAAAACCATGGGCTATAGTCCATGCTTTTTGCCCAAAAAAGGCCACAAATCAACTATTTTGCATTCTTCATCAATAATGCATAGATTTTGAAAAGGTGTGAAAATGACCCAAAATCGATCAAAACCATGGGCTATAGTCCATGCTTTTTGCCCAAAAATTGTCCAAAAATCACCTATTTTGCATTCTTGATAAATAATGCATACTTTTTGAAAAGGTGTGAAAATAACCCAAAATCGATCAAAACCATGGGCTATAGTCCATGGTTTTTGCCTAATAATGACCTATTTTGCATTCTTCATAAATAATGCATAGATTTTGAAAAGGTGTGAAAATGACCCAAAATCGATCAAAACCATGGGCTATAGTCCATGCTTTTTGCCCAAAAATTGTCCAAAAATCACCTCTTTTGCATTCTTGATAAATAATGCATAGTTTTTGAAAAGGTTTGAAAATGACCCAAAATCGATCAAAACCATGGACTATAGTCCATGGTTTTTGCCTAATAATGACCTATTTTGCATTGTTCATAAATAATGCATAGATTTTGAAAAGGTGTGAAAATGACCCAAAATCGATCAAAACCATGGGCTATAGTCCATGCTTTTTGCCCAAAAATGGCCACAAATCAACTATTTTGCATTCTTCATAAATAATGCATAGATTTTGAAAAGGTGTGAAAATGACCCAAAATCGATCAAAACCATGGGCTATAGTCCATGGTTTTTGCCTAATAATGACCTATTTTGCATTCTTCATAAATAATGCATAGATTTTGAAAAGGTGTGAAAATGACCCAAAATCGATCAAAACCATGGGCTATAGTCCATGCTTTTTGCCCAAAAATGGCCACAAATCAACTATTTTGCATTCTTCATAAATAATGCATAGATTTTGAAAAGGTGTGAAAATGACCCAAAATCGATCAAAACCATGGGCAATAGTCCATGCTTTATGCCCAAAATTGGCCAAAAATCACCTATTTTGCATTCTTCATAAATAATGCATACTTTTTGAAAAGGTGTGAAAATAACCCAAAATCGATCAAAACCATGGGCTATAGTCCATGCTTTTTACCCAAAAATCACCTATTTTGCATTCTTCATAAATAATTCATAGATTTTGAAAAGGTGTGAAAATGACCCAAAATCGATCAAAACCATGGGCTATAGTCCATGCTTTTTACCCAAGAATAACCTATTTTGCATTCTTCATAAATAATGCATACTTTTTGAAAAGGTGTGAAAATGACCCAAAATCGATCAAAACCATGGGCTATAGTCCATGCTTTTTGCCCGAAAATGGCCACAAATCAACTATTCTGCATTCTTCATAAATAATGCATAGATTTTTGAAAAGGTGTGAAAATGACCCAAAATCGATCAAAACCATGGGCAATAGTCTATGCTTTTTGCCCAAAATTGGCCAAAAATCACCTATTTGGCATTCTTCATAAATAATGCATACTTTTTGAAAAGGTGTGAAAATAATCCAAAATCGATCAAAAGCATGGGCTATAGTCCATGCTTTTTACCCAAAAATCACCTTTTTTGCATTCTTCATAAATAATGCATAGATTTTGAAAAGGTGTGAAAATGACCCAAAATCGATCAAAACCATAGGCTATAGTCCATGCTTTTTGCCCAAAAATGACCTTTTATGCATTCTTCATCAATAATGCATAGATTTTGAAAAGGTGTGAAAATGACCCAAAATCGATCAGAACCATGGGCTATAGTCCATGCTTTTTGCCCAAAATTGGCCAAATATCACCTATTTTGCATTGTTCATAAATAATATATACTTTTTGAAAAGGTGTGAAAATGACCCAAAATCGATCAAAACCATGGGCTATAGTCTATGCTTTTTGCCCAAAAATGGCCACAAATCAACTATTTTGCATTCTTCATAAATAATGCATAGATTTTGAAAAGGTGTGAAAATGACCCAAAATCGATCAAAACCATGGGCTATAGTCTATGCTTTTTGCCCAAAATTGGCCAAAAATCACCTATTTTGCATTCTTCAAAAATAATGCAAACTTTTTGAAAAGGTGTTCATAAATAATGCATAGATTTTGAAAAGGTGTGAAAATAACCCAAAATCGATCAAAACCATGGGCTATAGTCCATGCTTTTTGTCCAAAAACAGCTAAAAAGGACCCATTTTCCATTGTTCATAAATAATGCATAGATTTTGAAAAGGTATGAAAATGACCCAAAATCGATGAAAACCATTGGCTATAGTCCATGCTTTTTACATGTGGTTAAATGTAATTTAGGCTAAGTTAGACTCGAGGTCAATGACATCTCGCAGTAGCGTTGTCCGGACGCATACCGCTATCTCCGCTGTCAACGCATTTATTACCTCACGCGATCGTTGATCGACTCAGCTAGCAAGTTGTTTATAGCATGTCGCAATCTATTCTAGTTGATCTCTGTGGCCTGTATGAGATATGGATCATAGCTATCATTACGAAATTCGATAAGACGCTACACACGTGATCACGCTAGCTTAATGCCAACCACGCGAACCTTTATTCGCCATCGCTATCTATCGCTAGCACTTGCTATACGACGCTATTACGCTATTACGCTATTACGCTACAACACGAGTTTAATTTCCCGCCCGCCATCCCTACCACTGGTACAGGTAAGTAGAGGTAAGTATTCCATTGACTGATCGCGGTCAATGTGACAGGTGTTCGGCGGGTGGTGACAGGGTGACCATGGTTACCGCTAATTTGTGCCTGGCTCCGCCCATCCCACCGAATATGCACCTAACGCCAAGCTCATCATTAACGATGAGTTTAACCAAAAATAACCTATTTTGCATTCTTCATAAATAATGCATACTTTTTGAAAAGGTGTGAAAATGACCCAAAATCGATCAAAACCATGGGCTATAGTCCATGCTTTTTACCCAAAACTTGACAAAAATCAACTTTTTTGCATTCTTCATAAATAATGCATAGATTTTGAAAAGGTGTGAAAATGACCCAAAATCGATCAAAACCATGGCCTATAGTCCATGCTTTTTTTCCAAAAACAGCTAAAAAGGACCCATTTTGCATTGTTCATAAATAATGCATAGATTTTGAAAAGGTGTGAAAATGACCCAAAATCGATCAAAACCATGGCCTATAGTCCATGCTTTTTGCCCAAAATTGGCCACAAATCATCTATTTTGCATTGTTCATAAATAATGCATAGATTTTGAAAAGGTGTGAAAATGACCCAAAATCGATCAAAACCATGGCCTATAGTCCATGCTTTTTGCCCAAAAATGACCTATTATGCATTCTTCATCAATAATGCATAGATTTTGAAAAGGTGTGAAAATGACCCAAAATCGATCAGAACCATGGGCTATAGTCCATCCTTTTTGCCCAAAATTGGCCAAATATCACCTATTTTGCATTGTTCATAAATAATATATACTTTTTGAAAAGGTGTGAAAATGACCCAAAATCGATCAAAACCATGGGCTATAGTCTATGCTTTTTGCCCAAAAATGGCCACAAATCAACTATTTTGCATTCTTCATAAATAATGCATAGATTTTGAAAAGGTGTGAAAATGACCCAAAATCGATCAAAACCATGGGCTATAGTCTATGCTTTTTGCCCAAAATTGGCCAAAAATCACCTATTTTGCATTCTTCAAAAATAATGCAAACTTTTTGAAAAGGTGTTCATAAATAATGCATAGATTTTGAAAAGGTGTGAAAATAACCCAAAATCGATCAAAACCATGGGCTATAGTCCATGCTTTTTGTCCAAAAACAGCTAAAAAGGACCCATTTTCCATTGTTCATAAATAATGCATAGATTTTGAAAAGGTGTGAAAATGACCCAAAATCGATCAAAACCATGGCCTATAGTCCATGCTTTTTGCCCAAAAATGACCTATTATGCATTCTTCATCAATAATGCATAGATTTTGAAAAGGTGTGAAAATGACCCAAAATCGATCAGAACCATGGGCTATAGTCCATCCTTTTTGCCCAAAATTGGCCAAATATCACCTATTTTGCATTGTTCATAAATAATATATACTTTTTGAAAAGGTATGAAAATGACCCAAAATCGATCAAAACCATGGGCTATAGTCTATGCTTTTTGCCCAAAAATGGCCACAAATCAACTATTTTGCATTCTTCATAAATAATGCATAGATTTTGAAAAGGTGTGAAAATGACCCAAAATCGAGCAAAACCATGGGCTATAGTCTATGCTTTTTGCCCAAAATTGGCCAAAAATCACCTATTTTGCATTCTTCAAAAATAATGCAAACTTTTTGAAAAGGTGTTCATAAATAATGCATAGATTTTGAAAAGGTGTGAAAATAACCCAAAATCGATCAAAACCATGGGCTATAGTCCATGCTTTTTGTCCAAAAACAGCTAAAAAGGACCCATTTTCCATTGTTCATAAATAATGCATAGATTTTGAAAAGGTGTGAAAATGACCGAAAATCGATCAAAACCATGGGCTATAGTCCATGCTTTTTACCCAAAAATAACCTATTTTGCATTCTTCATAAATAATGCATACTTTTTGAAAAGGTGTGAAAATGACCCAAAATCGATCAAAACCATGGGCTATAGTCCATGCTTTTTACCCAAAACTTGACAAAAATCAACTTTTTTGCATTCTTCATAAATAATGCATAGATTTTGAAAAGGTGTGAAAATGACCCAAAATCGATCAAAACCATGGACTATAGTCCATGCTTTTTGTCCAAAAACAGCTAAAAAGGACCCATTTTTCATTGTTCATAAATAATGCATAGATTTTGAAAAGGTGTGAAAATGACCCAAAATCGATCAAAACCATGGCCTATAGTCCATGCTTTTTGCCCAAAATTGGCCACAAATCATCTATTTTGCATTGTTCATAAATAATGCATAGATTTTGAAAAGGTGTGAAAATGACCCAAAATCGATCAAAACCATGGCCTATAGTCCATGCTTTTTGTCCAAAAATGACCTATTATGCATTCTTCATCAATAATGCATAGATTTTGAAAAGGTGTGAAAATGACCCAAACTCGATCAAAACCATGGGCTATAGTCCATGCTTTTTGCCCAAAAATGACCTATTATGCATTCTTCATAAATAATGCATAGATTTTGAAAAGGTGTGAAACTGACCCAAAATCGATCAAAACCATGGGCTATAGTCCATGCTTTTTGTCCAAAAAGAGCTAAAAATGACCCATTTTTCATTGTTCATAAATAATGCATAGTTTTTGAAAAGGTTTGAAAATGACCCAAAATCGATCAAAACCATAGGCTATAGTCCATGCTTTTTGTTCAAAAATGGCCACAAATCAACTATTTTGCATTCTTCATAAATAATGCATAGATTTTTAAAAGGTGTGAAAATGACCCAAAATCGATCAAAACCATGGGCTATAGTCCATGCTTTTTGTCCAAAAATGACCTATTATGCATTCTTCATCAATAATGCATAGATTTTAAAAGGTGTGAAAATGACCCAAACTCGATCAAAACCATGGGCTATAGTCCATGCTTTTTGCCCAAAAATGACCTATTATGCATTCTTCATCAATAATGCATATATTTTGAAAAGGTGTGAAACTGACCCAAAATCGATCAAAACCATGGGCTATAGTCCATACTTTTTGACCAAAAATGGCCACAAATCAACTATTTTTCATTCTTCATAAATAATGCATAGATTTTGAAAAGGTGTGAAAACGACCCAAAATCGATCAAAACCATGGGCTATAGTCCATGCTTTTTGCCCAAAAATGACCTATTTAGCATTCCTCATAAATAATGCACGAATTTTGAAAGGGTGTGAAAATAACCCAAAATCGATCATAACCATGGGCTATAGTCCATGCTTTTTGCCCAAAAATGGCTAAAAATCGCCTATTTTGCATTCTTCAGAAATAATGCATACTTTTTGAAAAGGTGTGAAAATGACCCAAAATCGATCAAAACCATGGGCTATAGTCCATGCTTTTTGCCCAAAAGTGGCTAAAAATGACCTATTTTGCATTCTTATATTGTCCTTTTGTTTTTCCTATAACATAAAGTTATAACAGATTTCCTTTTCTCGATGTGAGTTTCCTTCGCCGTCCCTTGGGCTTTTAAGGCAAGGTAATAGAGATATGCTTATGCTAAGATATTATTAAGTTCAGTTTAAGAGTAAATGGTTTGATCCCAGGTGTTGAAGTTTGTTGTGAAGTGTGATCGTCCGGGTGAGTGTAGTCTTGAGAAAAACTGTTGTTGGTGGTGACTGACGTTTCGACAACCTGAGCGTAAGTCATCTTCAGAGTCCAGTGAGAAAATGAGACATAGTCGATGGTATTTATACCTAAGTTCAGTTTACTGCAAATCTATTATGACATAATTCTTTTAAATTAAGGATCTATTTGAACCGCATTTAATAACTGAAGATAATAATAACTTCATAAATAAAAATATAGCATGTAAACGATTATTGTCATACATTCACTCGTTTAAGACAAACAAATATGTCGAGCGTATGATAGAATACTAACTATTTTTAGATCAAACTTTTCCAAACCCTTTGACTTGTATGTGTACAGCATTTTTTCCCTCCTTCCTGCCCCAGATACAAAACGCGTACGTACCTTCCCTATAAGCAACATACGATAAAATCTTCCCCAACCCAGCTGTATTTGTACTACTATGCAATTGAATTTAGATTTCCTGAAGAAAAACTTTTTTTCTCCTCAAAAGCTAAGGTTGGTTTCTCTTCATTGTCTTCAAAATCGTGTTTATATATGATTGTGTAAAATCGCCAATATCTCAAAAACAACGTAACACCCCTATTCTTTTTCCTTACCAGTTTTTAAATCAGATTAAAGTTATTTTGAAGAAATTGAGATTTAAAAACTCTTTCATGGATTTCTTTCAATAGTAGGCAATCGCCATCAATTAAAGTTAAATTATTTTTTTTACAAAAACTGCACAAATCTATTAATTCAACTTCATACATAAAATTTTTTTAATTACTTTTTCCCATCATTAAATTTTTATATAAATGCAATCTACATTTTGAACTCTGTTAAAAACAATGGTGAAAAAAAATAATTAACACACGAATCTGAATTAACTCTAACATGACTCCAACCTTCTTTCAATAAACTTGTTTGTTATCTTCGGTATGGAGTCTCTATACAAATCAACTTCGATTTGTAATTTCTTCATTATATTGGCTTCTTTTGATGACATAAGTGTGTGAATTGTGCCATATTGAATGTCTTGGAAACAGGGTCAAGAGTAAGTAAACAAAGAAAGCTCAAAGCTGTTTTACTTGAAATTTCATTTGGTTGAAGGTACTTGTGGTGAAATTTTCCAATAAGCGAAAAATCCGTTGACTTCAAGCTTTCCTTCAAGAGAAAATCAGATTTTCTTCATAAGAAGGTGAGAAAATTACTTTTCATATTGAAAACAATAACTGTTTTAAAAAAGCTGAAGTATTTCTATAATTTAGGGATCTCTCGTTGGCTATGAATATGACAAATAGGCCTCTTAGTTTCTCAGTGAATATGTGCATTAAAAAAGGAAAAACGGAAAAGAGAAAAAAGTTTATTAGAGTTCTTCATTCGCATAAACTCAGCATATATTCCGTTCAAATATGCAATGAAAATTCATATTTCGACATTAGAACCAAATATAATTTTAAAAAATATTTTCACTTTTTTTCTGTGAACGCCGAGACCCTCTAACATTTTGCCTTTGTACGTATTTCATTGATTTTCGAATTTCCATGCGTTAAGTCAAACAGACCAATCCGAGCGGCCATTTCTCAATGGTACGCGTCAGATCTATAGAACAAGTTGATCTATAGAACAAGCTGACCAAGTTCATAAACTAATAAGAACAGACGATTGCTATTTGAGAACTGGCCACTCAGAATGGTCGGTTGGTGTCAATGGAGAGCGCCAGTTCAACATTCAACACTTGAACGCATAGCTGAGAAACGAGAGTAAAGACAACTGAGGTAGAATACTGCCACTGCATTACGAGGTATAATCAATCCGAGAGAGGTTGTGAATACCTTTTTGAGTATTAATTTTGGTTTTGCATTCGTCCTTACGTTCGTTTCTCTTGTTCCTTCGTTTCGTTCTCTCGCTTGTTCGTCCGTTTCGTTTTCTTTGTCCGTTCGTTGTTTCAGTTGGTTTGCTTGTTCCTAGTTCTTTCCGTTTCGTTTTTTTCGTTCTCTTTTTGTTAGTTTTTTCCTTCCGTTCGTTCGTTTGTTCGTTTGTTTGTTCGTTCGTTCGTTCGTTCGTTCGTTCGTTCGTTCGTTCGTTCGTTCGTTGTTCGTTCGTTCGTTCGTGTTCGTTCGTTTGTTCGTTCTCTCGTTCGTTCGTTCGTTCGTTCGTTCGTTCGTTCGTTCGTTCGTTCGTTCGTTCGTTCGTTCGTTCGTTCGTTCGTTCGTTCGTTCGTTCCTTTGTTCGTTCGTTCATTCGTTCGTTTGTTCGTTCGTTCAATCGTTCGTTAGTTTACTTCCCTTTTTATTCGTTTCCTCTTTACTCTTTTACCATGTGAACCATTTCTTTATAGGATAATATATTCAAACGATGAAGTCTTCAAACATAACAACACCGCCTAGCATAGGAATAGCCAATGATACTGAACTCGATGTCGATGATGTTGAAGATCTTGGGAGCACGGAGAATAAAGCCCGCGAAGAAAACATGTTTAAACTGGATAAGATTAAGATAATTCTTAAGCCATTGCACTTCTCCCTAAGATGTTTTGGTCTTGCATATGATGGAGCATTTCAAGGTCTTTCTTCGAAATTTAACTCCATTGAGCCTGAAAATAACACCCCTACTGATTCCAATGATATTGAAGCAGGAAACGAGGTAGATAACAGAAGACAACCAATGCAGAGCTCGAAGTGTAACCTGGGAAAATGCTATTGTATCGCCATATCGGTAGCGATGTGTTACCAAGTGATAGTCTCATTCATGAATTTCTTTGATGCCAAGAATTTCTTAGATATAATGCAGACCTCAGTTCCCGTTGCATGGATGACGCTGTGCGCAAGTCAACAACTTGTGTTCTTCCGTGCAAGTTGTACAACAATTAAAAAGATGTCCAAATTTGGTAAATTCCTTAAAGAGTTAGTTTCGGTAAAGGCAAATGACATGTCCAGCACCGCACGTCAGATTAAAGCGATAGTACTTGTGGCCTGGCTTGCATATATCACCAACACCTTCATAGTTTCTTTCGGTCTGATTTTCTCAGCCGATGAAACGACGGGACGAAATGAATTTCGAGAGATCTTGGTTGGCAAGAGGTATGAAAATTTTCTCATCATAACCTACATATATTTGTCAATTAATTTGTTCTTGTCCGGAGTTTGGTTGTTTTCTACAGCAGCCTATGTAGCCTTGTGTGTCCTCGTTGCTAAGCGATTTGATGACGTCTTCAAGAGGACATCTGCTGCTATCTCTTTGAAAAAGAGTCTCAACTTTGCAGCACTTCGAAAAGAACACGTTCAGCTCTGTCACGTGGTCTCCGCTTTGGATGACACGTTGTCGCCCTCCTGTTTAGTCTACTATGCCATCTATATACCGATCACCTGTGTTTCATTGAACGTCTGCATCATTACCTTCGAGGAATCGTCAACAATCAAACGTGTGGCGTTCATATTCTGGATCATAAGCAATGTTATTATCCTCTTTCTAGTCTCTGTCTCTGGTGCTCTTGTTAGCCACAAGGTAAGATTTCTTACATCTGATTATTGATAAATGAATAAATGATACACGTCACAGAAGCTGAAATTTCGATAGTACAGCACAAAAGGGACAGAAAAGACGAGCATGTGACAGGAGGCGGTAACAGGACAACCGCCCCCTTACAGTAAAACGAATAAAAAAATAAAACGCTGACAAATAAGCAAAAAATGAGGACATGATACTGTTTCGTTGCTCAGTTAATTTTTCTTATCGTTTCTTTCGATGTATAGCCGGTAGCGTGTTGTACTCATTCAACTAATAGTTTATATCTCACTTGTGTTGTAGACAAACAGTTTGTCTGAAGTCATTTATGACATCAATGCTAATGATCTTGACAGAGAAAGCGAGCTAGAGGTAAAGTTATAATCTATTGACACTTGCAGCATATCTACCCAATGCAAATCAGACAAAGAATTATTTTTTTTTGGCAATACTCCAGTTTCGAGTTCTCTGTAGCTCAGGTTTAGCCTCGATTTTGAGTAGAATATTCACTATTAAAGCCGTGCATTTTTTACTTTACCGTTGGTATTTATGAATATCTGGACGCTGGTTCGAGGCTAAGCCTGAGTAAATGAGTCTGTAATCAGTTACAGCGGTAATTTGAAATACGTCATTGTTTTGCCCATTGCTCTTATAGAAATTATTGCAAGCTATTTTTCACATAGAAGCCGGTGTTTCGAATGACAAGGAACAACAAATAACTATAAATGCCTCCTCATACGTTACAGCATTAGCATATGACATGGAAAAACCTTCATAATTTTAAGAAGCTGCACTCAAACTATGATTTTTTTCCAGGTTATTCGACATCTTACCCCATGTAGAATCAATACTGTGAATATTGTCAGAAGGGTGATAGGCACTTTAAACAAAGAAATAATAATACTTTTTTAATATGTTTATCCAGCAAAATAAAATATTTACAGTCATGGACTTGTCACGTCCACATCAGGATATAGAAAAAGAAATAACACTCTAGGGAATGACACGTGGTCTGGAATTGGAAAACATTATGTCAAAGCTGAAAAGATCTATTTATTCTAGTGACTGCTGCGGTCACGAGGGGAAGTTTCATGCATGCTTGTTTTCTTACACTTTCAGATGATGCTTCTCATATCCAACTTGAATAGTAACAGTACAGGGCTGACTGTCGGGGGTTTGACCACCATAGACAAGGGGATGATTATCACTGTAAGTGATTATTTATCTTATTTATTTATTTAGCTTTAGATTTTTTTTTATTTTTTTTTTGTACAGCCATTTGTATGTTATAAAATTTGTGAAATATGAATAAAATAAATAAATGAATAAATGAATGAATGAATGAATGAATGAATGAATGAATGAATGAATGAATGAATGAATGAATGAATGAATGAATAAATAAATCACTGTACGTCAATATTAACAACACACACACATATTGCAGAGTGATTTCATCTAACCCGTGAAAGAAAAATGACTTTTAGTTAGTACCAGTTGCTTAAAAAAAAAAGAAAAAAAACAAAAGAAAACAATGGGTTTAGAGTCTACTACTAGTTAGTATGCGTACTATTTTTTCACGGGTTAAGGAAAATCACTCTTGGCCCCGTCCACACTATGCCGGATAAATTTAAATCCGAATTTTTATTTGTTTGGTTCCATTTCGAAAATTCGTTTTCGGTGAAGAATTGTTCCGGATTCGCCCGGACTAGTGTGGACGGTAGGCCTAACCGAATAAATAAAATTTCGGATTCAAATTTATCCGGCATAGTGTGGACGGGGCCCTAGACTCACCATCCACCCCATCATATGGATGTCAAGTATTTTAAAGCAGTAGTCTGAGATAACTCTATTACCGATCTTTTTGGGGGGGAGAAGGGCTAGTACAAAACGAGTTGTATTTTGCTTCAATTTTCCTGAGCTCCCCTACCCCCTCCAACCAATATATATTTTCACATATTCTCCATGTCCCTGCTTAAAAAATCATATAGTGTTCCAGCCCTCTAAATAATAACACCTTGGATATTTAAACTTTTCATTGATGGGAGGCAAAAATCCAAAATCTGGAAATGTCAAACTCTTCATGGTAAATTTTAAAAAATTGATAAAACTCAAAAATTCACTAGTCTGCTGGAAGTTTTCAAATCATCGCAATGCCTCTTTTATTATTTTTTCAGGTGTTTGGTACTGTCGTTGCATATTTTACTTTTCTTATCCAGCTCAAGTGAAAACACCTATAGAAACCTCTCTCTCTCTCTCTCTACAACATTATGATTTGATGACGTAATTCATCGGTATGTCCTACTGCTTCACCCGACTCTAGCTTAGACCAATCAGAAAGCGAGATAATTCACAATGTTGTAAAACATAGAATATCTCACGATTCACTTGTATTTCCTATTCTCCAAAGGAGGCTTCAGGCGAGAATATATACTAAGGGAAAATAAAGTGGGATATTCCATGGTGTGTCACGAGAAAGCATTGTATAACTATATTATACAGTCAATTCAAAAAACGTTGTCGTCGACCAGCTCAAGCCTACGCGACTGGACCGAAAGGAACTCTGGGTAGTAATCGTTGAAGCCGAGTTGACTCCATAATTTTATCTGACTATAGTTTACTAGTTATGCCTGGTTTACAGCACGAACCTTCGTAGGCGAGCGGGAAGTGTTGAAGGAGACGTCTTTTTAATGCCTTCATATTTTCGGAATTGTGTACTGAATCATAACTACTTTATCTTTCTTTCCCTAAACCCGAAGACATGCATTTGACGGATTGAATTGTTCCTCGCCATTATTATCTTTACTACTAGCGGGAACAATTAATTCAGAACGAATATTTAACCGCTTCAGTGAATTTTACCCATATTTCTTTCGGTCCTGTCGCGTAGGCTTGAGCCGGTCGACGACAACGTTTTTTGAATTGACTGTATACAAGTGACAACTGGGATATTCCATGGTGTGTCATGAGAAAGCATTGTATAACTATTATATACAAGTGACAAGTGGGATATCCCATGGTGCGTCACTAGAAAACATTGTATAACTATTATATACAAGTGACAAGTGGGATATTCCATGGTGTGTCACGAGAAAGTATTGTATAACTATTATATTTAAGTGGGATATTCCATAGCGTGTCATGAGAAAGCATTGTATAACTATTATATACAAGTGACAAGTGGGATATTCCATGGTGTGTCACGAGAAAGCATTGTATAACTATATTATATACAAGTGGGGTATTCCATGGTTTGTAACGAGAAAGCATGTATAATTATCTTTTCCTATACCATTGAAATAGCGCCAATACCTAGGCATTAACGTCAAGACATCGCAATACCAGATAACAAGAGAAGTTGTGAAATAGTGCTGATTATACAACATCTTTCCTTTATGCCGATTGCCTGTATTTTCAATGGTCTGTGATTTTTTTCGTACTAGTCTCTTATATTTTCCAATCTTAGCCGCTAAAATTTTCCGATACTTTTTTCCCCCACTACTTCCCCCCCCACGCCAAGGCACCAAATATTGAATATCTTGGTAATACACCGACTCAAAATATAATATTAAAACGTTGTCAGTATAAAAATAAAAAGTAACAGAATAGAAAATAGGAATTAGTTAGAAATATCTTTTTCAAATTTTGATTTTAAATCCCCCTCAGTAAATTGATGAAAATAACCGTTTCAGTATATACCAACAGGGTAATATCAAAAATGTCAGTGTATACCTACCTTCAAAATACTGAAATAATTGATGGATTACAAGCATTCCCAAGAGAGTTAAAAGACAAAAACATAATGGCCATTGTGGTGCCGTTAACAATGGATGCTAATGAGAATTCTTTTGTCAAATGACACCAACATGGCCACGATGACGTAACGTGCAATCGAAGAATTACACCAGTTTTGCTTCAAAAACAATTAATTCCGACTTGTTGTTTGTTATTTTTACATGACAACGTTCTTGCAATTAGGTGTATATTTTGCGACAATAAACACTGTTATCATTATTTAGCTTCATGTCATAACTCTTCTTTTTATTATCGTTATTTAAAGGGGCACTTGGATGAAAACACCCGATTTTTGAAAGTCCGAATAATTGAAGTATTTGAGGATAATATGACTCAATTATAATCATGGAAATCTGATCAGTGAAAATTTTAGCCTGGGAGCCACTCGCTGTTGAGATATTTTGGGCTAAAAGAGAAAAGTACAATAGGGTTGAGTAAATGACGTCATTTACTCACAATTTATATGCTGAATAAATTTGATAATTTTTTCCCGCCACTTTCGACCCTGAAGGAAACGTGTTGCTTGGCTACTATCTGAGCCATATAGATAAGTTTAAACAAGTTTCAAGTCATTTCCAATTTTTATTGATTTTCATCCAAGTGCCACTTTAATCTATGCCCCTTTTAAATATTTTTTATTGACTTATTTTAGATTAAGTTTTGGATAAGAAAAAAAATTTAATCAAAATAATGTTTGTCTTATATTTTTGAATGACACTCATGTCATTTTCTAAATTTTAATTTCATTACAGTAAATGGCTCAAGGTTCGATTAAAGGTTTTATTTTTCGAATATTTAAATTGATTATTTTTTCTGATAATACGAAGACTCAGGCCACACTTTGCCGGATAAATTTGAATCCGAAATTTTCACACTGAAACCGAAAAAAAAGTTTTCCGTCCACACATGAAAACGAATAAAATGTTTCGTGTCCACACTAGTCCGATCAGAGGCTGCAAAAACGCTTCATTGCACATCTGAGTATGTGCATCGAAGCTGAAATTAAGCCCGCGGTGAATTTTTAGCCTTCCCGCCATGTTCCCATGATAATCATGACGTCAACGTATCCGAAAAAATTCGGATACGAAATGTTCTCCGTCCACACTAATATGACTAGCCGGCGTTTTCAAATTGTTCCACTCTGGAGACCGTATTCGAAAATAATCGTTTTCGGTGAAGAATTGTTCCGGATTCGCCCGGACTAGTGTGGACGGTAGGCCAAACCGAATAAATAAAAATTCGGATTCAGATTTATCCGGCATAGTGTGTACGGGGCTTCAAAATTCGAATTCTGATTGTATTATGGTGTTCCTTATATGGAATAACTGATCCAATCAGAATTCAAGTTTTGAATCGGTTATTATTTCAAATCCTGAGTCTTCGTATTCTCAGAAAGAATAATAAGTTCAATATTCGATTAAATAAACCATTAATGGAACTTAGAGGGGGGTAAGTTTACCGTTTTGACTGAAATTAAAATTGTAAATCATCAACTTCTACATATTGTTCACATATTTATATTAAATAATTTCTTCAATACCTTATGATAAAACAAGATATTTCAGGTTCAATTTAAGAATTTCAACAAATTCATGTCTTATCAAAAAAAATTACAGGTATTTTTGTTTGGTAAAATATAATTATTAATTTTCGTGTTGTAGTACACATACGAACGCCTTGCCTTGTTGGTAACGCAGAAGGTGGGTTTTATGCTAGTCACGCAAACGTTTGATATCCAGTCGTTTGGTGCCAATGACACAGTAAGTCCTCAGTGTAGCAAGCAACATCAAGAACCACATGATTAAAACAACTTCATTAAATATTAACTTCGTTAAAAAGTAACATATCTGTTATTTTGTTGCTGCTGAGGTTCTGGTGCTATAAATACTTTAAATATTACGAATTTATAATAATTATTTTGAAGGTTTAATATTATTGTACATACATACATCATCATTATCATCATCACCATCATCATCATGCATCATCATCATGCATCATCATCATGCATCATCATCATGCATCATCATCATGTATCTTCATCATGCATCATCATCATCATGCATCATGCATCATCATCATCATCATGCATCATCATCATGCATCATCATCATGCATCATCACCATCATCATCATGCATCATCACCATCATCATCATCATCATGCATCATCACCATCATCATCATGCATCATTATCCTGCATCATCATCATTATCATGTATCATCATTATCATCAAAATATGAAAATAAATTTATAAATCGAATTTCTCACCATTTAAATTAAATTCTAACTTATTATTACGAATTTATAATTATTATTTTGAAGGTTTAATATTATTATACATACATACATCATCATTATCATCATCATCATGCATCATCATCATGCATCATCATCTTGCATCATCATCATCATCAAAATATGAAAAATGAAAATGAATTTATAAATCGAATTTCTCACCATTTAAATTAAATTCTAACTTAATTTTCAGTGCTCATTTTCTGTAACATTTGTATGTTTATATTTGCCGTCGAGCAGTAAATAGCTTATTTGTGCTACGCGTGGTTATGTGTCAAGTGTTCAAGGGCACTTAGGCCGGATGGCTTGAGCGATAATGACAATATAAATAGATTTGCTGTGTTTGACTGTGAAACCAAAAATGCCCCATGTAAAGGCTAGTAAAAGTCATTTCCTTTTAATTGCTATTTTTTAGAATTTTTTAGTCAGTTATTAAGCTCTCAAGCGTTGTTCATCTCTCACGATTTGGTTCGCATGGCGACTTTTTTCCCTTTTGTCAACACCTTTTAGTATCATTCATGCACAATGTTACCGAGATGCATTTATTCTGCCTTCAGGATTTTTTGCAAATTCCAAACCGGAAACTCTTTGCCTCTTGGCGAATTTTAACCCATTATTAGTGATAAACCTGGAAGACAATAAACCCAATCAAAGATCTAGAAGACGCCTAACTTGACTATGTCTTTTATAAAGGGGTGGCAAGGCAGCCACAAAGGTGAAAAAAGAGAGAAAATTTCCCATTAACAAAATGTAATCTCTTGTCATAAAAACGTTTTACATTGTCCTTCATCATGGCTGCCACTGTCGCTCCTCTATATGAGGCATTCTTATAATCATGGGAACAGGATATAATTTTGAAAGGATCAATCAAAATATACCTGCGTGTCATTTCGTAGCAGATCTTCGAAAAATATTTAAAAATTTATTTAGATTTTTAATCGTGTTTCCATATACTATTAGTCAAGTCATTAAACCCGTGAAACAGATATTAGACTAATACACATTGGTAGATCTCAATACCATTATTTTCTTTTGTATCTATTTGACTATTACACGTTGACTAGTAATTTTTATTTCACGGGTTAAATGCCTTCATTCTATCATTATAATTACTATAATGATATTTAAAACTAATTTCCCTAGTTATTATATTGTTACTGTAATAGATTTAAATATTTAGATTAGCATAACCGTGTTTGCATTTACCATTTATCACTATTATCATAATGATCATAATAACTAATATCACAAATTGTTATAATCATTACTATAAAAAAAAAAAAAAGGGAACACGATGTATCATTAGTATTTTCATGTTCTATTAGTATCAGAGTGCATACCGTATATCTGTGAAAAAGTTAACTTAAAAAATTGTACAAATTAGTGCAAAGTTTTGTAGGTCTACGGTCTACTGAGGGACTGGTCATAAAGTATAGGGGGTGGGGCAAAATCAGGGGTTGGGTCACATAATTTTGAACTCCTTCAAAAGGGTGGGATGTTGATAAAATTTGACAACTAAAAAGGGTGGGCCATTACAAAATAGAGTAGTACTGTATAATTGTCATCATCAGAATTTCTCAAGGAAATTTGCAGTTGCAGTGGATCTGGTTAGGAAGTATGTAAAACAGCTATAGTACCTTCGAATAAAAAAAATTAAAAGGGCAAATGAAAAGAAAAAAATAAGAAAGCAGAGAAACTTAAAGCATACGAAGACTATGACTGGAAAGACATACAAGAAAGCTGAATGCTTAAGAAGCAGAGGGTTGCAGTCTTTGACCTCTTTTTAAAAAAGCACAACTTGCTCAAGCGCAAAATGTACAAAAGTGAGAAAGTCCAAGTAATAAATGCTTGGCTGTCTATGCAGTTTTTAAATACTACGACAGAGGAAGAGCATGAAGATGGTACTTCACGCGAGGACACTGAAGATGATGATAATTCATGTGAGGACACTAATGAGGATACTGAAGATTTGGATAGCAACGAAGAAACTGACATTGTTACTCATGAATTAGGAATTACTATACTGATAGTGAGGAAGACGATGTTAAAGAGAAAGAAGAAGCTGAAACAGTCAATGTTACAAGAAGTGGTAGACGTGTGCAATCAAGAAAATTCTTTTGGCATTTAGATTAAATATAGGTAAATCTGGCCAGTGGATCCTTTTTTCAGGGGTGGGTCATCTGCAATTTTGCTTCTAAACTGGGGTTGGGTCATCACATTTTCAGCATCATTTTATATTTTACAATAACTTACAAATTTCTAGCGCGCTGATTGGTTATTTTTTATCATCAATAAGAGGACAGACAGATAAAGCTGACGTCAACGAGCGAGCGCTCTTTCCGTTGGTTGTTTTGATCGCTAAAAATGAGAATTTTTTATCGTTTCTGTTATTATAAAAAACAAATAGACATCAGTTTTTTATGTGTCTGTCCTCTTATTGACGTTAAACTTTAACCAATGTGATGACGCAATTTATTGTCAATAAGAGGACAGACACATAAAAAAACTGATGTCTATTTGTTAAATGGGCCAAGATAAAAAAAAATACTGATTCTATTCTAATTTTGCCCTCCCCCCCCCCCCCCCCAATACTTTATGACCAGTCCCTGAGATCTACTGAGCTTAATAATTTGTGCAAATTTGTGCAGATTCTTACAAAGTTTTTCACGCATATATGGTATGCACTCTAGTAATATTACTATAAGTGTTATAATGTGTTCTGGTTTAATCTGGTTTATACATCCATACTCTTTGGGTTCCAGTGAATATTGCCTTTCGCGGTCACTGAAATAGCCCAGCCAGCACCCGACACCTGCTAGACAGCGCCACAGAATTTATTAATAGTCTACTTGGCCTTCATTATATTCGAGTATTTCAAGGCGTACATCGACTTCCAACATCTTGGAACAGTTTTACGGTTGATGGGTCAGTTCAAAGCGAACTTCTGAGATATCAAATAAAAAGGTATGTGGAGAACTTGCCAACAATCGTATTTGAATTAATACCATACATTTTTAAGGTATTTTTTTGAAATAGTCTATCTTCATGACATTGAAATAATTAGATATATATTTTGAACATATTACTGATTTTAATACCAAGTTTTTGAGAATGGGGATGTTTTTTTTTACATCCTGAAGGCTGTCACTGATGTCGTAAGATCTTAAATTGCGTATTTGTCAAGCCTGTAATTTTGAATTCAAGAATCTATTGAGGAATATTTTAAACGCGCCATGGAAATTTTTTATATTATATTTACATTTTCACTTGACTTCCTGTAAATCTAATTTATATTGTTTTTTTATTTTCATAAGAAAAATTAGAAAAAATATTAAGTAATTGAATTTATTGTGGCAATGCATGTCAAGCTCAGTTTGAAATCGGTTCGAAGGAAATGCAAATTTCAAACGTCTACACCAAAAAATAATTGATTAAAAAATGTCTTAGTTGGTCGTAATCAAGTACACATTGGTGAGTTTAAATAGATAAACTACAGGTAGATAGCTTTTATTATGTCGAACATGATATCTAATTCTTCGACTATTTTCGTCAAAATAATTGTCACACTAACAATATTGACTTCGAACTTCCGGCTTCAAAATTTAAGTTCATATTTTTTAATTGTAAATACGACAAGAATCATGGTTAACTGATAAAATTGGCTATTTATTCAAGATTTGCGGGATATAATAATTACCCTAATTTTACTAAATTTCCTAATTTCAAATTCAAAGGAACCATTTTGCACCATCATCAACAACGTCCTCATCATCATCATCAACGTCATAGTCAGTAATACACCGTTACCAATTTTTGTTTGTTTGTTTGTTTTTCTTTTTTTCCTTTCTTTTCTTTTCTTTTCTTTTCTTTTCTTTTCTTTTCTTTTCTTTTCTTTTCTTTTCTTTCTCCCCTTTTTTTTCTTTCTCCCCTTTTTTTTTTGTTATTTGTTTTTGAAGCCATTTGTAGACCACAATTTAGGTGAGTTTATGTTTAATAGGAAACGATATATTGGTCAGGTGTTCATGTTTATACTAATATAAATGAAATTATAATTAAGGTAATATTTTAAATTTGATATTATTTTAAAACAAATATGTAAATCAACTATATTTGTTTAATTTGTTTAAAACCAATGTTGTGCCCAGTTTCTTCAAAACTTGGAATATAACACGAATTATTTTTACTCGAGTCTCTTAAACTGTTCGCTGAATGTAACTATAGAGAAAGAGATGAAATAGAGGCGAATGAGAGATGAATAGAGGCGAAATAGAGATGAAATAATACTACAAAAATATAAATATTACATCTGGTAATTAAAACTGAACTTATTGAAATAGCAGTTGATTGAGGTATTTATAATGATACACTTTTTGGAGGCCTTATAGTAGCTTCGGTACTATACTGGAAGCGGGCCTCGGTCGCTGGCACTGAGAGTAGTCACGGCCAGGGTTTCGTTGCGTTCTCAGTGGTTCTCAGTTTACGTTTCATTTTATTGAGACGGGACTGCCATTTAAAGTAGTCATCCGCTAAAATTATTTCACATCACCAAAGGCAATAGGCGAAAAGCAATTTGACATAGGTCATTCCAAGATCCAAGAATAGCTGGAATGACTTGTGTTTCTGCTTATTTTCGTCAATGTTGTCTGTAGTGGACGAAACCATTTCCATCTTGGAATGCCCTATATCGCCTATCGCTTTTGGCGATGACAACTTTTTTTTGAAATAGGTGTATTTTATATACATTTCAAAGCTTAGTAAGCAGCAAGCCAGATTCAAGATTCAGCATGCAACAAAACCTACGTCATCTTTTTTTTTTTTTTTTCAAATAATAACTGCAAATTTTTTTTTAAAATGTTGGATACTGAATACTGCATACTTGGAGTAGTGCATTCCAAGACCAATGTGCATTGTGGGTCTCGTTAATTCGAAATAAAAAGTAAATATACAGCGATTTGTTCCCTATATTTAACTATAGTGTATTGTTTCGGATATAATGTACTAAAAACAAGATAATACACCGAATCGAAATATGGCGACCAATTTGAATAACTATTGTTCTGCACTGACTAGCGACTGAGTAGCCTCGTGATCACGTGCAAACATAAAAGCATTTTCACATGTATGAGAGGCCAATCAGTCGCTAGTCAGTGCAGAACAATAGTAATTCAAATTGGTCGCCATATTTCGATTCGGTGTATAATTATAATTTATTTTTGTACTTTGGACAATATTACATAGGACCCAAAATGCATTTCGGTCTTGGAATACACTATTTAGTATTCAATATCAGGATTCAAAGTTTTTTGAAATAGCTGTATACTACCAATGCTTCTGTAGCTACTACGTATTGTTTATCAAAATTACTAATGTAATACTAGAAAAAACGTTTCCACGTAACATGAGTGCACTTAGGTTTGCGTATGAATAGCGATCTCAGTTGGTGCACGATCAGTTGACGTCATAAGTATATTGACTGCAGCCTGATGTAACAGCCATGAATGCTAATGATACAAAGAAAACCAGGCAAAGATCGGGCCCTTTTACTTAGTCCGTCATGTTCTCCCATCTCGAAATTTTACTTTGAGTCCAGAGGCTATTTATAGACCCCTTGCATATGACGTCAAAGCAGCTCAGTCTGGGCGTCAAAACAAAAGAATTCCCTTTTTTTGAGGATTTAAATGTCTTAAGATGTTAATACATTTATTGTTTTGACCCCCAGGTACAGGGATTTAAAGCAAGGGATCTATTCTTGCTCTGACGTTTTTTACAGCCACAGGAGGAAGCGAAATATCTGGAGCCCAAGGTACTCGGAACGCGTTGTCTTGAGCAAAATCCCTTTGGCTTCCAGTGAAGCTTGAGAAACTATATGGAGACATGTACATGATATCCATAAGAAGAATCTCCATCCAAATGTCCATCTCCATTGCCAACCTCCAGTCAAAGGAGGTGGGCAATGGCGTTAGTATAGTTAACTGACAATTCAGTGGCAAAAAACAAAAAAAAAGTAACTAACTGACAAATAACCTAAAATTAGTAGTTAAAAGTTAACTGATATTTCATTCTTTTGTTTGATATTATGACCAACGCTCGTAATACTATTACAGTTAACTGACATGCGGCCGAAAAATTAGAAGTTAACTAACAATTGGGTACCCCATTGGCAATCTCTAAAAGGGCTCCGCTATCTTGTACTGTAGTTCAATTAAATCGGCAAAGCAACTGGAACGTTATAGTAGGACCATTCAATTATAGTGAATGCAATCAGACAATACCTTTACAAAATAGACCTCTAAATATGTCTAATGCAAAATCTCCCTACGCAGAAAACACATAAAAAATGAGTAAACCAATACAATAGTGTTATGATAATAGATACATTATTTTTGTTTTTGCATTTGTAAAGTTCAATGTTTTTTCAGTCTTTATAAATGCAATTTTGAGGTCCTTAAAAGCCGTAGTTTTTTTAGGTAGCATTTTATTTAAGTTTTAGCTGGGATGACCTTGGCCAGATTCAGTTGAAGATTTTGATTTTTCTGTGGTTTACCACTGAGTTAAAGTATTACCAGTAAACCGATGGATTTGGTGGGCTATAAGCCATCTAAAAATACTTAAAATGAACCAATGCAAGTTCAATCCCACTTAAAAAAGTGGAAATACGTGTGAAAAGAAGCTTTAAGGTGAACTGTTTAAGACTTGAATAAATGACCGCATTTCTTCGAAAACATTTTCTTCTCATGTTCGAAGCGAAACTGAAAATAATTTAGAGGAAAAAGAATAGAAAAGGATGTTCCCCGCAGCGGTTATACTCATTCTAGAGGTACACTAGATAACGCTTGCAAAAAAACATTGGGAATGACTAAATGAATTATTTCAAACCACAAATTAATGCAGCTATATCAAACAACCTATAGGCTATCCACTCTTGGGTTGTTTGGGAGTGAATTTTTAAAGTCAATAAATAAATAAAAAGGGAATCTTTAGGACTAAGAAATCGATAGAATAGTCATTCAAAATATTTCCCTATGTTTGCTGTGAGGATTAGGCTCTTTGTTGTTTTCTCAATGGATTAAAGATTTAGAAAAATTAGGAATTTAATTCCAGGACGATTTCAGAAAAAGTTTAGTTTTGAATTATGCAAAGTAGAAAATTGAAAATACGCGAAAACACAAAGAAATTGAATTTCAGTAATTCAGTCTCCCGATTTTTGATGAGGCTTGCGAATCAACCCGCCTAAAGGCATAAATTATGTATAACAAAAATAGTACTGAAGCGTGCTATTATAAAAAGCTCGACAAACACAAAGCTCGTTCACTGTCACACGCATTAACTTTAGGAATCAAAAAATGACTTAAGCTATGATTACTACAAGCTTGTAAGCCAACTATAGGACTGAAAATCAGGAGTTCTAGATTTGTGGAATTGAGAAATTGTAGGACGGATTTGAATTGGGCATCTGTAAGCGGTTGTGTCGCAGCAGTGAACCCGAGATTCCAGTTGATGACACCTGCTAGCGAGAGATTGTTTGTGTTTTCGTTCATTTTGCGTCCGTGCGTTGGAGTAGTGGAACTCTTTATTACTCGGCCACAGAACTTCAGGAGACTAGAAAATACCCAAGGTATGGATTTAAGTCATGGAGAGTTACTTTATCCCACTTAAAAAACACTGGTATTCGTTTTTATCACCTTATGAATGTATTCTAAGGAAAATAGGTCGTTTCTTCTTTAAAAAATTTACAGAATAACAGCAGTTTGGAATAACAGCTTTATGGAAAAACAAATACGAAACTTTGAATGATTTGCTTTAAAGGACTAAAAGGTTTCTTGGTATTTTGAAATTTTGATATTTCGCCGTTTGACAAACTGAGAATTTTTTTGCGTTGCAATAACGAAGGAATAGTATTTGATGTATGGAAGTCAGTAAATTACGTATTAAGAGGTTATGTTTTGCAAGTTGCTTACTAGTGACATATATCCACTTCAAACACAACTCCCTGAAATACAAATCATGATATCTAAGCTAAATCATACTAGATTGATTTACTTACATCGAGAAGGTGCTAACAATTAATACTAGTATTTGTTTTGGCAAATATCTGTACTAAAGGATTCTTGTTTATCATAATTTTTTTATGGTTTCTTGTGGCAAAAACTGAATCAGATTGGTTAGATATTACAAAATATAACTGACTTCACAATGCCTTTGAAAGCTTAAATGAACTAAATTTAGTTGCCGCTAATCCACAGAAATTTAATGAAATTCTACGATTACAGATGATAAATGCTTGTGTAGAATTACCTAAGATTTTGGTTCGAATCCAATGTTGAACTGCTTAAGCAAATATTTTTTTAAAGCAAAATAAAACATGTTTTTCCCCCTTGGAAATAATAGTCTATAGAAGTGCTCGTTGTCAGGTTGTGAAAAAAGACAAATTGATTCGTTGCGTATATATGTGTTCATTAGCTCCTAGATTAATTACTTTTTTACCATGTTGTAAGCGAACTTCCTTCCTTTCAAGTAGGAGCGAGCAAATCCTCACATTTAAATAAAAACATTTCTCGTGCAAAAATAAATTAAACGTATGCAAAAATAACCTACTCCTCAGATGCGCCAATTACGAAAAAAAGTAAGCTTTCATAACTTGGTTTTCAAGCAAATATTTTTTAATTTTGATTTATATTAAATGAAATAGAAAATCATATATTCAAAAATATGAGGTCGGAACCAAATTATGTTTATTTAAAAAAAAAGGAATACTCGAATGTAAAAGACATGGCATGGATTATTCGTATACTTTAAAAACCTAATTTTGTAATGTCAGCGTGCAGCATAAGTCATTCTTGAACGTAAAAAAATTATTTTAAAGGCTTTTCACAGAATACTTATTTTATGATAATGAATATGGCGATGCCTGGAGAAGAGAACAGTCTGAGCCTAATAATCTTGTATTGCTTGAATATCCTTGATAATAACTTGGTAAAAAAAAAATCAAAATGACTAATCAGAGAGGATTACATTCCTCCTGGATGCGTTGGTTACGATGACGATAAACGTCGAGAGCAAAACTCGTCGAAGCTAAAGCGTCTTAGGACACTCAGAACGAGCTATTTATCCATCTTCGCAGGCGTTGAAATGAAAGGTTTGCATCTTATATCTTTATTTTTGCATACAATATACGTATATATAAATAAGTATAAGTATATAGGCAGCTATTGCAAAAATTCTGACTCTTAAAGTTATATCTCAATATGTGTATACCAACAACCTGAGTTTTCAATAACAACAGGAGATATATCGTGAGATATATCTTAAGTTTTTCCATTTATCATGAAATATACTGCATAGCTGTATCCTTAGAGAGCCTAAGATTCCATTTCATTTATTTTACATATGATTTAACTGAGTTGCTTTAGTCTTAATTTTTTAATTGTGGTAGTAACTATATATTTTATTTTTAATTGTAGCAGTAGCTACTGGCAGTTAAAGCCTATCTTGGTCAATTCGTATTTAAATAATAACAAAAAATGTAAAATAATTTATACTGATTTCAGTATTAAGGGAAATTTTTTCTTCAGATAGCCTGAATGTTAGAAAGAGAGAGGGACAAATAGGAACAATTATTTTATTAAAATATGATATACATATAAAATAATATAATTATTTAATATATAATATACTATAAATATTCAATTTTTATCGAACCGTAAAATAACCTCTGTGCTGATCAAAGTCAAGGCATGGCTAACTGACATATTGAACTTGAATTTAGCTCGTTTATAGGTTTTGAAGAGGGAGGAAAACCCTCAAACCAGGAGAAAAACCCTAGAATCAAAGGAGAGAGCTAATAAACTCTACTCGACACATTTGTTGGAGGAGATAGAAAGACAAGGAAATAGAAACAGAGAAAAATAAAGAAAGGAGAGAGGCAGAGAGGAGGAAGGCAGAGAGGAGGAAGGAAGATCGATGTAATTAAAACGTTTGTAGCAATTAAACCGTTTGCGAAAATTCCGGAATCCTTGATTATTTATAAATGTATTAAAATAGGAATTAAAGATTAGGAAATGACACAAATGACATATAGCTGATATATAAGATGATCAGCAAGTCGAAAATGAAGGAAAAATTAAAACCTTCAGTATTTATTTTATTTTATATTTTATTTTTACTTTTGCTCGCGAGGGCAGGGACACCATAACAGCCTTCACTAATTACTGTAGGCCCTGTAGTGTTAGTACGGGCAGTGCAGAATCTGTCTGTACTATTAATGCCTGCAAATGTAAAATTTTTTTTTTTTTTTTTTTTCAAAACGAAAATGAAAACTGACATCATTCAGCGTAAGATACTATTAAAGAAAAAATATAATTTAATATCATCTCAAACACCAAAACAACATGTAGCTATATAGATCTTGTAAGTATAGATAAGTATAGATCTTGCGACAGAGAAAGGTATAAATACCGATATTTTTGTCCATCATGCAGATTCCATCAATTCACGGCCATATTTTAAGACTTTTTAAAATTTTTCATCTCATTAGGTATTTGTATATATGTATATAAAAGTATACTACAACATTTATGCAACCGAGTGTAAATATTTTTGAGACTAAAAATATTTACCAATGGGTGTAAATAGCTTTTTATGAGATGCACGAATCTGGATCTACTATAGAATTTGAATCTAGTTGTTGAATTTAATTTATTTGTTTAGGGATAGTTATTAGGCAAGAGTGGTTTCTATAGAGTGTGACCTTGGTGAGTTCAGTTTATCCTGAGTGAGAAAGAAAGAAAGAAAGAAAGAAAGAAAGAAAGAAAGAAAGTTCCAGGAAAAAAAAAAAAAAAACAAAAACAAAAAAAAACAAAACAAAACAAACGCCAAAAGAAAAAAAAGCTTACAAACTCGTTCATAAAAAAAGAGAGAAAAAAACTACAGTTTGGACCAAGGTCAATATATCAAGAGCTTTCTTGTACCATAATTAAGCCCCTTTAGAAACGGCTTTCTCTTCTCATCAATATACAGTATTAAATGGAAAGCTTCAGTTTTGCAGACAAAGCCGGAGAGTTTAAGTGGATCATTAGTTGATTAACAGGCATGCAAGGAAAAGGGCTATTTTACACGCCGACAACCCTCGGGGTCAGTGAACTGTCTACAAAACTGCCAAAAAAAGTTGAAAAGAAATTTACGTTTCATGGAATTTTCTATTGAACAATTCTTAAGTGAGACGCTTTTCGTGCTTAATCATAAGTATCTTGTTTAAATACATTTATTATATATCAATTGTATGAAATGGAATAAATTCAATTAGTTCCTATCTCGGCGTTTTTAGTTCTGTCGTTTTTCGTCGTTTCTTAATTTTTTTAGTTTTGTCGTGCTCTTAGGATTTTGTTTTGCCTTTTTTATTGCTATTTGCAACTTCCAATTCGATCATGTAACAAAGGTTGTCAGCAATAGCTATTTTAAAATTGTTATAAACATCGTAATACAAAGACGATTTGTTTATTTGCATTTCATTTCATTTTATTCAATGTTGTTTTCGGCAAAGCCATTCAAATGCTAATTGCTAGAACGTTCTATTTTCTCTTAGACACGGAAAAGTGAAACTTATTTAAAATAAATATTTTTTTCTTAAAGTTTTAAACTTGTAAAACGAGGACGGTTTGTTTATTTTTGTTTTATTTTATTCAAAGGTATTTTCAGCGAGGCCATCCAAATCATAGAACGTTTTATTCAATCTTTTAGACACGAAAAGTAAAACTTATTTAAAAGAACTTGATTAATTGTTTGTAAGTTTAAGCCTTGTTAAAAAAAAGAACGATTTATGTATTGGTATTTTATTTCAATTTCGATGCTTAGTTTCCTTGCTCCAAAGTAAATCTAAATCTCTTAATCTTAGCACTTTGCAGAATTCATCTTTAATAAAAAACCTTTTAAAAATAGGTGTAAGCAAGACTTACTTGTGCCACATGATATGATATCAGTTTTTTTTTTAGCGTATAGTTCGATACGTGAATTCAATTCAATTCGAAATTTCAAAGTACCCGGCTGAGTCAAATATAACCGAGCTTATTTAATTGTCATCAGAATTTTGCAATAATTTGAATTAAGTTCAACAATGAAACAACATCAATTATGGTCGACCCAGAATTATTGATATATTTGGCACGAGCGAAGGGCAGCTTTTAAACTAGAGTCATGAGGAAAGTACATAAATTGAAGTCATTTATTTTAACGACTAGAGACAATTAGCTTCAAAGAAATTTTTAAAAGAATAGGAATTTCTTGCTTTTAAGTAAGTGTTAGCATAAATGTGTTTGTTGTTGTTATATTATATCAAAATTTACTTTGAGGTCAAGCTGTGTCTAAAAACGGTTTTAAAATTGATCTGATTTCTTTTCATAGCAAGTGGCTTTTTTGCTGACTCATACAGACTAAGAAAATGAATAAAAAATACGTATCGTATAATTGGAAAATTACGTAACAAGATCCGTGAATGATCGGTAGTTTGACTATTTATAGTGATCTATGTACACTAGAGAAAATGTTTTGCTCATGCTTGCATTTCAGTACTTCTTTAGTTTAATCTCGTACCCAGAGCCCTTATTATTTACTGGGCATGCTCGACGAAATAACAATTATTTTGTCGAGCATGCGCAGTAAGCCAGTGATAAGGACTCTGGCTACGAGAGTGGCTTTAATTCCAAGAATTCCAAGGGGTTTTAGAAAAAAAAAAAATTTTCATTTTCTCCGAATATACAAAACAAAATTGTGAGTATAACTTAGAGACAAAGATACTGCATTAACAAACAAAGCTAGCTGTATGAAAGAATTCAAGAACTGACCGCTTTAATTAGTTTTGGCATTTCATAAAGTTCATTTTGTAAATCTATAAAGATTAAAGTGCTACTCTGACGAGAATCGCTCAAACTTGGATTCAGCTGAAACTTCCTAAGAATACTCTTTAAAGGTCCAATAATCACTGTATGAAGTGTTTTCTCGATATTCAGGACGAAAGTATGATATTTTTACGATTATTTTTTGGAGTCTGTGACGTCATACACTCAACATCGAACATCGCTCCATACATTTCATTGTAGTTTATGATCAAAATATTAGTAGCAAAGGGAGAAAGAAATACCCAAACACCCCAAAATATAAATTATAGTCACAAGTAATGTGAAATAAGCACATTAGCCACCCTTTGGGCTTCATAGGAATAAAATAAATTAAGGATTTATGTACAAAGAAATGAATGGAGCGATGTTGAGTCTATGATGTCACAGACTCCAAAAAATAATCGTAAAAATATCATACTTTCGTACTGAATATCGAGAAAACACTTCATACAGTGATTATTGGACCTTTAAAGAGTATTTTTAGGAAGTTTCAGCTGAATCCAAGTTTGAGCGATTTTCGTCGTAGTAGCACTTTAAAGCAACACACATTTCCATATTTTTACTGTAGTAAGAAAACGTTTTGTGTGGCAGACTAGGAGCATGCGCAGATTGTCATTTACTCGAGTCGGATCAATGTAAGTGAACCGAAATTAATGAAATAAAAAATCCAATGAAGATGCTAAGTTATGAATTTCATCATTGATGTTTTATTTGTTTCTTTTCAGAATAATATTATAATCATCGTCAAACGGAGGGCTTGCTTCAAAGTTCTTATCCACCAAGAAGGCAATGCTGCTAGAACATGGTGACTGCTCGTCATGAAGGAGTGGCAAGAATAGACTTGCGTTCAATAATCTTACTCCAACAAGCTTGTAAGGATGGAAACATCCAGGTCTTGAAAAAAATTGGTAACAAGCTCTCGAATATTGATCTCAAAGCAAATGGCATGGCCTTAATACATATCGCATCAAGACACGGAAACATCGATACAGTCAGATATCTGATCTCGCTGGGTGCTAATGTTAATACTGTTGATGATGATGGACTTACACCCTTGCATTGGGCAAGTAAAGGCGCCCATACAGAAGTTATGGAATTACTTCTTAGAGCTGGAGCAAACTGCAACGCTCGATCCAAGAATGGCACAATGCCCGTTCACTTAGCTGCAAAGAGCGGTAGCGATAAAGCTGTGCATATACTGATTACTAATGGCGCTGACGGCAACGCAGTCGACAAAGAAGGGCGTAACCCACTCTACCTAGCGAGCGAAGCAGGACATGTGTCTGTCATTGATATTCTAATTCACTATGGTTTCCAGCAACACTTACCGCTTACGGATGGAAATACTCCAGTCCACAAAGCTGCCATGAACGGACACTTGGGAGCCGTTGACTTTCTAATTAAACAGGGAGCTGATAAAAACGCTGTTGACAAAGATGGATGGAACCCACTCCACTCTGCCTGCCAAAAAGGCCATATCGGTGTTATAGAGACGCTTCTTTCTAATGGCATAAAAGCTGATTCACGAATTAACGGAGGATGTACACCCGTAATGATTGCGGGCTGCCATGGCTACCCTGAGGCAGTCGACTTTCTTGCCAACAAAGGCGCAAATGTTCGATCTGCAGATGAATTTGGATGGACAGCTTTGCATTTTGCAAGTCTAGGTGGCCATATTCCTATAATTCGCTTGCTTTTAAAACTCGACGCGGACATTAATAGGCAAACAAGGCAGGGTTCAACTGCGCTACAAATCGCGGCCCGGTACGGACACCACGAGGTAATCTACTATCTGCTAAGGAAAGGCGCAGATGTGCATGCTACTGATAAAGAAGGATGGACAGTCCTTCATTACGCAAGCCAAGGCGGAAAACTGTTAACTAAAGCCTTAGAAGTCATAGTTCAAAAAGGTGTCGATTTAAATGCTCCTTCAAATTCAGGCATAACTCCTTTACATATAGCATCAAGGCACGGGCATCAGGAAATTTTAGAATTTTTATTGGAAAACGGGGCTGACTTCCAAATTGAAGACAAAGAAGGCTGGAATGCCTTTCACCATGCGTGCAAGGGTGGACACACAGACGTTATCGAGACGCTTTTTCACAAAGGTCTAGATATTAACACACGTACTAAATGCGGCCTGACACCTGTGTGTATTGCGGCTCTACGTGGTCATCGTGAGGTGCTGGAGTTTCTTCTTCCTCGTGGTGGTGATCTTCATGTTGCAGACAACAATAGCATGACAGCTCTACACTATGCTAGCAAGAGTGGAGAAATAGGTGTGATAAAGATGCTCCTTGAACATGGTATGGATATAAATGCTCAAACAGAGAAATTTGTTTCGCCTCTGCATAGTGCGGCTGGTGCTGGGCAACTGGAGGCAGTAAAGTACCTCATTGATCAGGGAGGGGATTTCGCCCTGATGGATGAAAATGGATGGAGTACTCTACATTTTGCAAGTCAGGCAGGCCATTTATCTGTAATAAGTGAGCTTATTGACCATGAGGCTGACCCAAACTGCCGAACATTCGAAGGTTTTACACCTTTACACCTAGCGATACAGAATAATAAGCTAAATGCTATAAGAATGTTGCTTTCTAAAGGTGCTGATGAGTACGAGACGACACAAGCAGGTCTCAATTCACTACATATTGCCTGTGAATACGGCTTTGTTTCAATAATAGAGTTACTTCTTGAGCTTGGAGTGAACGTGAATAGCACCACAACTAAAGGCTCTACTGCATTACACATTGTAGCAAGTCGTGGTCACGTTGCAGCTGTTGCACCGTTGTTGTCACGCAATGCTGATTTGCGAATGGAAGATTCGAACAACTGGACGCCACTTCATATAGCTTGCATCGAAGGCCATCTAGAAGTCGTTAAAGCTTTGCTGCAGCACGGCTTGGAGCCAGATATAAAAAACACAAAGAGTATAACTCCACTGCACTGCGCATCACAACATGGCCACCCTGAAATCATCGACTTCCTTCTTACTAAAGGCGTGGATATGAACGCCACAGACGATGCAGGCTGGAATGCGTTACACTTTGCTAGCAGCGAGGGCAAAATTGATGTCGTTAAGAGCTTGATTAAACTTGGCGCTCAACCAGATTGCCCAACATATGACGGCGTAGCACCTATACACATAGCCTCTAAGAATCGTCACTCTGAGGTAATTGACTTTTTAATAGAGCAAGGTGCAGACAAGCATATTGTAGACAAAAAGGGATGGAACGCGCTGCATTATCTTGCTAAAGATGGGAGCGTCAAAGAAGCAGAGGTACTCTTGAACCATGGTGTTGATATTATCGTCAAGAGAACATACGATGGTGATACGGCTCTTGCAATTGCCGAGAAGGAAGGCAACAACGCGATGCAGCAGTACCTACATGGATTTATGTTTAAGCATTTTGGAATAACTGGAGATGAAGCAGATGGTGCAAAACAAGGTGCTTATTGCGTAATTTTATGAAATAAGTCCATAAACTCTGGAGAATAATTCAGATTGATTTGAGTGCGCTTACTGAATGTGAAAGCTGTTTATAGATCCGAGTTAAAACTAAATGTGTCGGCGTGCATCTGAACAAATTCTTTGCAAATGATTGGCATAGCGGCAGATTAAAATTATGACTAGAATTCCAAAACATTGTTCTAATGCAAAGAGCTCATCATATCCGAAAGCTGCATCAAACAAGGAAACAAAAGCAAAATATAGATAATCAGATGAAATGCCTTACTTAACCTGAATAAAAGCTAGTGATATCTCTAAAAGATACTGGACACTGAATTCAAAAGCCATGGCTTTACAGATGCGAAAAACACAGACAAGCTCTAACAGCCAACTAACAGCCATATGACTTGAAAAGGATAAACCAAGCCAGACAAAGAGAAATATAATACAGCAAAGAAAATTCCATTAGTGAGTGGAGATAACGTGGTTATCTCGGTCCTTGTTATTTCCATTATAATTATAAAGATTTTTTCGTTTCTTTGGTTGTTTTTTTTTTCCTTTTCCTTTTTATTTTCTTGACTAGGTAGTTTGTGATTTGTCGCGAAGATATACTCAATTACAAAATTATTACCGGGTTCAAAACTTTAAAAAAAAGAAGCTGAGTCCGAAAGGTATTCTGGGAAATGACCAAAATTTCCTCCCGATGTATTTATTTGAAGAGTAAAGAGTCGATATGGAACATGTGTTAAAAGTGCAAAAATGTGTGAACATTCCACGCGTTGTATCAATAGATATCTCTAATTAACGTATTGCCCATGTACTGTTTTAGGAGCAGGCGTAGCTCAGTTGGTTAGTGCGCAGCCATCAGAGCTAGAGGTCCAAAGTTCGATCCTCAGGAACTCCACGTCGGTTTCGACTTCTCTCTGTTCTGTGTAGCTTTGATTAGCTTTAAATACCCGTAAAAAGGAGCACTGATAGTTAGAGGGGGTAGAGGTCGCACCTTCGAGCGCATTAAACATGAGCCCTTGGCTCTGGAGAATTGGGCAACAACTCCCCGCGTCATCGAAGTAAAATAAATCACCTTTACCTTTCACCTTCTTTTTTACCATTTCGGTCTCAGTTCTATGTTTTGAAACAGGAAATGATTTTGATATTGATGATATGGAACATGTTAATATATCAAAGAGAATAGGATATTTTTTCTTTTAAAAATATTTATCTTATTTTTAGTTCTATAGTCTTTTTGTTCTTAATATATTTCGAACAGAAAATCCTTTCCTAACAAGAGGATTATCATGGGATTATCAAAGAATGACATGCAATTCCCTACGTTATGATACGCGACTAATAAGCTTAAGGTTTCAAGGTTTAAAAATGTTTTCTTGGTTTTAGACGGAGCTTTGCTCTCAAATACGTTAAGAATGAGGTTTAGGAGCTACCAAAATCTCTTCTTATTTTTGTATTAAATTATGCTTTTCCCTGAAAATCTCGAGAAATTTGAGAGTTAGATGAGAAATATTCCAGAGGTCAAGTTTGTTCAAAAAGAGAATGAAGAAGTTTGGTTTCTTGAACAGTTTGGCGCATGGGCGTAAGTTTTGAGTCCAGTCCCAAATGGTTCAATACAATGCAAAACCGATAAAAACGCGGATATGTAATAACTTTGACAGTTCTTTTAAGAGCTGCGACTTTAATTCAATCAACATAGAATATGATATGCGTAAATTTAAAAAAATGCTTTTAAAACATTATTGAAAACTACATTTGTTACGGGATTTAGTGAAGTGAAGTGAAGTGAAGAAATTATTCTTACAAGCATAAAAAAATCGTTTATAAAATGCTATTGGTTTATAAATTACTTTGATACTCCTTCAAATATTTCTTCTAAATTCAAATTTATTTCTTATTAGTTTTGTATTATATAATTATTGCAATTTGATAACTATTAGTCTAGAACTAAACGGAGCGCGAGTTAATAGTAAACATCACTAATAAAGAGATTTAACACCGACAAGGTCTGGAAAATGGACCATATATCCTAGAAGACGCACCGTTGGTATTGTTGTATGCGTTGTATCGACAAATACTTGATTCAAAAGCTTTGCTTGAAATATAAGTGAGGTGCATCTCTTCAATGGGATTATAAACACAGAGAGGCCACACTGCTTGTTGGCATAACAAAAGAACTAACGTGCTGGCTAATGACGTCACACAAAGTTTAAAAAATTATGGAACATTGAAACTTTAAAGTTCAAGATTATCCTAACGTTACCTAACCTTACCCTAAAGCTAACCTTACCTTACCCTAGACCTAACCTAACCTAATCTTACTCTAGACCTAACCTAACCTAACCTTACCCTAGACCTAACCTAACCTAACCTAACCTAACCTAACCTAACCTAACCTTACCTTACCTTACCCTAGACCTAACCTAACCTTACCCTAGACCTAACCTAACCTAATCTTACTCTAGGCCTAACCTAACCTTACCTTACCCTATCCCTTGGGAATCTGCATCCGCCAGCAGTTTTGCATCGTGTGTTTTTTTGCCAATATTAGTTGATGTAATACATTCTTAGATGACATTAGATTTATTGAAATTTTTTACGCTCTAGCAATCTAACATTGTGTTTGAAACAATAAAACAGCTATTACCTCATTATTCAGTATCATACCTGTTCAATACTTATCAACCCACCTCAAAACTGGAAGGTCCCAAATGCACATTCCAGGGTAGAAAGGGGTTGACAGGCATCCATTGAATCTTCACTAGCTTCACCGTTGGTACGGTTTTATCGATTTACGATCCCCTTCTTATGACTGAACCAATCACAATGCCTTCAGGTTCTAACTAATGAAGATTAGTAGTTTTCTCTGCTATTTCCCTGTAGAGGTTGTAACGCTAGCTACCATGTAATGTAGAATAAGTTACGTTTCATTATAGTTACAGGTGTGCGTAAACTATTTTACTGACGGATTCATTAATCTTCTACCTGGTGAAGCTGAATAATCTCTGCTATTTCCTTGTAGAGGTTGTAACTCTAGCTACCATGTAATGTAGAAAATATTACGTTTCATTATAGTTATAAGTGTGCGTAAACTATTTTACTGACGGATTCATTAAAGTTCTAGCTACCTGGTGAAGTTGAATAATCTCTGCTATTTCCCTGTAGAGGTTGTAACGCTAGCTACCATGTAATGTAGAATAAGTTACGTTTCATTATAGTTATAAGTGTTCGTAAACTATTTTACTGACGGATTCATTAATCTTCTACCTGGTGAAGCTGAATAATCTCTGCTATTTCCTTGTAGAGGTTGTAACTCTAGCTACCATGTAATGTAGAAAATATTACGTTTCATTATAGTTATAAGTGTGCGTAAACTATTTTACTGACGGATTCATTAAAGTTCTAGCTACCTGGTGAAGTTGAATAATCTCTGCTATTTCCCTGTAGAGGTTGTAACGCTAGCTACCATGTAATGTAGAATAAGTTACGTTTCATTATAGTTATAGGTGTGCGTAAACTATTTTACTGACGGATTCATTAATGTTCTAGCTACCTGGTGAAGTTGAATAATCTCTGCTATTTCCCTGTAGAGGTTGTAACTCTAGCTACCATGTAATGTAGAATAAGTTACGTTTCATTATAGTTACAGGTGTGCGTAAACTATTTTACTGACGGATTCATTAATGTTCTACCTGGTGAAGTTGAATAATCTCTGCTATTTCCCTGTAGAGGTTGTAACGCTAGCTACCACGTAACGTAGAAAATATTACGTTTCATTATAGTTATAAGTGTTCGTAAACTATTTTACTGACGGATTCATTAAAGTTCTAGGATCAATGTGTCTATCTGGGATATCGTATACGATCTCATGACATCGTACACGATCTCATATCCAACACGTTTCATCTGATCGTACACGATCAGTTTCGTTGTGTGTAGATAATCGTACACGATCAGCTTTAATATCGTACACGATCACTTGGTTGGTTACATTTACAATCGTACACGATATAATTTTGGATTTCGTACACGATCAGTTTCGTTGGTTACATTTACAATCGTACACGATTCAGCTTTGATATCGTACACGTTTCGGGATAAATAACTTTAGGGCTCCAAAACGCGCATGACTATGGATATAACATCACTGGTGACGTAATGATAATGATCATTCATCCATAAATACCGGACATAGATGGGAAAAGCGATAAATATTGGGATCCAAATATTGGATAATACATGGAAAAGGAAAAGAGACTAAAGGGATAAAACATAGATGGGAGTACTAAAGGAATAAAACATAGATGGGACTAAAAGAATAAAACATAGATGGGACTAGAGGGATGAAACATAGATGGGACTAAAGGAATGAAACATAGACGGGACTAGAGGAATAAAACATAGATGGGACTAAAGGGATGAAACATATATGGGACTAGAGGGATAAAACATAGATGGGACTAAAGGGATGAAACATATATGGGACTAAAGGGATGAAACATAGACGGGACTAGAGGGATAAAACATAGATGGGACTAAAGGAATAAAACATAGATGGGACTAGAGGGATGTAACATAGACGGGACTAAAGGGATGAAACATAGATGGGACTAAAGGGATAAAACATAGATGGGACTAGAGGGTTAAAACATAGATGGGACTAAAGGGATGAAACATATATGGGACTAAAGGGATGAAACATAGACGGGACTAGAGGGATGAAACATAGATGGGACTAAAGGGATGAAACATAGACGGGACTAGAGGGATGAAACATAGATGGGACTAAAGGGATGTAACATAGACGGGACTAAAGGGATGAAACATATATGGGACTAAAGGGATGAAACATAGACGGGACTAGAGGGATGAAACATAGATGAGACTAAAGGGATAAAACATAGATGGGACTAGAGGGATGAAACATAGATGGGACTAAAGGGATGAAACATAGACGGGACTAGAGGGATGAAACATAGATGGGACTAAAGGGATGAAACATAGATGGGACTAGAGGGATGAAACATAGATGGGACTAAAGGGATGAAACATATATGGGACTAAAGGGATGAAACATATATGGGACTAAAGGGATGAAACATAGATGGGACTAAAGGGATAAAACATAGATGGGACTAAAGGGATGAAACATAGAGGGGACTAGAGGGATGAAACATAGATGGGACTAAAGGGATAAAACATAGATGGGACTAAAGGAATGAAACATCTATGGGACTAAAGGGTTAAAACATAGACGGGACTAGAGGGATGAAACATAGACGGGAGTAAAGGGATGAAACATAGACGGGACTAGAGGGATAAAACATAGATGGGACTAAAGGGATGAAACATCTGTGGGACTAAAGGAATAAAACATTAATCTCTTTGCAGAGGATTATTGCATGAGGGAAAAGCTTTTCAACTTCACCAGGTAGAACATTTATGTTTCATTATAGTATAAGTGTGCGTAAACTATTTTACTGAAGGATTCATTAATGCTCTACCTGGCGAAGCTGAATAATCTCCGCTATTTCCCTGTAGAGGTCGTAACCCTAGCTACCATGTAATGTAGAATAAGTTACGTTTCATTATAGTTATAGGTGTGCGTAAACTATTTTACTGACGGATTCATTAATGTTCTAGCTACCTGGTGAAGTTGAATAATCTCTGCTATTTCCCTGTAGAGGTTGTAACTCTAGCTACCATGTAATGTAGAATAAGTTACGTTTCATTATAGTTATAGGTGTGCGTAAACTATTTTACTGACGGATTCATTAATGTTCTAGCTACCTGGTGAAGTTGAATAATCTCTGCTATTTCCCTGTAGAGGTTGTAACGCTAGCTACCATGTAATGTAGAAAATATTACGTTTCATTATAGTTATAAGTGTTCGTAAACTATTTTACTGACGGATTCATTAATGTTCTAGCTACCTGGTGAAGTTGAATAATCTCTACTATTTCCCTGTAGAGGTTGTAACTCTAGCTACCATGTAATGTAGAAAATATTACGTTTCATTATAGTTATAAGTGTTCGTAAACTATTTTACTGACGGATTCATTAATGTTCTAGCTACCTGGTGAAGTTGAATAATCTCTGCTATTTCCCTGTAGAGGTTGTAACGCTAGCTACCATGTAATGTAGAATAAGTTACGTTTCATTATAGTTATAAGTGTGCGTAAACTATTTTACTGAAGGATTCATTAATGCTCTACCTGGCGAAGCTCGTAACCCTAGCTACCATGTAATGTAGAATAAGTTACGTTTCATTATAGTTACAGGTGTGCGTAAACTATTTTACTGACAGATTCATTAATGTTCTAGCTACCTGGTGAAGTTGAATAATCTCTACTATTTCCCTGTAGAGGTTGTAACGCTAGCTACCATGTAATGTAGAATAAGTTACGTTTCAATATTGTCATAGGTGTGCGGAAACTATTTTACTGATGGATTCATTAATGTTCTAGCTACCTGGTGAAGTTGAATAATCTCTACTATTTCCCTGTAGAGGTTGTAACTCTAGCTACCATGTAATGTAGAATAAGTTACGTTTCATTATAGTTATAAGTGTTCGTAAACTATTTTACTGACGGATTCATTAATGCTCTACCTGGCGAAGCTGAATAATCTCCGCTATTTCCCTGTAGAGGTCGTAACCCTAGCTACCATGTAATGTAGAATAAGTTACGTTTCATTATAGTTACAGGTGTGCGTAAACTATTTTACTGACGGATTCATTAATGTTCTAGCTACCTGGTGAAGTTGAATAATCTCTACTATTTCCCTGTAGAGGTTGTAACGCTAGCTACCATGTAATGTAGAATAAGTTACGTTTCATTATAGTTATAAGTGTGCGTAAACTATTTTACTGAAGGATTCATTAATGCTCTACCTGGCGAAGCTGAATAATCTCCGCTATTTCCCTGTAGAGGTCGTAACCCTAGCTATTATGTAATGTAGAATAAGTTACGTTTCATTATAGTTACAGGTGTGCGTAAACTATTTTACTGACGGATTCATTAATGTTCTAGCTACCTGGTGAAGTTGAATAATCTCTACTATTTCCCTGTAGAGGTTGTAACGCTAGCTACCATGTAATGTAGAATAAGTTACGTTTCATTATAGTTATAAGTGTGCGTAAACTATTTTACTGACGGATTCATTAATGCTCTACCTGGCGAAGCTGAATAATCTCCGCTATTTCCCTGTAGAGGTCGTAACCCTAGCTACCATGTAATGTAGAATAAGTTACGTTTCATTATAGTTACAGGTGTGCGTAAACTATTTTACTGACGGATTCATTAAAGTTCTAGCTACCTGGTGAAGTTGAATAATCTCTGCTATTTCCCTGTAGAGGTTGTAACGCTAGCTACCACGTAACGTAGAATAATTTCCGTTTCAATATTGTCATAGGTGTGCGTAAACTGTTTTACTGACGGATTCATTAATGTTCTACCTGGTGAAGTTGAATAATCTCTGCTATTTCCCTGTAGAGGTTGTAACGCTAGCTACCACGTAACGTAGAATAAGTTACGTTTCAATATTGTCATAGGTGTGCGTAAACTATTTTACTGACGGATTCATTAATGTTCTACCTGGTGAAGTTGAATAATCTCTGCTATTTCCCTGTAGAGGTTGTAACGCTAGCTACCACGTAACGTAGAATAAGTTACGTTTCAATATTGTCATAGGTGTGCGTAAACTATTTTACTGACGGATGCATTAATGTTCTACCTGGTGAAGCTGAATAATCTCTGCTATTTCCCTGTAGAGGTTGTAACGCTAGCTACCACGTAACGTAGAATAAGTTACGTTTCAATATTGTCATAGGTGTGCGTAAACTATTTTACTGACGGATTCATTAATCTTCTAGCTGGTGAAGCTGAATAATCTCTGCTATTTCCCTGTAGAGGTTGTAACGCTAGCTACCACGTAACGTAGAATAAGTTACGTTTCAATATTGTCATAGGTGTGCGTAAACTATTTTACTGACAGATTCATTAATGTTCTACCTGGTGAAGCTGAATAATCTCTGCTATTTCCATTTAGAGGTTGTAACGCTAGCTACCACGTAACGTAGAATAAGTTACGTTTCAATATTGTCATAGGTGTGCGTAAACTATTTTACTGACGGATTCATTAATCTTCTAGCTGGTGAAGCTGAATAATCTCTGCTATTTCCCTGTAGAGGTTGTAACGCTAGCTACCATGTAATGTAGAATAAGTTACGTTTCAATATTGTCATAGGTGTGCGGAAACTATTTTACTGACGGATTCATTAATGTTCTACCTGGTGAAGTTGAAAAGTTTTTCCCTCATGCAATAATCCTCTGCAGAGAGATTAAAGCTACCAATACTAAAAAATCCCTTACGCTGACAGCCATGTTCTCAGTATCGTTTTGTAGAACTACATATGCGAGAGATAATAGCTATATTTTGGACAGGCTTGTCCCGCATGATCTACAGTTGAAGATAAATGTTTCTATTTATTCTTCGAGGTGTACAAGAACCCCATAAAGATGAATGGCACTCCTTCGTGCTGTTGCCCATTCGATTTCCTGGTTGCTGAATTTCGGATCAATCTCGTTTTCGGCACCGACGGTCTGTTGACCAACCTTGTAGCTGTCAGGTTTGATCCACAACTGAAAAACAACCTTGGCTTTATAGGTCTTCTTCGTTTGTGGATCCTCGAACCTGGTAAAATAACAAAATTGTCCGCAAAAGCCTTTAGATTCATTTATGTAACACGTGAATCCTTTGTAAAACAATAGAAAGTAGGGATCATATGAAGTCAATATTCGTCCCCAAGAGTGCAGTCTATCTCATTATGAATTTTATTCACTGTTTGGTGATATATCGTTTCTCATAAGCAAAGGCTTTGTATTATTTTATTGATATAACTATATTGTATCGTGCATGTGCTGAAATCTTCTTATATCATTCTAACTTCTACTTATAACATCGAAGCTCGTTACTTAATATTTTAAGATAAATCATGCGGGTGAATTATTGACGATCTGCTTAGGTGCTTGATTGATGCTTTTATTTATACTATCATAATATATCTTAATAGCATATGGTTAATTGATGACCCCTTGCGCCGAATGTTATTTTTACTTTAATGCATTGATACATACTATATTGTGAAACGTATTAAGAAAGTGCCAGTGATACATGCACACTGATCATGATTCTCCCATGTGAGTGATCCTAGACTGCATCTATATAATAGTCAGGCGGATATGGACGCGGATATTGTGCAAAATCTTTCACGTCAAGACTGAAAATGGGTATTGGAAATTTAGGGATATTATTCTGTGAATTGACCAACATTAAATTTGGTATTGGTGAATCCATGCATCCCTCACGTAAAGTAATAAACAGTATTTTTATTGCAAGTCCATGACATTTGGCATCCTAATAAACCGAAAAGATTTTTCGGAATCCAAAAGTATGTCACTCACACGAGCAAAGTGTTCTCGATAATAAGAAAGAAAAAGTGGCGAACGACAGAGAAAGACAGTCTTGAAGAAAATGGAGGATGGGAAATGTATGATAGATAACAAAAAAATTATCCTTCCAAGTTCAATGCCTCCATAATCAAAGGTTTCCATTTAATAAAAAGAAAAAACAATTGATGACTGTATCTTCATGACCTACTTGTAAAGGACTTACCTCTTGGACTTAGCGTAGACTTCTAGCCCAGAGTATCGAATACTTGGTGATACGAAGATCTGCTTGGTGTTGAATCCTTCAGGCTTGTTGTCATCGGTAAAGTGTCCATCTACCTCAGATAATCTTCTTCCTTCCAGAGTCTCGTCACCTGATAATGTTATTATTAAGTTAATATTCCAGTTTCGAATTCCCTGTTGGTTAGGGTTAGCCTTGATTTTGTGTAGAATATTCACGTGTTCCAGTGAAAGTCCGTGGAATTGCAAAGTGTTACCGTTTGTATTTGTGAATATTCTAACGGTAAAATGGCCCTTAGTAAGCAGTCTGTTATCAAGGAACACTATTGTACGGATTTGAAAATGGTCTAGAAAATGGTCTAACTTCAGGTAATTAACTTTAAGATGATGGCTATGGTGGCTATTATTGGAAGAATCAGGTAAAAAAGGCGATTAGAATTCAAACAGAAAGTGAAAAAAAGAAAAAGAAGAAAGAATGAACAAACAAATGAAAATAGATGAGTGAATTAACTATGAATGAACACTGACAGACAAAAGAGGGTAAGGAAACGTATATTGAATACTGTATCCAGTGTACACCTAATTCAAAAAACGTTGTCATCGCCAAAGGCGATAGGCGATAGGCCATTCCGACTTGGAAATCGTTTCGTTGAATACAAAGAACATGGAGTCAGTTTCAGCACGAAGGTCCTTGTTCTTGACGAGAATACGAAGAAGAAACACAAGTCATTCCAGCTATTTTTGGATCTTGGAATGACATAAATCCTATCGCTTTTCGCCTATCGCCTCTGGCGACGACAACGTTTTTTTTGAATTAGGTATATACTGAATATAGTGGTTTTACGCCAGCCACGTTGAGGGCAAAATATTTGTACTTTTTACCTTGGTGAAATGAAATCTTTTCTAATGCACAAACATTATACTGAGTTTTCCCACCGTTCAAAATGGCAGTCTTGAAATCCCTCATTATGTGTTCCTAACAGTAGAGGGCTTTATCCACACCAGACTAGCTCAACGTATTGGACCCGAGGCTGGGATGTGGGTGCTTCCATATATAGGAAGGGCGGGGATGCACTTAGGGGAGTGAGCGTTGCGTGACGACACTAATAGCGGCTGCGTAGGAGACTACTAAAAGGTACGGACTGTCCCCCCGGGTTAATGGAGCATGGATTTGTTATCGGAGCTTTCCCGAGTGGACGCGATGATTGCATAACTGAGATATAGTGATCCTACCTGGCATAAGAAGTTTTCCATCTTCGAGTATTGACTTCACACTGTCTGGAGAAGTACCATGGTAAGCGACGTGCCAGTCTTTGTTACAATTGTGTACTAGAGCCGTTCTTTCCATCCTGTATACGAGTTAACCAATAAAAAAATGAATATTTTGCTTTTAAATAGTTTTAAAATGTTTAAACTGAGATAACATTAGTGCATCGGCGTATAGAGCAAGCATAACATTCATATTTCAGGTGTTACGGCTAAAAATAATGGCACTTAACAGAATGACAATTGTATTTACTTGAGTGCAGATCGAGCCCATCCTATCGGTATGGAATAGTCCTTGGCTGGTTTGCCTTGTGTGTAGTAGAGTTTCTCGTTGCGTGATGCGTGACATTCCGTGCAGTAGCATTTGTCAAACTTGTGGTCAAATAAAACATCTGTAACGCAAATGATGTCCAAAAAGATGCCACAACAGTAAATATTTGTATATGTCGCATATTTGATAATTGACTCTGATTGTCTCCGAACAGTCTATGAAGATGGAAAGTCCAAGCGTTCTTTTTTCGTCGCACAACCTCTTTGGTCTTCTTTATTTTGGGTGTATTGTTTTCTCATTTCAGGCAACATGTCATTCTCTTGAGAATACGTTCTCTGTTTGATTCGTATGATACTCTAGGAAATGACACGTGATCTGCAATGGAAAAGCCGTTTGCCAAAGGTAAACGGATCTATTTAAAAGTTTCAGAGTCGCAAGATAATGTAATGAATTAATTAGGCCATCAAAAAAAAAAAAAAAAAAAAGGATAATGGTAGTATCAACCTAATATTGATAAAATGAAAGGAGGATTCTAAATGCTCCTTGTGTCGAATGGTAATCAGCGAGAACGAAATGCATGGCGGGCATGGCACACCACACCACAGCACACCACAGCACACAACAGCACACCACAACACACCACAGCACACCACACCACACCACACCACACCACACCACATCATAACTAATTAAGGTGACTGCCTACTTTTGGAAATTGATTTAAGATTTTTCTAAAACTTCGATTTTCCGAATTAAAATTTAATGCTGATTTCAATCTGGAAAGAAAAATAGGGTGTCCCGAGCTCGTTTTCGAGATAATCAGCATTTAATGGAAGCCTACGCACGAGCTTTTGGAGTAAAAATTGCGCCACCGGAAGTGATTAGAAAAAAAATTAAGATGAATAAGATAATAGTTATTTGCAGACTATATGAATGCACGAACGAAGGCTAGTCAATCCTTCTACAATAATACATGGATATTTTCCACAAAAAGACAGAGAGATACATTGATTTGTCATATTTTGTAGTTTCGGTGCTCTTAAAAAATCTCATAAAGTCGAACAAAATTCCCTACAAAAATCTATTTTTTCATGTGTTCCTGATTTAAACTTTTCCTAAAATGTTGATATAACCTAGATTTTTAGGAGTTTTTTCGAATGAGCTATCAAAAAATATAGAGTCCCGTGCAAAATTTGAGGGTTTTGCGCTGTTGAAGCTCAAAACGCGTATGGTTCTTCAATAAAATCTTGTAGATTTTTCAGCGGTTTTTGAGCGCGCGCACATCGTGGGCTGAAATCGAACGTTCAAAAGTAGGCAGCCACCTTAAACCAAAAGGCTGGCCATATAAGCAAGGTCTTACCCTACCTTCATCTAATAGTCCCTTACCGTTAAGATTGAGTGATTTAATGAATAATCTGCATGTTTCTTTGTAAGCACAATTCTTCCTTGGTATCCCTTTTAATGATACTCCTTTGGGAAAAAAAACAAAAACCATAAAGCGAAACAGCCATTAACGTTTAGTAACTAATATAATTTAATAGCTATAAATAAATAATAATAATCTTCATTGCACATTTAACTAAATATGCTCCTGACCAGGAAAACTCTCTCACATTGGTGATGTTAAGAGAGGTCCTGGTCCTAGTTAAATGCATGCATTGTTCGAATAATTCCAATGTGAAGAGCATATATATCTTATATTCTTAATAATCTTTCAATGTATGCTGAACAATGAATTGGCTTATAGAGGGGCATCACGGCAGCATTGTAGGACAAGACAATTATTTTAAAGTATTTTTTAGAGTAACAATATTTTAGGGATAAAACGATTTTATTTTTTCTTTAAGAAATGTTTTCGTTATGCAAAAACGTTGCGGCATTGCTCTTGTCGTATAAGAGGGCTGCCGCAAAAACCCTTTATATTGAAGGCTCATAATGAGAGACAATCGTCTTACCTTGTTTCATAGGCTGTTGCTTTATTCTCAATAGAACTCTTTTAGCCGCGGCTGCGATGCTTTTGTTGGAGTTCTTACTCAACTCATTCAGCGTTGCCATAGCACCAGGATAATCACGTATCTTCTTTTTGCCTGGTTCAGAATTTGCAAGTAACCACAATGCATTAGCTGAGCATTCTTTGTCTATTGGGTCACCTTTCTTGATCACATCAAAAAGCGGAGGAATGACACCTGCATCAATCAAGTTCGCGCGGTTTTTCTCGTTGACCGCGATATTAGCAATCCCAGAGACGATCTCTAAGGCTGACCAAGTACAACTGCCTGATGCTCCTCTCAGACCTGGACTGTTTGCTGCGTTGACTAACATCCCCTGTATCTGCGATATTGTCTGCAAGTAATATTCTATATTAGTTTAATTCTTTATTTGACAGTTATATAACTTTCTGTCATTCCTAGCATCATTTAAGTACATGACGAAAGCAGGAAAGGTTTTTCACGAAAAAAGGTTTCATTTCCAAAATTTCTGCTATTCTGTTTTCCATGCAATATACGCTTATTTCAATAAAGTTAGTCTACTGAAAAGCTACAAAGCTGAGACCGGCAAGGATTATGGTTAGATACATTTTACATGTTTCAACCGCTCGTTGATAACTGTTGACGGACTTGAAATCTTTTACCATTTACAGTCTCACCTCTCCTCTGAGCATCCCCAACTGCTGCAGTTTTTGTCAAAAGCTTTACTTTTGAATATGAAATATTTAATAATGATAATAATAATAATAATAATAATAATAATAATAATAATAATAATAATACATTGAAATATTTCCCATGATTCTCAGCGATCACAGCTTTCTAGGTTTTTGGTGACTAACTTTATTGAAATAAGTATATATATCTGTCTTGAAACTCCTCTAATAGTTGGAGTAAAGCGGTAATATTATTTTTTGGCCGGGCTGCATGCCTGTTGTTGCAAAATATGCACTCAGGCTATACTATACTTTGTACAGACATTAGCTCCAAACTAGATCTACATTTTTCACCAGCTAATCCGGTCGTATATGCTCTAAAAGGAGTCAATAAAAGTTGGATGTCCGGATCTGAAGAATATACTGCATGGACGTAGAACCAAATTCCCTTACATGCTAGGCTGATGTTGCAAATGCACGGCACATGCACAAAACAGCAGGATGGCTCTTTAATGCTTGCTTATTTACCTTCGTGTCTGCATCAAGAAGATGACTTTGGTTGTCTTCAGTGATGTAAGACATCGCCAACAGTGCTGATATTACAACTTCCGATTCTTCGCATTTCAGGAATGGAGCAAGGATCTCTACGGCATTGATGTCACGAAAGACCTGACGATTCTCTGTTGCCTTAGCACAGTTGTGCAATATGTTGACGGCAGAATCAATGATTCTTTTCTGTTTCTATTAAAAATTTAGGGAAATTTGTAAATATATTTGTAAGCATTTGCTTTAAAACTGATTAATTGGGGTCTTTGGTCTCTTTAGTAACAATTTTGCAGTATACAGCTATTTGCAAAAATGTAAGTAAATTTAGGGTTTGTTGCATGTTGCTTTACCAAAAAATTAATTAAACTTGAAATGTATTATATTCATATGTAAATTATATCAGAATAATACCAGGAAAAAATATATATATACCAGAAAAAAATATATATATCAGAAAAACGTGCAGACAATGTTTGGGAAAATTTCATATGTGCAGACAATGTTTGGGAAAATTTCATATCATTTTTCGCTGATTGCATTCCTATCGCCCATGGTGCGTTTCAAGCTTGGTATGCAAAATACAACATGTAACATGAGGCAGAGAAACTGCAGCTAAGGACCTTTCAAAAAATAAAGTCAGTGTCATTGACAATACATTTACGAGCAGCAACAGGTTTTTGTTTTTGGATGTGTCTATATAATAAAAAACGAAAATTACATGTTGGCTTGAAGATATGATGGTTTTCTTCTCCGGTGTTGAAGCGTCACTTGAAGAAAAACTTCATATCTTTGATTTACCGTCTAACATCCTCTACTATACTAACACTGCTATTTCCATTGCATAGTTTTCTCCCAAAGCTTGACATATTGATATTTCAAGGCTATTTAGTCTATACCTCATCTCCAAAAGCTCCTGATGGTCCAATCCGCTTCAGATCATTGACAAACCTTCCCAAAAGCCCACATTTTCCAATTTCTTTGGCAATTTTCAAACTAGCGTCTGAATAATTCCAGAGAATGCTGCGCACAATGGTAATCCCAACCCAACCTTCTTCGCTTTCGATGCCAAGATCCGGTCGATCAAGTCTTTCCAGAAACTTTTTCAGTTCCGGTACTGCTCCAATATCTGACAGATGATCACCATATCTCTGTCGTACTGCGCGGTCCCGCGTATCTGTGTATGGCTCAAGGACACCTTGATATAGCATTTTAATTATCAAAAGAGGATTGAATGGCAGTTTCATTAGTTCGATGACCTTTTTCATCTGGACCATGACAATAATATGATCCTGCTCGACTGACTCCTCATCATCATTGCTTGATTGGGTTTCTGCGGTTCCTCCTGTTTTTCGTTATTTGTTTTTCAGTGGGACACAAGAAACAAAAATGAATGAGTGAATTTACCACTATGCCTCCCTTGATCCCATTTAAAGAAAGAAATTGTTCACAAAAGAAGAATCGATAGGATACCTGTGATGGTCACTTGTTCTGCCTGTCCATATATATCCACAACTCCGTACAGAACATCAGGGATTGTTTTGAAGCAGTTCCCAATGTCTTTGCCATTCAAGTAAAAGTGCAAACTGTTGTCCGATTTGCGCATCACACCAATTCGATCTCCTGTCTTTAAGACAAAACACGAGCATCAAATTTAGCTTAAGGGTGATTGCTGTATTTTATTTTAAACTCTCACTTAATAATCACTTCATGATCCGTGATGACGTTACAGTTACTACAGACGATACGGCCTAATATGACTATAGCGATGACTCTTGAGCACCACCCGGGAAGAGCAGAGAAAACATTGGGTTTTTGAAAGTAAATGAAAACATCTCGGAGGATCGTTATTTAATTCCAACCTTAGCTTACCTTTACGTGAGGGACTAAACATTTGCAGATAACTATTGCTACAATGACAGTAACTTTTACTCGTCCTTTTAAAGGTCATATGATACAGATTTCGAAAATAATATTATTTGAAAGCGATTTTCTATTTTGAAACAATACCAGAGCCTTAAACACAAATCGGGCACGATATGAAAAAATTCCAATGTCGGTTGATGTTTTACGGCATAAAAGACGAGATACTCAAACTTAAATATTCTTAACTCTTAACTTAAAAACTCACCGTTAAATTGCCCGTGTCGCGGCCTCTTTAACAGTTTTTTTCAAGTTTTTATTATAAACTGTTTGATTTCCTGCCCACATAAAGTTGCTTCCTTCGGTGAAGTCAAACAAGATTCGTGGAAAAGTGCTGAAGGAGCTACTACTATTAGTTGTAGCCCCAATAACAAGGCTGCCATCCCATCTATCAACCTTGCTGTCCAATCGAACTTCAAAGAGTTCGTTGTCTTTCAGTGGCTCAGAAGTGATAACGACACCATCACAGTAAGAACCAAGCGGACTATAATGAATCGAATCATTGGATTTTGAATTAATTTTAAGAAACTGACTACACGAGAAATTTGTTTATTTCTTTGTTCGTTTGCTCGTTCTTTCGATCGTCCGTTCGTTTTCGAATTTACAATTTCAGGACCAAAATACGCGACGTATATATTAGGCGCTTGACTGGATCCTAGAATGCACCCAAAATGGAAAAGAAATATTTACTTACTCGACGCGTTTGGCCTTCTTCCCTTCATACATGACTGCAACATTTTCACCGTGTTTATGACGGGCAAACTGGTAACGTTTAGACGCTTCCACTACAGAGCTATCCGAGTCGTTTCCTGGCGATCCCCTTGATTTTCGCCTAGAGTCCTCGCTCGCCTTTTTGGGGGCTTCAGATGGGTCCTCGGACGTTGTGCAATGAAATGCTATAGGACGTAGGAGGTTTGAAAGGATGGATTCTACAAATATGGAAGAAAATATATAAACGTTTGGCCTGAAACCCCAAATTAATGTTAGTATTTTATGATACCAAATGCTTTTTAAAGTTGTACTTACCACCCTTCCCCATGTATCTCATACGGATGTCACAGTTGCCGAAGATGGCGTTTACAATAGGGCACATTGGACGATCCAACTGTTTCGGTAGATCAGTAAAGGCAACACCTAAATGTACATCACTCGTTGAAAAACTGTAAGACAAAACAGTTAGTAAAAAGCAATATTTTACTTCCATTATCGTTGAAATATGGCGCGCGAGCTTTGATATTCTGTTCGCTGACTAGCATTTCAGCGGCCGTCAATAAAAGAACTGCAATAAAAAAACAATATATTAAGGGGAATTTTGGACTGAAATGAAGTGGTACTTGTAAGGCAGTAGCATTAAATTTGGGCTATGCCTCTAGGTTGCTTTCTCGACATTTTTCTAAATGGACATTGCGGAAAAACTTGAACTCTTGAATACGCAGGTACTTAGGGTTATATTTAATGATTCGAGTAGCACTTATAATGTATTACTGAAAAAGATGAACCTCAAATCTCTGATAACGAGAAGATTACAGGACATTGTAATAACTGTTTTCAAATGCCTTAATAATGTGGCACCATCATACTTAAGTTCACGCTTTGAGCATCGCCTTAGTTCATATAATTTAAGTGGGGTTAGGAAGCTGTGTGTACCTAAAGCGATTACCACTAGGTATGGGCTTCATTCTTTTACTTATTTAGGGGTTAAGCTTTGGAATTCTCTCAGGGATGAGCATAGGGCTCTGGATTCTATTAGTAGTTTTAAAACTAAAGTGAGGAAACTTAACTTTTTAAAATTATTGATCTTATTTTTTTTACACCTTCATTTATTTATCTACTTAAAATTTACTTTATTTAGTTTCTATATTTTTCGGAGATACTCGGGCTTTGTAGCTACTATACATATAAAGATCATGTATGTATGTATGTGTGTGTGTGTGTGTGTGTGTGTGTGTGTGTGTGTGTGTGTGTGTGTGTGTGTGTGTGTGTGCGGTGTGTGTGTGTGTGTGTGTGTGCGGTGTGTGTGTGTGTGTGTGTGTGTGTGTATGCGGTTGAGAACCTTTTGAATGAGCTGCATGCTCTGCTTTATATTACATATAGTGCTATATCCAATGATGTTGTTACCTTAGTGTCTTCTGGTCCATATCCAAGATTACAAAGAATGTATCAGGTACTTGGAATCCTGTTCCAACTGCTGGATAACTGCCCCTTTTCCCGCAATGCCAAAGTGTCTTGCTGACAATATCCCACCCCCAAGACTCGCTGTTGCTGCCAATAAGAGGCTCATAACCCAGAGACTGTAAAGGAGCTTTAGGTGTGGCCACTCCAACAATGGCGAATGTTCCTCTTTCTTCATTTTCCCAATTAATCTCCCAGACGTGTTGTCCATCTCGATACCTTTTTTTGCCTGAAAAATGAGGGCACCGTAAGAAAAATAAATATCAAATAGTTTGTTGCGCCTCAAATTAACTTCCCCAAAGTTCTTCTTAGTGCCTTTCCGAGGCTCATCTCGCAGTCCGCGCCGCTCATCATCAGTAAGTTAAATGGCGCGAGTGTGTTCCCTACTGAATCACGGATTAAAAAACAAACGAAAAAAATTGATCGCTCAGGAGCTACTATAAGGATATGATATTACCTCGTATACAGTCTGAAGTGAGGATTGAAAGTTGCCTTCTTGCCGTCAGTCTATCAGGCAGAACTACAAAGGGTGGTGAACAATCACTTGGATCCCAAGCGTGTTCTAGCATCTCTGATGAGCCATCCGACTCATTGGCAGCTTCTTGAAGGGCCTCCAACATTGCACTACGGAATAGGGCATCAGCCAAGTCTTGTCTAAGTCTCTTTTTTAAAGACTGCTTTGCTCCCATCTTAAATCACAGATGCAGGAGGTACTACTGACAAGTTAAAACACAAACAAATATAAACTACGTTCCTTGCTCAATGAGATAATCGTCAATACATTTGTTTATCCCTTTCCCTTCCATCCAACCATCCATCTACACCTATACGCATTCGCACATCTGCCACTAATGGTACATCAATAAAAATTGGAAGTACCACGTCCCCCGCGTAATCTCTCAGCCGACAAATTCTGCCTTATTCGTTCGTTTGTTCATTCCTTTATCCCATAGTTACACCACTTGACTTAGATAATCAAAGGCAGTCCAAGCACTGTACTTCTATAAAGAATGTATGTGGATTTTTGTGATCGAATTTTTTATAAGTTTAAGTTTAATAAATAACCTAAAAAACTTGATTTTATTATACAAGTATACAAATATACGTTTCTGCATTACATAGTAATCATGTGAATGTAAAATTCTGTTTATGGTATTAATAATTAATATTATTATTTGTATCTGTAAACTATTGAGCACAATAAAGATTGATTGATTGATTGATTGATTGATTGATTGATTGATTGAATAAAACGATATAAAACTTGAAAATGACATTTCATTGTTGACTACAGTCATCCCATTATTCCCAGGATGGAATAAAGGTTCTTGAGAAACGTTTAGTTCTGCATTCAATAAGAGGAAAAGTGCGTGGATTTCTCAGTCCACAAAATAATATCAAAATATGACTAAAAATTGCTTTCGTTCGCTAGGTCCGCGTAGCAAAACTCTTAATCAAAATAGCCTTACAATACTTTCTGCTCATAGTACAGCTCTTCTTCTCTCATTTACAGTATTAAATTTTTTTTTTTGAGTCGGACAATTTATAATATTTTAGCACAATGAAAAGCAAAGGGCACTAAGTTACATGGCTCGTCATTACATCTCAAAAACTGCGAGTTTCATCATGTGCCATCTCTCTAAATTTTATAAAATTATGGTCAATAGCTATTTGGAAACTGCCCTTTTGAAAAATGTATTTTTTATTTTGGGTAAATAATTGTGCGCTTTTTGCGACAGATTTTATTTTGGCTCATTTTACATGCAAAAATACTATGTTTGGCGATTGCGTGACTAAAGATTTTTCAAACTAAGTTCACTTGAAGCATTATTTCTCTTCAAATGTAATCTATAAACAGAAGAAAAAACATAAATATACAAACCTTTAACACAAAAAAGTGCTTTTCATGAGATATCAAGAATTCACAACCGTGAACGCTTCAGTTTACAACCGAGTCTCAAAATTCCCAAAATACAATCTATCAGATAACTCGTCAGTTAATAGCCCAACTTTCGTTCGTGTTTCTTTCAAAGTGATGGGGTGGTTTTCGATGAGCTATCCAGTTGACTAAAGTCGATTTCTACAGTGTCCGGTAGGTTCGTTATTCTAGTTGCACTTGCAAGTTGTTCGTTATCACTAATTTACACATTGTAACGAGGGAAAGTGACAGCTATATTATAATTACAGTCAAACAAGCTCACGCGTTGACCCCTAGAGTCGATTAATGATTTGAATTTTCGAATTTTGATTTCATTATTCAGTTGAAATTTACAACGTCGAAAACGGAGATATGAAAATTCCAATCAACTTTAAATTCAATATACGACATTTTGATTGGTTAATCAGTGCTAACACAGCAGGAAGACCAAGAAAACATGGCGGCCAGAAATAGTCTTGGCCGTGTTTATGTGCCGGGAAGGCCTTTACCTGATATTATTCGACAGCAAATTGTTCATCTCAGCAATAGCGGATTGTCCAATAAAGCAATTTCGTGACAACTGAAAATTTCTAGCTGGGGAGTCCAGAAAATACTTCAACATTATCGACGACATGGAACTGTGTCTCCATTTCGCCCAAGGCGGGAGCGTTCCATACAAAATTACTGACGATATCCTCCAAGTAATTGAGGCATGGAAATTACGAAACCTAGTGTGTATGCTTATGAAATAAGAGAGCGACTTCTGCTCGAAGGTATCTGTAATTTAGATGATTTACCTTCTTCATCACGAGTCGAATAATGAACTGAATTTTCATTTGAATATTGCAACATTGCATTATTCCGGTTCGTACGTATAAAAGGAATAATTGACTTATGATTTCATTAATCGAATCTAGGGGTCAACGCGTGAGCTTGTTTGACTGTAAACACGCAGTCGCTGCGAGAGCAAGTGTGTATTTTCTTTTGGTGTCGCAAGAACCGCGGAGCATAGATTTGAGTCGGGGAACTAATCTGCGGGTACAAGAGAGTGCCCCCTAAACCCCGTAAATTTTGAAAATGAGGTGAAAAAGTCTATCCTAAGAGTGGCTGGACCCCGGGGGGGGGGGGGGGGGGGTACCCCATATATGGACTATACGGGGATGATCCGCTGAACAGGGTATGGTTTCTCGAGCTTCTTGTCATGAACAGGGTATGCAATTTCACTAAAGGTCCAAGTTCTTCCTGACTTTCTTGACATATTCAGGGTTTCTACTTTCATATTGACCGAAACTGGTTATCATAGTCGTAAAAAAAAAAACGATACGCGAGATGACATGATAATTGAAACAGGAACTCACTGCAATTAATTATATCTTTTGTCATAAACAGCGTCTACAAACTTAATTTTTTGTCATGAACAAGGTACCCCTTTCAGAATCCCAGCGGAACACCCCTACCAAATTCTGGCGAGTTATTCCCACCCCCCACCCGCGGGGCTGGACACCACATTGACACCATCCTATGCTGGGATGTTCCGCTGAATAGGGTGATATATGAGCTCTTTAGGTGCACCTCACTTTAAAAAATGCTTTCTCCAAAATTTGGATAGGACGAGAGCTGTAGAAATTTCACTACCATCTAGATAAAGCTCTGGTCTATTGATGTAGGTAGTTTAAAGAAAACACTTGGAGCCGTTTTAAAGAAAACGGCGAAAATGTGGTTTTTAGAAAAACTCTTATTTGTGAGGTTTACAACGACAATTAGTAAAAAAACATTTATTCGATGAGTTTTTAAGATCTGATGCTGATTTTTCGTATGGCTCATTCGCAATACTTGGAAATATATATGTGAAAATTTCAAGACAATCCATTCAATAGTAATGTTTCTAAAGCGCGAGGTCTTAAGGTGGCTCGACTGGGGTTTTGTTTGTGGCGTACCTTCGAAGTTTGAAGGGGAAATGCGTCGCTGCCAATAAGTTAATTTCATATAAATCATTATGACATGTCTAGAGATAGATTCAAGTTTTACATGATATACAATTTATCATGATCGGAGTTACCATAGCAATACAGTGACGTCATGTCATTTTTTTATACATTCCATTTTTGGCGAAATCAGACGTTTGTTTTAAAAATTGTTTAACAGAACTTAAAGTGCATATATTTGTCTTCAAGTTAACAAAGTTTCGAAGATTCGTATGGAAGCGTTTCGAAATAATTGCCGTCGGAACTTTTGGGCAACGAAGAAAGCGGTCGTATATTTAGAATTAGGATACAAATGTTTACGGAATTGAGAATATTATTTGACGGTTTTAAATTATTTCAATGAACTTGAAACTTTAGGGTATATAAATGCGTTATCTAAAGTAACTGACTTCGAAGTTAAAGAATTCATCATCGGATTATTGAGTTTAACCGTTTTTAGTAAAGACAAGTGAAATCTTTGACAAGATATCAAAAGGCACAACTTTACTAACTAGGCTTGAAATCATATTTTTCGAAATCGAATAACGCGATTTCTTTCCATTTCTCAGAAGGACTAGTGGAATAGTAACACAACACTATGACCCCAAAAAAAAGCTTTTCCCAAGTCCAGAAAGGAAAGGTTTGTTTACATTTTTGTTGCCCAAAAGTTCCGACGGCAATTATATCGAAACGCTTCCATACAAATCTTCGAAACTTTGTTAACTTGAAGACAAACATATGAACTTTAAGTTCTGTTAAACAATTTTTAAAACAAACGTCTGATTTCGCCAAAAATGGAATGTATAAAAAAATGACATGACGTCACTGTATTGCTATGGTAACTCCGATCATGATAAATAGTCCATTTCACGGTTACCTGGACGCCATCTTGGACTTGCACGAAAGCGAGGCTGACCTTGAGTCGTCTGGAAAGGCTTGAAAAGTTTATACTGTAGTTCCGGTAACTGTTCAAGCAAAAATGAGCTCAAAACGTTTGAAAAACGAGAGAAAAAGCGTAGGTCCGCAATGTGCTGCCTATGGCTGTACCAACGCTTTTAATAAGAATCCAGACTTGAATTTTTTCTTTTTCCCGAGTGACAAATCAAAGCAAAATCGATGGTGTAATCTTATAAAGAGACGGCACGGCCATGATGGTTTCTATATCACGAGGTTAACAGTGGTTTGCAGTAGTCATTTTTCGGAAAAAGACATTTATAAAACATTAACTGGGATCAAGAAACTAAAAAAAGGTAAGCTTAAAGGTAAACTTGCGTTTTTTCTTGGTGATATAAGCAAACCGGATCAAGCAAAAGATTTATTATTGTTTTTGAAATCTACATCATGCAGACGCGGAACCATCGCTTGGTCATCAATGGAGTAAACCTAAAGATACCAACAAAAGAGCACTTCCTAAATCAAGAAAAGTTGAGACACTGGACAAAAGAACTGAAGATATTGTAACTAGTTGTAATATCGAAGAGGATGTTGAAGTTCCAGTGGAAAACATCGATAATATGGAGGTAAATGTGTTATGGCAATGTAACTTACATCTCAATAAATTTTACACACTTTACTTTGTGAGCTTTGGAGATTAATAACTAGTGTTCCAATTTACCTTTAGGGCTACCAAGAAAACTCTCAGGAAAAACTCATAAATGAGCTGAGGATGCAAGTAGATGGACTTCAGAAACAAGTACAGTCATTAAACGATGAATGTCAGTATCACAAGAGCAAATATTTTTCTCTCGAAAAATATAAAGATGATGATAACGCCATCTCGTTTTACACAGGATTTGAAAATCATAATGCACTAGTAGCCTTCTACAGATATCTTGAGCCTAAAGTACAGAATTTGCAGTATTGGAAAGGTGAAAAAAAATTTAAAGCTGTCTACAAGATATCATGAAAATAATGAAAAAAAGAAACCTGGTCCTACCAGAAAACTTGATGGTTTGAATGAACTATTCATGGTTCTTGTCAGATTAAGAGTTGGATTGTTTTTATCTGATCTTGCAGATAGATTCGGAGTTAGTCAGTCATTAGCTTCAAGCATATGTAATACTTGGATTGTCTTTTTAAGTCATGAACTGAAACTTTTGTTTCCTTTCCCTTCTCAAGACCTTGTGAGAAGAAATATGCCTGCAGAGTTTAACAAATATCCCACCACCAGAGTAGTGTTAGACTGTACAGAAGTTTTTATAGAAAAACCATCAACAATGATTGCGCAGTCCCAAACTTGGTCCCAGTACAAACATCATAATACCTGGAAACTGTTGGTAGGAGTATCCCCAAATGGACAGGTGACCTTTGTAAGTGAGGCTTGGGGTGGTAATTTTCTTGGTTTATCTGTCTTTGATGCATTGCTCGGGGGTCATGACGAATAACTTTTGTGGTAGTACGAATGTTTTCCTTTCCAAACTGGATTTTTCGGATCAGAACTTGATCAGCTGGCTTTGATTCCTCGGTACCACCCACGTTGAAAGACGGGAAGTACAGGACAATGGCTCTTGGTGCTTTTGTAGGTCTTTTCGGGAGAAGTCCTCTATCGCAAAAATAAGTCCTCCTATATGATTGCATTTACCTCTTCCTTCCCCGCTCAGCCCTGCCGGACAGGTGCAAGTCGCCCTTTGGATGTCGTGCTCTTTTGAGAATTCTACCAAAACTTGATAGCATTTTTTCCTCATAGAAGCTATGACATTTGCTTTTACGTATGTGTTCTCTCCTGTATTCTCAGCGATCTCAATTCTACGAATATGTCCTTCAAAAAAGAACTGGTACGACTTGAGCTTTTTGTAGTTTGTGGCTTTCAACACAATATGACGATATTTTGATGTTTTAACTACCAAGTACTCGTAGAGCTGTAGGAAGTTCATTTTTGGCAGTTTTCTCAAGTCTTTCGACCACATAGTTGGCTCAATTTCCTTTGTTGCACTTTCGAAAGTGTAATCTTTGTAAGTAGTTGCCTTAATTCCTGAATTTTTTCCAGTGGTCACTCTGGGAAGGACCGTCTTCATCAAGATAGCGTAAACTCTCAAAATTAAATCTGCCTTAATGCCACAGCATGACTCTGAATATGACCGCAGAATCTCTTTCAATTAGTGACTTTTAGTGCTTGGATATCTTCTAGCGAAAGAAGTTGTTTTCCCCTAAAGGTGATCGGCATAATTAACCTTGTTTCAGATAATAATTCTCTTAAGTATCAATTTTGGCGAACACGTTCTTGCTACACCTTTCCAGACGACTCAAGGTCAGCCTCGCTTTCGTGCAAATCCAAGATGGCGTCCAGGTAACCGTGAAATGGACTATTGTACATCATTTAAAACTTGAATCTATCTCTAGACATGTCATAATAATTTATTTGAAATTAACTTATTGGCAGCGACGCATTTCCCCTTCAAACTTCGAAAGTACCCCACAAACAAAACCCAGTCGAGACACCTTAATTAAATGCTTCAAATTTTGGATCGAATTTTCAAGCTGCGTCATAACTTTTTTTCTGCCCAAGTCTTTCCATCCAAATTTATACACAGGCTACAATAGTACTAGATAATAAGAGGGTGTCTCTGTAAGAACCTCATAACCATTGTGGGTGAAAAAACAGATTTCTTTCAAACTTTGTGTGTGAGTGTGCCCTTCCAAGGTTATTTCCAAAACACATTTTGTTTTGTGTCTCGGCGCTTTTTTGCAAAGTTTCAGGGGGGGGTCCTCTTGGGGGCCAAATTAGTGATTTTGACTAGTTCTCATTCATGAAATTTGGGCGATGTTTAAAAATTCGTAATTCCATAACAAATCATCACAACACTAAATCCTTCCATATTATAGTAGACATATATCTTACGCAAAGATGAGTAGCCTTAAAGTTAAATATGAACTTATTTATATCTAGATATTTTAATTTTACCGACCATCGATAATCGACTTCGGCCAGTTGGCTAAAATATGGCTTAGGAAAAAAAATCAAAACTCAAAAGTTAGACTTCGTATAGGACTATAATATTTGAGTACTGCAGAGATAAAAGGTAGTTCTTACAGAAATTAAAATAATATTTTGCGGCCAGCAGGTTTTGAGAAGTGAACAGGTCGACAAACTTTCAGTATTTTTGAGATTTAATGTACACCTTTTGCTGTTCATTAAGAGAAAATGTACATTCATTTGTGCCAATAGTTGTATCAATAACGTGTAATGTACTTTCATCAACACCACAAGTAACATCATTAGCGCGGATCAACTTTCAATAACGATATTTGAATATGCGTGTACATTCATAGGCATCAATGGACAATCAATAGCGCGTTTGTACATTCATATGCGCGGATTGTATTTTCTTGTGCGCGAAATTCAACTTCAATAACACCAAATGACAAACAATTGCATTTATGGACAATCATTTACCCAAAAGTGAAAATTCATTAGTGCTATTAGCATAATCATTGACAATCTATAATGCGTTTGGACAATCATGAGGGTCAATGTTATATTCTATAGCGTGGTTCGACAAACATTTGCATGATTCGAATGAACAATAAGAGAAATAAAACAATCATTAGCGATTTTTGTTTATCACTTTAAAACGTATAAAAAAACTCAGGTAACTGCCTCCATAATAGCGGCTGCGTAGGAGAATAGCAGTTAGCTCACTTAAAGCAGCAATCAAAGCCGACCTCAGCCGTCCAGAGATCCAACAACATACGAACGATCGGGCTGGGGCAAGACGACAAGGGATTGCTCTAGGTCACTATAGAACGCAGTTGCTAATGGAAGGGCTCCAGAGAAATGTGGCAACTATCACTATCGCTAAATGTGGTCAGTGATTCAGTTATATGCAAACGTATTTGCCACGATGTATAAATGGCGAAGAAATTAAAGGCTAAAATAGATAAAAGGTGTAATAGCAGCCAGAACGAAGAGATATATAGATCAAAGAAGTACGTGTAAACAAACCAGAATTCCACGAAAAGATCAATATTAATTACTTCCAAGAAATATCTTTCACATCTAGAAATTCAGTCTTGAAAATCAAATTATTGATTTCAAAAAATAATCCTTAAATAACAACTAAGCTAAAATATTACTTCATGACTGTGAAGATGAAGATATGAAAATTTTATAACATTGGATATGGGCAAAAAGTGGGATATTTATGGCTTATATACGCGTAGTGTCGTGAAGGCAAAGCTGGAAATGTTCCAAAGCGGGTCTTACCTACTCCAATCGTTTCTCTTTCTGTTTTAAATACGATAGAGTTGTTCGAAAACGTCTCCTGAACTTCTTCAGTCTTTTAGCTAGAAAAGTTTCGCTGTTACTTTAGTAAGCACTTAGGTTTTGTAGCCAGTCTATGTAACGTTCGCTTTCGAGTTTCGACGCCACCTTGTGGAAACAAGAGACCGATTATAATAAAGCAAACAAAGTTTTTTCAAATTACACAGTGTAACCACAGGTAGCCCAAGCTTGGTTTCTGTGGTGTCCTGTTATAAGGAAATGTATGGGGAATCATCACAAATTTCAATAAAATCATCAAAACGTGAAATAAAGCCTCGAAATTTTACCCTATCATTGAGAAATAGCACTTCTTTCGCTCTGCGTGGTTATTTTTTGAATTTAGCCCGTTTTAAGGATTTTTTTCCACACCAGTAAGAAATAAGAGAAGGTTGGAAACTCGGGATCCAAAAGCGAGCCATCACGAGTCTTTGAAACCTCGTACGTCTTCGAATTTTCTTTCCAGCGCCAAATTTTAGTCATGACCCTTCTCTCACATCCCTATAGAACCGAGAAAGTCGCATTAGAGATTAGTCTTCGCGTCTTTAAGCCATGAAATTTGGCTGTATTCACATACTACCTCGCTTGTTCTGACCCGTACTTGGAGCTCACTGTACACCAGTTCAACGGATTTCTTTCGGCAGCCGACCCGAGGTCACGCCGAAAGTCTTCGTATCGTAAATGCGGATTCGATTTGGATATCGTATTTCTTCGAAATTATAAGTTAAATACTTTTGTATCTTAGGCCGTTAAAAAATACACTCACCATAATTTTCGAAATTATAAGTTAAATACTTTCGTATCTTAGGCCGTTAAAAACTACACTCACCATAATTTTCGAAATCATAAGTTAAATACTTTTGTATCTTAGGCCGTTAAAAAATACACTCACCATAATTTTCGAAATCATAAGTTGAATACTTTTGTATCTTAGGCTGTTAAAAAATACACTCACCATAATTTTCGAAATCATAAGTTAAATACTTTTGTATCTTAGGCCGTTAAAAAATACACTCACCATAATTTTCGAAATCATAAGTTGAATACCTTTGTATCTTAGGCCGTTAAAAAATACACTCACCATAATTTTCGAAATCACAAGTTAAATACTTTTGTATCTTAGGCCGTTAAAAAATACACTCACCATAATTTCGAAGAAATACGATATCCAAATCGAATCCGCATTTACGATACGAAGACTTCCGGCGTGACCTCGGGTCGGTTGCCGAAAGAAATCCGTTGAACTGGTGTACAGTGAGCTCCAAGTACGGGTCAGAACAAGCGAGGTAGTATGTGAATACAGCCAAATTTCATGGCTTAAAGACGCGAAGACTAATCTCTAATGCGACTTTCTCGGTTCTATAGGGATGTGAGAGAAGGGTCATGACTAAAATTTGGCGCTGGAAAGAAAATTCGAAGACGTACGAGGTTTCAAAGACTCGTGATGGCTCGCTTTTGGATCCCGAGTTTCCAACCTTCTCTTATTTCTTACTGGTGTGGAAAAAAATCCTTAAAACGGGCTAAATTCAAAAAATAACCACGCAGAGCGAAAGAAGTGCTATTTCTCAATGATAGGGTAAAATTTCGAGGCTTTATTTCACGTTTTGATGATTTTATTGAAATTTGTGATGATTCCCCATACATTTCCTTATAACAGGACACCACAGAAACCAAGCTTCGGCTACCTGTGGTGTAACGGCTTGGGGTCACCCTTGCTGTCAACTAGACCCGCGGTTACGCCGCTTGGGGAGAAAGGCTTAAGAGGGCGTCTCTGTAACAGCGTGCCACTCGATCTGGGCTCGAAAAATAGATTTCTTTTACATTCCTATCATCGAAAGTACTATCTATCCTCACTACAAAATTGCAGTTAGAATTGTTCTAAATTCTTTTTTCCACCCGCTATGCGAATTTTTGTCCATCGACCCCAAATCAGTGAAAGACGCTGATTTTCGAGGTCGGCCGAGGGCTACTTTCAAAGTCTGTTTTCTCGGGTTTCTCTGCACATAAAAGCTAATTTTTCTATCCAGAACATTAGTCTAGTGTAACTTCTGCATAAAAACAGTAATAGTTTTTTTTGGAATGCTCGAATTCTGAAAAATAATCCTAACTAATCGAGACTACTGAAAGCGTGACGTGGAAAGCTAAGATTATGAGACCTCGAATATTGCAAATTTCTCATTTGTGGCACCTAACCCAGCCCTAAAAAATCATTCAACCTTGAGATAAGAAGCTATTTTATAGATGTGTGCAATGAAATTTGCGGCACATTGCGTTTCTACGAAATAAGTTAAGTTTCAAATTGTTCTATTTTCAGTTATTTCCTCGCGTGACACGACAGGCCGTTGGGTCTGTGACGGCTACTTCTTTGCTCATTATCCTCAATACCATTACCTAAAATATAATATGATGTATTAAACCTTAACTTTACAATATTTGTTCCATTATAAAAGATTTCAATGATCTACGGCTTCATTTAATAGTGTTTCTATAAGATGTTTTGAAATTTCACCGCACAGTAATTTTTTTTATTTGAATATCTCGTGGTCGGGAGGTCAATCGCTATTTGTTTATTTAATTGTAGTAAAGAAATCTTCGCTTTATCTCGAAACATACTAAAGAGATCCAAAAATGAGAAGTGTTCTTGTTTGTAGAGCTGAATATTTCTATTTTTTTTTAGTTAAAGGTAACATATTATTTATATCATTGTAAGTGAAGGATGTACTCGCCCGCGTTAGCAGCGTTATTGATCAACTCTATTCTTATGTTAGTAGCACTTGGAATACTGAATCTATATGTCTTTGTACTGAATCAGAATGTGAGTCAGACTAGGACGTCTAAATTGAAGACTCTTGCAAAAATAAAAAAATAAAACAAAATAGCAATGCATAATATATTTTTTTAAATATACATCTTTAATATAATACAAATAACCATAATTACAAATACGAATATATATCTAAGAGCTAAATTATCAGAGAGAAATGAAACTATATACGATGGGCTCCGCCGAGAACCAGACGAAGCTTCTTATACAGTATATCGCTTGTTCAAGAGACATCTTCAACACTTAACATGGGCTGGGCTCTAAAACCAAGAGCCGGAGCTGCTCTACAGAAAATGTGCGGTCGTATTTGACGGTGAAGTTTGACCTGGGTGAGAGGACTGGTTGAGAAGCAGACCCTGAACAAGTTGCCGCGGAAATGCGGTGCGCGAGAAATGAGAACAATGAAAGGAGCTTTGAAAGAGTAGAATCGGGCTATCGAAGACCCAGATTGCAGGATTCTTTTCGCGTCTTTCCACTTCGCGAAAAAAATCCACAGTACGAGATATTTCCGTGACCAGTCCTCAACAAAATGTACGATCTTTGGTGGACGAGGAAGACATTCAGGATGTAATACGAGAGTCAGAACGTAAATCTGTTACAAGAAATTGAGGATAGCATTGGCCTGCAACACCCCATTATGCACTAGTCAATTGAAACCCCCACCCCCCGACCCCCGCGAAAGAAGGATAATAAGAACCTATAAGGCTACAATTTTAAGAAAGGTTCCGATCAGTGGAGTTCAGTGTAAAAGTGTATAGGTAGAAACTACTATAAGTTTGTTTGAGCATGTGTTTTGTGTAGAACATACTGCTATGCACTAGGCTACGGGCTGCCTGTGCTTGGAATCACAACGCCTTCTTTGGTATTTTTCAAGATGGCCGACCTCTTGTTTCCAGGCTATTACATATTCAAACGAGCGTTAAAAAATCCCCGCTCGATTCCCCGATGAGAAAACCATTCGTTAAATCCCCGAACCCCGGGTGCAATCATGCTCTTAAAAGCACATCAAAAACGCGTCACGCCCCCGTTCAGTGCCCGGCTAGCCGCGGGGGTTTCAATTGACTAGTGCATTATGACACGTACGATCTATGCGACTTCTATATCAAAGAAACAAGATCTCTGCCTTCAATGGCGGAAGCTGAACATTAGAGAGTTTTAGATTGACTTTTTTTTTTCCCCTCAAACGGCAAACGCGACCACGTTTTCATAGTTTCCCTGTATTTTGCTTTACCTTTTGCAAACCTTCTCACCAGGCGCAAATATTCTTTTGATGATCGATGATAATGACACTGACACTGACACTGACACTGACACTGACACTGACACTGACACTGACACTGACACTGACACTGACACTGACACTGACACTGACACTGACACTGACACTGACACTGACACTGACACTGACACGAAGAAGAAGAAGAAGAAGCAGAAGAAGAAGAAGAAGAAAGAGCTGCAGACAAGGGATTCTCTTCTCTCATTAGTGATGCAAAGAAATTTGCCCAGGAACTGAGAACAACTCTGAACCTAAATACCCCTGAACCGTCATGTAGCCCATTAGAAGAACCGGAGATAAAGATCAAGGGAATGCACATCAAGAAACACCTTAAGAAAGCTGTAAATGAAAAACTCGTGGGGAAGGTTGAAGATCAACATTGGCAAGGAAGTCTACTGAAAGCAAGATGGCAGGATGATCAATTAAGTCATGAAGGTTGCTTTGCATGGCTTAACAAGTGGGTAAGCGCTCCTACCCATTGTGTTGCAGGCATTATGGAATTGTACGAACAGCTAACTCCAGCGAGAGTCTACTCCGCCTACAAGACGGGAACAACAGACAAGAATAATGTCACATGCAGAATGTGCGGCGAGGGTTCCGAATGTCTGGCACATGTACTGGCTGGATGTCCGTCTCTAGCACAGTCCAAGTACCTGGATAGACACAACGCTGCTTTGAAAGTGTTTTTCTTTGAGATGCTAAGAGATCTCAAACTGGCTGATAGTACACCCCCATGGTTTTCTGATGTCAAACCCAAACCACTCTACAAATCAACTGACGCTGAAGCATACTGGGATGTACCTGTATATGCTGACCACATGTATGTACGATCTAACCGTGTGGACGCGCGTTTCATCGACCACAATAACAAGAAAGTACTCATGGTGGAAGTGAGCTGCCCGTGGGTTAACAACCGAGAAAAGAAAGACAAAGAGAAGACGAAGAAGTATGGAGCACTTAGACTTGAGCTCACAAAACATACATACATACATACATACATACATAAACTTTATTTAACCTCGAATTTCAGAGTAGCTTACAAAGCTAATATCTTCGAGAGAAAAAAAGGGGAAAAGAAAAAAAGAAAAAAAAAAAGAAAAGGGCTATTGAATAATGATTATAAAACTATTATATAATGGTAATTAATATTTACATATGTACACTATATACACTATTTTGCAGAATCCAAACAACACCCAGGATACACGATCTTGCAAGTGAACCTCATTTTGGACGCTCTTGGAGGATGGTCTAAAGAGATGGAGCCTGAGATGAAGAATATATTTGGAGCAAGATACAAAGATGTATTACTTAGAATGCAGAAAGCGGTATTAAGCTGCACAGTGAACATTGCAAGAACATTTAAATTAATCACATCTTAAGGACATTTCAAACATTCCAAGTATTTAAACTGCATCTTGAGAACATTAATAATTGGTTTTAAGTGATTGTATATATTATTAATCCTGTCATGCTGGTAGGTTACGGAATTACGCCCTATCTAGCTTACCTGGTTGGCATTCAAACGTGTTTACTGCTGATAATAATAATACAGCAAAACAACAATAAAAGAAAAGGCCGTCCAATAAAAACATCAATAAGAACAATCTACCAAAGATTTCAGGAATATCAACCATCACAGATTTTGAAAGAATGCTTTAGACGCAACCATAATAGCTTGGCTTCAAAGTAGTTGAACTTACTCGGGTAGAGTGAGAGCTGAATGTTTCTCTAAGAAAAATGAGCAATTTACAGAGTAGCTCTATATCTTCAAAATTATTAAATTGGAGGAGCCAGTACCCGCAACCTCCACTTCCGAACCGCCGCCCCTATATGATCATAATTTTCACAATCACTCCTTCTGTAGTTATAAATGAATTCATACGTTTGTTTGCACCTGTTGCAAAAATCGTCATCTCAGCCGAAGAACAGTCAAGACTGCAAAGTGTTTTTCGACAAAATGATAGTATATGGAGTTCGAAAATGTCATTAGATCATTGAATTCTTTCATATTGGAACAAATATTGTAAAGTTAAGGTTTAATTCATCATATTATATTTTAGGTAATGGTATTGAGGATAATGAGCAAAGAAGTAGCCGTCACAGACCCAACGGCCTGTCGTGTCAAGCAAGGAAATAACTGAAAATAGAACAATTTGAAACTTAACTTATTTCGTAGAAACGCAATGTGCCGCAAATTTCATTGCACACATCTATAAAATAGCTTCTTATCTCAAGGTTGAATGATTTTTTAGGGCTGGGTTAGGTGCCACAAATGAGAAATTTGCAATATTCGAGGTCTCATAATCTTAGCTTTCCACGTCACGCTTTCAGTAGTCTCGATTAGTTAGGATTATTTTTCAGAATTCGAGCATTCCAAAAAAAACTATTACTGTTTTTATGCAGAAGTTACACTAGACTAATGTTCTGGATAGAAAAATTAGCTTTTATGTGCAGAGAAACCCGAGAAAACAGACTTTGAAAGTAGCCCTCGGCCGACCTCGAAAATCAGCGTCTTTCACTGATTTGGGGTCGATGGACAAAAATTCGCATAGCGGGTGGAAAAAAGAATTTAGAACAATCCTAACTGCAATTTTGTAGTGAGGATAGATAGTACTTTCGATGATAGGAATGTAAAAGAAATCTATTTTTCGAGCCCAGATCGAGTGGCACGCTGTTACAGAGACGCCCTCTTAAACACTGTAATCCACACTCGATTCTTTATTGCAATAATGTTGGATCACGTAAAAACTAAAACATAATACAAAGGACATAAATAACTAACTATAATCGACTATAATCGGGTTACTAAGCTAGAATCACATGCGTAAACTTTGGTAACATTGTATAAGTTTGGTTCTTTAAATCATAACAAATTTGTATACGTTGAAGTATGAATCTAAAGATATTGATGGGTTTCTTCCGTAATCAGGTATAGGTGATTGTAAATGATCATGCAACACTATATATTTGATATAAAAGGGGGGAAAATAAGAAGGATAACAAAGTACATACCTCTTTCCTCCCGTACAGTATTCAATCTAAAGCCACGAGGCTGAAACATTATACTACGCTAATAGTAATTGACGAAGTGACGTAATCGAATAAACAGCAAATCATTTACACACGGGAAATCATGGCCAGCTATTGGCCACTTTAGAAACGAGTTGAGGACTGGGAACGAGTTTTTTTAGGGGAGAAAAAAAGAAAAAAATCGCTTTAGGACAAGCTATAGACCAAAAACAATTTAAAAAAACTTTCATGTAGTCAAAGAAGCAGCAGTAAGGGGGACCCGCGGCCACCCCCCGGAATTACATGGGTATTACCCGCGCTCACGTACGTGCGTCCGCCGTGGGTATTACCCGTAAGGTCCCTATGTGTCTGTTCGCATTACTGAGTTAAGATATTTGTCTTATATATGCATGAATGTAAAAAGTTCACCAATGACTTCTGTATAATTTGCATAAGATCCAAAGTTAACATACCCAAGCCCAAGGGTTTCTGGTGTTGTGGTAAGAAAATGCAAATAGAAGATGACACGTCAGCACAGTGTTACGAGTGTGGTAAGAATATTCGTAATGCCGTACCAAATGCTACCAGAGAGCAGTATTACGCCAATGGAGGTCGTAAGAAAACACCTTATAAGAGAATAAAATACTTTAGAGACTGGATGAGTCATATCCAAGGTCTTCGACCGGTATATTTAGACAACGAAGTAAAGGAGAAAATCATAGACCACTTAGAAGGGCCAACCCCACAAAGTCTACGGAAGACATTGAAAAAATTAAAGCTAGGGAAATATTACAAAGCTATTCCCTATCTTTTGTCTGAAATTACCGGTAAGTCTATTCCCGAGGTTTCTGATATGACAAAAGCCGAGTGGATGTTTTGTCGGTTGGATAAGGATATTCCTTATTATCCTGACGTAATCTATAAAAATATTTCACGAAATTGACCCCAACCCCCTGTTGGGATGGATTCCAAGAAAATAAAAATGCAAAACTGGCGTTTGTTTTGCCAGAAACCCCACTGGGGAATGCATCGCGCAGAACACCAAGCTATCCCCAGTGGGGTTTTTTGCATATATCTTTCTTACGACCCACCAGAGGGTGAACTCCGGACAGCGTCCCGAGACACCCCCTGACTTTTCCAACTTTTCCTCGCGAAACCCCCCATCGCGGGGTTGAGCGAGTTTTCTTTGAAGCTCCTCTTTTGCCTCCTGGTAGATCTTTTTGCGAGATTCCTCGGAAAGATCTTTTACGACTGTTTTTTTGTTCCTTATGTCCGACTTTAATTTCTCGTACTTTTCCTCTTCGGCTAAGATAAGCGAGAATTCTACGTCGTCTATCTTTCTGTCACGCAAAGCCTTTGAGACAAGATCGGTAATAGTATTTACTTAAGCCCTTGACAGAGCTATTGTCGTGTCATGCTTGGATATTTTGCTAGACAACTGTTTCATAATGCCCGTAGCAACGGCAGAAATAATACCACAGGCTGCCCCAACGCCGGCCAAAGGAACTCCAACAATTATTCCCGGTCCAGTAAGGGAAGTAGCAACGCCGGAGCCCGTTAACACGACAGATATGGATCCTGAAGTTATTGCAATCTTATGTAGCGTACTCCGGGCTCTGACGTATTTCTTCCTAACTTTTTCGTAGTGTTTTGTCTGCCCTTCCAAGTAAGCCAGGATTAAATTTGCTTTATTGAGCCTGAAGTTTTCGGCATTCATTTCGTTAGGTTCCTTAGGAAGTTCAGGATAAAGTGGAGGTGCTGATGCTATAACATCCATTATATATACTAATGTACGACGCTTTTGGGAATGACATTGAGGAGCAGCCACATCATGACAACCGGGATTACTGGAATTGGAGAGCATTTAGGAAGATGTTTCCGCATGCAGACCCTAGTATAAGTTCGAAAGAAGACCCGATGGGATTTACTTTAACGGCTCCAGGATGTACAGCAATGCGGACTTGGAGCCAAAGGCGACCACCAAGCATCCTAAAATTTTATCGCCCGGTTATGTTAAAGAAAGGCTACCTAATTTTCCAAAGAATCTATTAATAACCAACCAGGATTACCCATTTTACGATGCTGAAGGTGGTGTAAACGACTTTGATAAAATAGTAACACATTTGAAGATTCCAGTGGGTAAGCAAACGTTTGACGTAGTAGTAAGGAATATCTTTAAGGATTTCAATATTACGCACACTTTAGGAAAAGAAGCCAGAGAATGGTTAAAGGGACCTAACTTTAAATATTGGACGCAGCAGTTAAACTTTGCAGTTTGGGCGGCTACGAAGGGCTGTGGGGTTGCCGTGGATATGTTTAACACTGCTTTTCTAAGGTTCCACGTGGCTTTTACTATGCGCCGCCTATTAAAGGAGCTTAACATGCCATTACCGGGAGAGAAGCTTTTTAATAGAATGAATAACCATTACGATTCCGCTGCCCTAGAAAGGCATGAGTTTAAGCCGCAGCAAAGAGACTTTCGTTATTGGGAGGGTGCCACGCATGGTTTAGGTATCATTTATCTTTACCATCCGACTGGAACATACCCCGCAGACACGTATCATCAAAAATACCCAGGTAAGTTAGAGTTTGCAGATTTAGGTGGTAGTAGGTGGAACCTTAATCTTATTGAGAAGATTGAGACGATTTACCCCAGTCCATGGGATCCATTCGTATTATTAAAAGGAAAAGGCCTAAGAAACCTAGCTCGAATTAACCGCAGCATAGAGGCATTCGTGTACTGCATCTTAGGAGCGCAGGTAAATACCCGCAGCCCCATTGTTGGATCCCAAGGTGCTTCACAGGAAACGCAACAGGAATTCCTAACTTTATTTGAGTCCGCAATAATAGAAAATGACATATCCAAGTCGGTGCAGAGATATCAATTAGCGGTGCAGCAATCCAAAGTGCGGTTAGATTACGCCTTGAGTCCTGGTTGTTGGTTAATGCCAAGTAATTTGGTCATCAACACTAATTCCGTCGTGGGTTATAACAACAAGCTGCAGCGAGCTACTAAGGATATGAAGTTTGGGGTGAATGACGTGAACTCTGACATGACCAAGGGCATTCCTCACTTCGTAGAGAAGCCAAAAAAGGAACACGTAGAAAAACCATCAAAAAAGGAATACGTGACACCAAAGAAGGTCCTGCCTACGATACCCGAGGAATATGAACATAACTTACTAAAAGCCGGCTTAGCCACCGCAAGCATTGGTCTGAGTTATTATATATGGCGATGAACAACCCCTACGTAGCTGGAGTAGGTTGTGTCTATACGACTTACACAGGCGAGAAAAAATACAACCTTGTTCTCTCATTTGTACTATTAGCTGATTTTGTCGTCAAGTTCTCTATTTGGGCATCGAGAAGTAGTCGGTTTTGTCTCATGTAATCTGCTTCCCTTTCTTCCAACGTTTCTTGTAGCCCCTCGGCGCGTTTTTCTAACGCAACCCTTTTGTTCAGGGTTTCCAACCTTTCTAGCGCACTTCGGGTAGCCTCTTGAAAGCCCCTTAATCTCTCCACGTTGACCTTGACTGAGCCACTATCGTCGAAGAGGACTCGCGGCCTGGTCCAACGGTTAGCGTTGGGATATCTCATGTCTCTGACGCTTATGAGGACTTTGTTTCCGCGTTCTGTGAGCTTTATATCGTCAGCCTCGAAATGGGGATAGCGCATCCGTAGCTCTTGCTTTGCCCACTCTACGGTTTCCCGCGCGGTTGCTCCCTGCTCGTCTATATTTTGAAGTTCCAAGTGCTCAGGGACGGGGCTGCCGCGGTTCCTTGATTGCCACATGCGATTCAAGGAGGTCTTGAAGCTTTTCCACCTACCACCGTACGTGTTTTCTAGGGCCATGTCGTAGATTAGGGGGTCGGTCTCCGCGCCTTTAGTCCATGCGTCAAATTCTTCATCGTTAATATCGACTTGGCCTTCTTCGGTAAGGGGGTGAAAATCCGTTCCTTCTACTTCCATTATATATGATAAGCTCAAAGTTAAACCCCAACGTATTACCTAAGCAGGTTGGCGGACTAAAGGCAGAACGCACCTTTCACCGGGTCACCTTTACCCCCAGCAGCGCAATACCAGGAGAAACCTTGTACGTAGGCGTGCCCCGCCTAACGGATAACCTAGTATTGGTACACGGCACGCTGGTGTTAAGGTTTGACCTAGCGGTGCAGCCAGATACCGCAGACGCGCGTCATGTCGTCAATAACGTAGGCAGGAACATCGTCTCTAAGATGAGAATCAAGTTCGCCGGGGAATCCCTCTTGGATTTGAACAGGTACGATCTGTACACCACGTACAAAGATTTGTGGCTGACGGCCTTCGACCGCGCGCAAAGGATAGAACAAGGAATCGCAAGCGCAGCCATACGTAAGGTAAGAAGCGCAGCCTCTGGCACCTCAGGAGAAGACGAAATAAAGGCGGCCTACGGTACTAAATATGCTATCCCGTTGGACTTCGAAGTTATCACGAACCACGGCGCATACTACCCAAGGCAGCTAAGTGAACTACAGTTTGAAGTGACCCTAGCAGACCCTACGAACATCCTGCAAGGAAAGGACGTAAGTTCCGCAGCCGTCCACCCATACTCCGTTACTAACTTAGAGCTGCAGTACGAAACGATGTACAGCGAAGAGCTGGCCCGTAGCGCCGGCATGGAATACAGTGCAGGGAAGGCTTTTCTTTACGATCACGTAGTAATGTACAAGACGTTCAGCTTTACGAACAACGTCGAAGAGGTTATCAACCAATGCATTAATCTTCCCAGGCGCAGCCTTACGGGGTTAATGTTGCTGTTCGCAAAGACATACACCGCAGGCTTGCGTGACTCTGAGGTATTCTTTAATCCTAACATTACCAACGTAGGCGTTAGTATTAACGGAGTGCCTAACAAGGTCTACTCCCAAGGGATAAAGCCCGCGGATACGTACCGGGAAGTCGCGCGCAAGTTTGGCGACCAAATTGCCCCAAAGGAGTTCTTCACGGATAAATACGCGCTGTGGATTGACATGCGCACTACCAACGATGAATCTATGCACGGTCAGGGTCTGCGGCTGTAAACACTCAAGACGGTATTACTTTGGAAATGAAGCGCACCAAACATGCCAGCGATTCGACTAAGATAAACTGCTACGTCTTTGTCGTGTCTGACGCGCAGCTAAGCGTAGAAATGAATCAGCTAAAGAGCGTTGCATATTAACATATTCGACTAATACACCATGTTACGCGTCTTTGAAAACAACAACACCAAACTGCAATGCATAGTGCAAGGCGATGAACTGTACTTCAAGGGAAAGGAAGTCGCCGCGGCGTTGGAATATTCCAATGCTAGAGATGCTTTGATCACGCACGTTTCGGATAAGTACAAGAAAAGACTGTCTGAGTTAAAAGGGGTCGTGAATCGCGACACCCTTACTATGCAGCCACATTCCGTGTTTATCTCCGAGCCTGGTTTGTATGAACTGATATTCAGCTCCAAACTGCCTCGGGCCGTAGAGTTCCGCGATTGGGTATTTGAGGAAGTCCTACCCGCGCTGCTTAAGGACGGTCGATACGCAATAGAGCGGCGTTTTGACAGTCCTAACAAGTTGGTCTTCAAAATAGAGAATGAATTCGACCTACATAAAAAGGTGGTGGACTACATCCGCAGGTTTTATCCCCAAATGCTCGTGGCCCCTGGTCTAGGCGAACTGCAGGATTCGGACGGCAAACGCATAAAGTGCTGGCAGAAAGGATATCAACGCGGTCAGCCCGACTTGTTAATCCTCAATGCACACATGCGATACCATGGTTTCTGCATAGAGCTGAAGACTCCTAAAGGTAATGGGGTATTATCTGAGGATCAACGTCGCCTGTTGCACGAATATGAGAGGAATGGTCATAAAGTAATGATCAGTAATGAGCCATCACAGAGTATGCACAAGGAATGCGTTTACCATGTAGGTGGTGCTGCAAGCGTTTTAAGACCACGGACACTTTAAGGACGCATTTAAAGATATTTCATAGAATATATGACGTTTGAGGCTGTAAGGCAGATACACTGGAGAGACTTAAAGGAGGGTGTTACGTATGAAATAAAAAATTACGTAGCCTTTGAAGACAGGCTACGGTTGTTATTGGCGCATGAGGGTGTCACGTACAGCCTGTGGGCGCCGGATCGCGTCCGATACGTCATCGAAGGACAGGAGTTTACGCATCTGAGGTCGTATGGTAAGAAGGATGGCCGCTGGGCCTTTGACGTCGCAAAGTGCGTCCTTCCTTCGCCTCTATGTGGTTAGGCGTGCCTAAAGCGTCGTTTAAGTGGGGTTCGTCGACGATGAGGGTCGGCGACTCTTTTTTAACGATGCAGTCTGCAGGGGGTTCGCATGTAATACAGTCCATATATACTTAGGGTAATTAGTAATCCTCCAAGGAATGCTGCTGCGTAGGCTATCATATATCAGAAACTATTTTGAAGGAATCCCTTATTATTATTAAGATCTTATTAGGGCCCCGGAAACTATTTTGAAAGGAGTCTTATTATTATTCATTATTTATTAAGGGTTTACGGAAACTATTCTAAGGGAAGGCTTATTAAGCAGCAGTAAGGGGGACTCGCGGAATCCAAATCACCAAACATCGAATTTCACGGGTATTACCTGCGTTTCAGGCCCCTCTAAATGTGTGCGTCCGCATCGGGTATTACCCGCGCGATGATTCCCTTACTGCTGCTGTGCGAAGGTTAAAATATTTGTGTCGCAAACGAGGGTTAAAATATTTCCTAGATATAGATGGACGCCATCCAAAGCATTCAAAACAAAACTGTACGCAAGCTGCGAACCCAGGTGTTGGATCGTTTAGATGCTGACTTCGCCTTCACGACTTTTATGGAAGGAGATACGGACGAGACTATGGACGACGCAAGGGCTGAAAAGATAATTGACTTAATTCCTGAAGGCGATTACCGTTTAGAATTGACTTTCATAAAGTATTTAGATGGTGACTGGGTAATAGAAAGGGGCCGCAATCCTATCCGGGCGTCTGGTAAGCAGAACCTGTTTGTCTTAAACAAGCACACCCGCCCCGGAGCGTTGGTAGGCATCGACATGTTGTTCTACGAAGTTGCCTATCCAGTCACCGTAGTTATTTATGCTGCTTATGAGATCAAGAAGCCGGATGTTAAAAAGCTTAAGCCAATGCGGCATCCTGGTAACTGCGTGGGTAAGTTGGTGAGGGAGTTCTTTGAGGATTCCTCTCGTGGTGGTAAGCTTACGTTGAAAAGAAGAGAAGCCATCAGAAAATGGGAAGATGCTACTCGTAGGGCCGGAGCAACGATAGACAACATCAAAAAATTAGAAACTGCCTTAGAAAGGCGCATACACGTAAAAGATATCACAGACGGGTACATTTACCCTGGGACACATAAATACGGCGGCAGAGGTGCTCCTATAGTCATCTACCAGCATAACGGACACGCTTGGCGAGAACTTCGATTCCCGCGAAAGAAAGAGACTAAGGTCTATGAAACTTCCCCATTGGTAGACTTAATCCATGAGAACTCCGTTTGGCTGATGGATCCCGAAGGAAGTCAGTTTATGACGCAAGATGGTACTCTTTACCGCCCCGAAATCGAACACCGGCGCATCCAAAGCGCCTGCGAAACCCTTGGGGAAGACTTCTCAGATGAAGTGCTTAGCTCCCGCAGCTTAGACTTCTTGGCGGCCAAGAAGAGAAACGGCTGGAGACCTACCCCAAAAGAGTTCAAAGATATCTCCAAAGCGTGCGTAGAACACGGTCATGGAGGTCTTTGGAATATGGAGTACGACGAAGACGAATACGTCTCCTTAGACATGAAGCATTGCTATCCTGCCAGCTTCAAAGGCCTGGGAGATTGTAAGGAGTATCATGACAGATACGGGCATCCAGACTCGCAATTCTTTAGGGTGTCCTTAGACGGCACCTACGATGCGCCAGTAACGGGGTTCGTCAGGCTAACATCTTGGAAGTTGGCTAAAGACTTACATCCCATAATTTACGCATGGTACGGAAAGCATCTACAAGAGAAAGAATGGATACCCGTACCGTTGTTAAAGTTCCTCGAAGAACGTAAACTACTCACCTACACCGCGCACGAAGCCATACTTTGCCATAGCGCCTTCACTAAATGGTTACCAGAACACAACCCCACCGCGAGGATTGTCATAGGAAAGTTCACGCAAGGTGCTAAGGAGGGTGAAAAACATATGCAGCGACGCCTAATAACGGACGAGGGTGAGTTAAGTTTCCTCATCAAGCGTGCCATGACCAAGGAACGATGGTGTCCGTGGAGAAGTGGGACTATTTCATAGAAGCCGAGCCAAAAGAACGCAAATGGAATGCTTTATGCTACTACCAGGACCATCGACCGCAGTATTACCATCTGCGTGGCAGCATGCTCGCATATGCGCACATTAACCTATTAGCGATGCTCCTGCGGTTCGACAAAGAAGATATCCCCCGCGTAGCCACGGATTCCTTATACGTAAAGCCTAGCGTGCTGGAAAAGATGAAGGAATTCTACACAAAAGACGAGTTGGCGGAAAGTGGTCAATGGCGCGTCAAAGACGAAGAGATCAAAGCTTGGAGGGAACGCGTAGAATACCACGGAGAACACACCCGTGGTTCCGCAACCCCCACCGCGGACCCCCTACCTTCAGTTGCGGACCCAATCTCTTACCAACGCTTCTCTTACCTCTACGGTACGGGAGGCAGCGGTAAGACGACGCGTGTGTTAGAACTCTTTCCTAAGATAAAGGTGCTAACGCCAACGCACCGTTTAGAACGAGGACTCTGCGAAATGGGCCACGACGCACAAACCTACCACAGCTTCTTCCGTTGGAATGGTCAAAAGTGGGTACCGGAAGCTATCTACGACGTACCACCAGTAATACTTTGGGATGAGATTTGCACCGTTCCTTTAGAAATCCTCAAAGAATTCGTAGAATTCCTCCGTGGAAAGTGTCAAGTAATATTCGCCGGAGATCCCTGCCAGCCTCCTCCAATAGCCGGAGAAATGCCCCACGAATGGCTGAAAGATTTCGTAGACCATGCGGAGGAAATTAACACCGACTACCGCAGCAAGGATCAAGTAAGGAACCTGAAAGCGGAATTAAGGGGCCTTAGTGATGCCGAGCAATGCAAGACACTGCGCAAACGCGTACGAGCGAAAAAGTACGAGGACTTTCTATACGCCTGGCACCCTAAGGATCTGGTGCTAAGTAGTAAGCGCGCGGCACAATCTCGCATACAGAAAGACTTACTCAAAATACACCAAGAGCGCTTTCCTACGCATCCCGTACCCGTTTGTTATAAACCCCACGACACCCGCATGCAGCGCCACGACGTCTGCGTACCCGGTACCGACATCCAACTGCAAAATGCGGTAACGCACGATAAAGCCTGGGTACCCATAGAAAAGGTGGAAAAAATAACCTCCCATCCAGATTGGCGCTTGGGCTATTGCATGACAGTCCACAGCGCGCAAGGGCTTACCATAAAAGAAACCTTATGGATCATAGACCAGCGGCTGTGTTGGAGCAACCTTATCTACACCGCCGTAAGCCGCGTAGAATATGCCAAACAGTTAAAAAGAGCCTGGGGGCCGCAACTGCGTTACGACCGCACCCCAGAAGACATAGCAAAGGAGAACATTGCCAAGAAACTCCTTCGCTACAAAAGACACGACGAAGAGAAGGGTCATGTCTTTGACTTATGCGTGGACGACGTCTATAAGAAAGGGGCAAGGTGTGCAAAATGTAACATACCTCTACTATGGAGGTTTGACCCAAATGACGATCAGCAGTTCTCCGTGGATCGTATCAACAACAAGCGCGGCCATTGCAAAGGTAACGTAAGACTGACATGCCTAGAGTGCAATCGGGCGCGTGGAGCAGCACTACTCTGAGTCTTTGGGAACTATGAGCAGCTCTTCCTTGACAAATCCACGACTTGGGCCATCTAGGTAATACAACACGGGCTGCCCTTCCTTGGTGACGGACTTCGAAATCTCATACATTTTCAGGGACCAGTTAGGATCCGTGGCTCTCTTACTGCCACCTTCGAGTTCCCCCGGCTGATAGAGAGTATCTGACCACTATGTTGCGGGGGAGCTTTTTTTCCTTCAGTCCGACCGCCCTCGAACTTCTGACGTAGGACTTGTGCTCCACGTGTTTCTTTTTTATGGCATCCTTGGGTTTCATTCCCGTAGCCCTGGCCGCCTCGTTGTTCAAAGCCGCGACGACCCGGGGGAGCCTCTGAGTCCATTCCCTGTTGCGTTTGGACGGATCTTCCAGCTCTTTCCAATACTGGTACCCAAAGAGACGCTCGGCCAAGGTCTTGTTGAATCTTTCGACGATGCTCTGACCCCTGTGGTACTCAGCTTCAGCTCTCCTAATCTTGGTGCTGTGGTCTTTCAGGGTCTTGGTAACCACGCCCATGAACTCCGTCCCCGCATCCACTTGCAGCAGCTTAGGCCATTTCAAGACGCGCTTATAAATCCTACCTAGGGCTTCTGCGACTTCCCCAGAATCCTTGCTGGTTATGGGTTCGGCGTCCTTGTATCTGCTTGCGATATCAACTACGGTCAAAGCGTATTTATAGGTCTTTCTTCTCACCTTGTCGTGCGGTAAGAAAAGCAAATCTGCCTGATGAACCTCGTTGGGGGCATTTACGGTGAAGCTGGGCCTGGGAATGTACTTGGGCACGGGAAGATAAACCTGCCAGAGGGTTTTCTTAGAGTTTTCTTTAAGTTGTTTTCTTAGCCAGTTCTTAGCCGTTTCTTCTGATACCCTGGCCGCGGTCGCGAGTTTCTTGATAGCTGACGCTCCTCTCCAATAGCCTTCGGGCCCATAGTAAATCCTTTTAAGTTTGTCCTCTGTTCGACCCATTATATGAATTCCAAAACAAGATTGATCTTTCGCCCGTTGAAATCCACCGTCTCTCCGTCCACTTTAATGGTGATGTTTATGCTTTCTACCAAATGAGACAAATCATAGCTCAAAGAAATGGGAGTGTATTCTACTGGGTCAAATGGATTACCTTTGGGTAGAAACTTGGACATAAGAGAAGACTTTTCCCCATTGCTGTAACTATTGACCAAGTCGCAATAGACTTCGTAAGAGGATGCGACTTTCCATTTCACAGGTATGGCTGTGTCGGTAATTGTTTTGCCCGAGGCACATAATAAAGATCCCAATGGGTCAAACTTTCCAAAAGTTACTGAATAGTTTGGCATATTATGTTTGAGGGTCATTTCGTGCAGCAATCCCGTGGTGAGAGTATAACCGCGCTTGGCGAGCTCCTTAGCAAGGGTGATTGGCGTGTAATGTCCATCGGGCAGCATTTCACCTTGATATTTGTTAGGCGCCTTAAGTACGGTGACCAAGGCATTGACTAAATTATACCAAGAATTGTACAAAGAACAACTAACCAGCCTAACCTTATGGGCTTTGATGGGGGGATTCAGATAAGTGGTAAAGTCATTCTTGTCGCTTTCCAAAAAGACGATCATCATATTCTAGGCGCCAAAGGCGCCACTAGAGGCTAAGCGCAGCTTAGACTAAATACGCCAAAGCTACGCCTCCTGCCAGCCCTGCAATTCCTACGAAGACCAGCTCACTATCTTTTTGTTTCTTAGAAGGCTGATAGTAATTATTAAACTGAGGCTTTCTCAACACCGTCGATGCCGCGGGGTGTGCTTGCGCATAGAGCTTAAAGGCGTAGTCTGTATTTTCGAAGTTCTTGTCTGCTTGCATCTTGTCTTGGTAGTTCTTATCCAACCAATCCCTGTAAGCTTGTCTTTTTTCATTCCAAGCTGCCACATCTCGCTGATATTTCTCCAGCGCTAAGTCGTGTCTCTTCCTTTCGGCGGCTAAATCTCCGCTGCGATCACCTCTAACTAATCTATCCAAATACTGACCACCATAATTAGCTCCAGTGAATGCTAAAGCTGCAATGACTCCGCCTACGACCACGCTAGCCATTTATACATTAGGCAGGTACTTTTCCTTCCGTAGGTAATCCTTTACCATGATAGCCCCACCCACGGCAGTGGTCATCTTAGCAAAATTAGCGAAGCTCTTGCTTGTGTCTTCAGTAAAGTCTTCTTTGAGCACTTTCTGACCTACCCAACCAATACCCGCAACGATGGAAGTAATGATAGCTGCTTTTTCAACAGTTTTCAATAACGCGGTTGACATTATATTACAGAGTGAGAAGGTTATTCCGCTATTCCATCACGGGTATTTTGCTTCTAGGCTCCTGCGTCACGTGCACGGGTTCTAATTCTACCTTTGGCTTTGCTGCCTTCCATTGTAAGTAAAGGCTACCTGCTGCTATGATGACTCCTAACGCGCCGATGACGTACCCAGGATTAATAAAGGATTCCTCTTCTTTCTCTTCTACCTTTTCCTCCTTCTTTGCTTTGTTCTTTTTATTCATCTCCGCGAGCTTCTTTCCCGCGGCAACTCTGCCCGGAGATCTAGCCTTGGTAATCTTTTGCTCCTCTTGGGGCTGCTTCTCCACCTTTGATTCAGCTTCACTCATTTATATCTAAGGACTTGAAGGACTTGATAAGTAACTTAATAGGACTTGACTAAGTACTTAAAGACGACTTGACTAAGTACTTGAGGCGACCTGGGTAATTCCTGAGGACTACTTGACTAAGTACTTGAGGCGACTTGATCAGGTACCTCAGCAAGTGCCGCCTGGAAGACCTTTTCGACTTCTCTATCCTTCTTAAAGTCTTTCCAAGACGTCGTAAGTTCCTTCAAGTTGACATGCTGAGCTACGTGAAGTGCCGCAGAGGCGACTGCCATTAACTTACCACACTTCAACGACAACCACCCACAGGTTATCTTAAGTTCTTGGGCGATGACATAGTCCTCGCTAATGTCCTTCCGTAGTTGCTCCACGTCGTCTATGGGCAGCGCAAGTCCAAGCAATTTAGTCGCAAGTCGGATGGCGGAATCTGCTACGGCGTCCGTGGTCTTACTTGCAAGGGCGGCCTCGTACCTCTTATGGAACTTCTTAACCTCCTCTTCTGACAACTTATTAACCTGCTCATGGGTAAGTTCCTTGCCTATCATTTCTTTACACTTCCCAGTAGACACCAGGATGTTAAGTTGTTCCTTGAGGTTACTTTCATCTAGCTGCGTGGGGACTTCATCTAAGAGCTGCTCAATCTCCATATACATTAGGAATCATAGATTCCAACCGTGTAGGGAAACCTCAAAGAGAAGATCATTTTGGAATGTTGGTGCGTTTTTAAATGCCGCATGTATTCGTGTAACTGTTCCTTGGATATCTCACCGCCGTAGTCGCTTAAGATGGTTTCCAGATCAGACTTGCTCGGAGTATAAAATACGACAAGCGAACCTATGTTTTCCCTAAAAGGCTTAGAGACGCTGGTAAGCTGCTGCGAGAGCAACCAAACGCTAATGTTGTCATGTCTGCCGCTAAAGGCGAGTTTAACGAGCTCGGAAGTGCGTCTCTTTACGTCATCCCCGCAGGCAATGTCATCCAGTATGAGGAGTGTCTGTGTATCCTTAGGGAATTGCTTATGCCAAAACTTAAGGTGGCTGGATAACTCGTTGGGGTCTAAGATATCTACGAAGAAGTCGTCATCTTTCACTCCTATGTCCGTCCAGGTGCGGTTATTCACGTAGGTGGGGCAGAGCAGCACTATGTAGTCGAAACGGTATCTAAAGGGTCCTAATAGCTGCTCTACCACGAACTGGGTCTTTCCGCAGCCGGTGGGTCCTACTATCAGAGCGTTACAAGGAATATGGTTCGGATCCATTATATCCCTTCTTTCGAAGGGAACTAGAAGCAAATTTATTTGCTGGTATATATGGAAGGCCCAATGGAAGCAGTAGAAAAGATGGTTAACGTCGTCAAAGAAAAGTCAGACCTGGAGAGGACGGTCGAAATGCAAAGGGAGGAGATATACCGGTTAAAAGAGCGCGTGCAGGAATTGTACAATGAAATGTGTGGTTTGAAGCGCGCAGAACGGTTCGGTGCGCTGATAACAATGGCGGGCTGGGCAAAAGAGTCCGTGAAGGACTTTATGAAATATCCTATGTAAATTGCATGGACAAGTGTTCGAAAGTCATTTAAATGAAGCCTTAGGATGTTGAGGATGAAGTTGTTATCTTGTTAAGTAGGGTACGAAACTCCTCAAAAAAACCCCGTAGGATGTTGAGGATAAAGTTGTTATCTTGTTAAGTAGGGCTGGAAACTATTCTGAGATGCCCATAGAATGTTGAGGAATGTGTTGTTATCTTGTTAAAGGATGTTAAATGGAGGCTAAAATATAGTAAAAGGGTGTTTAGCACCAAGCAAAGACTGCAATACCATGTTCGGCATGGAGTTTGCACAAAGAAGCCAATTAGCAAGGTTTGTAAGGATTGTAATAAGGAATTCAGCACCGTTCAAAAGATGCAGCAACACCAGGAAAGACACGTCTGTAGAAGCGCCTGTAAGGATTGTAATAAGGAATTCAGCACTCTTCAGGAAATGCAGCAACATCTGAAAAGAGGGGTTTGCTGTAGGACTAGGCAGTGTAGTTTCTGTGATAAGATACTTAGCAGCCGCCAACGTCTTCAGACACATAGAAAGAGGCATGAGGAGACTTATCGATTCCTTTCTAGGACCTACGACATGGAAGGAGTAGATTGTTACCAGTGCGGTGATATTATGAGTCGTTGCGAACATAAGGAGGAATATCTAAGGAATAGAATAGACTACCATAGGAAGATAATCCGTGCATTTCCTTTCTTTGAGCGCACCGAAGGAATTCCATGGACTAACAGAGAATATTGGAGGCAGGAGTGTGACCGCTGCGGATGCGTCAGAGAAGAAGAACACATCTCTAACTGCTTAACACGATAACAACCTCATCCTTAACATTCTACGAGGGTTTCTGAGATAGTTTCAGACCCTACTTAACAAGATAACAACCTCATCCTTAACATTGTACGAGGGTTTCTGAGATAGTTTCAGACCCTACTTAACAAGATAACAACCTCATCCTTAACATTCTGAGGGGGTCTCTGACAAGGACATATGATAGCCTACGCAGCTGCATTGGAGGATTCCTAATCGCCCTTTCAATATATGGACTGTATTACATGTGAACCCCCTGCAGATTGCATCGTTAAAAAAGAGTCGCCGAGCACTGCCGACGACCCTACTTTAGACGCGCCTAACCACATAGAGGCGAAGGAAGGACGCACTTTGCGACGTCAAACGCCCAGCGACCATCCTTCTTCCCATACGACCTCAGATGCGTAAACTCCTGCCCCTCTATCACGTATCGGACGCGATCCGGCGCCCACAGGCTGTACGTGACACCCTCATGCGCCAATAACAACCGTAGCCTGTCTTCAAAGGCTACATAATTTTTTATTTCATACGTAACACCCTCCTTTAAGTCTCTCCAGTGTATCTGCCTTATAGCCTCAAACTCCATATATTCTATGGAATATCTTTAAATGCGTTCCCAGAGTCTGCGCGTTCTTAAAGCGCTTACAGCACCACCTACATGGTAAACGCATTCCTTGTGCATACTCCGTCATGCCTCTGCCGATGTCTTCGTAATCGTTACTGATCATTACTTTATAACCATTTCTTTCGTATTCGTGCAACAGGCGACGTTGGTCCTCAGATAATACCCCATTGCCTTTAGGGGTCTTCAGCTCTACGCAGAAACCGCGGTATCGCACGTGTGCATTCAAGATAAGAAGGTTGGGCTGACCGCGTTGGTAGCCCTTCTGCCAGCACTTCATACGTTTGCCGTCCGAGTCCTGCCGTTTACCTAGACCAGTGGTCACGAGCATTTGGGGGTAAAACCTGCGGATGTAGTCCACTACCTTTTTATGCAGGTCGAATTCATTTTCGATCTTAAATACCAACTTGTTTGGACCGCCAAACCGCTTTTCTATTGCATATCGACCGTCCTTACGCAGCGAGGGTAGGACTTCCTCAAAGACCCAATCCTGAAATGCTTCTGCCTTTGGTAGCTTTGAGCTAAATATCAGCTGATACAACCCAGGTTCGGAAATGAACACGGAATGTGGGTGTATAGTACAAGTGTCGCGATTCACGACCCCTTTTAACTCAGACAGCCTTTTCTTGTACTTATCCGAAACGTGAGTAATTAAAGCATCTCTAGCATTGGAATATTCCAACGCAGCTGCCACCTCCTTTCCCCTGAAGTACAGTTCGTTGCCTTGCACTATGCATTGCAGTTTGGTTTCGTTGTTTTGAAATACGCGAAGCATATTATACGTAAGGAACATTTTTTGTTCACGAAACTAGTAGGCGACGCTCTTTAGCTGATTCATTTCCACGCTCAGTTGCGCGTCAGACACCACGAAAACGTAGCAGTTTATCCTATCGTCGTCGCCCGCACTGTCGTTCTTGGTGCGCTTAATCGCCAAGGTGATGCCGTCTTGGCTATTTATTAGACGTAAACCCTGACCATGTAGGTCTTCGTCGTTGGTGGTGCGCATGTCAATCCACAGCGCGTACTTATCCTTAAAGAATTCCTCAGGACTTACCTGGTCGCCAAACTTACGCTTTGCCTCCCTGTAGATGTCTACGGGTTTCATTCCCTGGGGGTAGACCTTATCTGGAATGCCGTTGACACCTATTCCTACGTTAGTAATGTTGGGGTTATGAAAGGCCTCAGAGTCGCGCTTGCCGGCCTCGTAGGGTTTGGCAAACACCAGCATTAGCCCCGTGAGACTTCTTCGGGGGAGATTGATAGCTTGGTTAATAACCTCATCCGTCTTATCCAAGAAGCTAAACATCTTGTACATTGCCACGTGGTCGTATAGGAATGCCTTGCCGGAGCTGTATTCCATGCCGGCGCTACGGGCCAGCTCTTCACTGCGCACGGTTTCGTACTGCAGCTCTAAGTTGGTAATAGAGTATGGAGTCGTTTTGGTAAGTGCAGTGCTTAGCCCACCAATGATGTTATTAGCATCTGCTAAGGTTACTTCAAACTGTAACTCGGATAACTGTCTTGGGTAATACACACCGTGATTCGTAACCACTTCGAAGTCCAGTGGTATGACATACTTACTACCATAGGCTGTCTTTATTCGCTTTGCGTCTGCCACTGCGGTTTCTCCGCTGCCGTCAGTAGGTTGCGTTTTCGTAGGTGTGCGGACCTTACGCAGAATGACACTACCAATTCCTTGTTCTATCCTTTGCGCGCGGTCAAAGGCTGTCAACCATAAGTCTTTGTACGTGGTATACAGATCGTACCTACTTAACTCCAGCAAGGATTCCCCTGCGAACTTTACGCGCATCTTAGAGACTAAGTTTCTACCCACGTTGTTAACGATAATTCTTTCGTCTGTGGGGTCAGACTGCACCGCTAGGTCGAACCTTAAAGCCAGGGTGCCAGGAACTAAGACTAGGTTATCCGTTAGACGGGGCACGCTCACGTACAAGGTTTCTCCTGGCTTCGCGCTGGATGGTGTGAACGTGGCCCGGCGAAAGGCGCGTTCTGCCTTCAGTCCGCCGACCTGCTTGGGTAATATGTTGGGGTTTAACTTTGAGCTTATCCTATATAATGGAAGTAGAAGGAACGGATTTTGACCCCACCACCGAAAAAGGTCAAGTCGACATTAACAACGAAGAATACGACGCATGGACTAAAGGCGCGGAGACCGACCCCCTAATCTACGACATGGCCCTAGAAAACACGTACGGTAGTAGGTGGAAAAGCTTCAAGACCTCCTTGAATCGCATGTGGCAATCAAGGAACCGCGGGAAGTCCGTCCCTGAGTACTTGGAACTTCGAAACATGAACGAGCAGGAAGCAACCGCGCGGGAAACCGTAGAGTGGGCAACGCAAGAGCTAACGCAGCGCTATTCCCGCTTTGAGGCTGACGACGTAAGGCTCACAGAACGCGGAAACAAAGTCCTCATAAGCGTCCAAGACCTGCGACTTCCTGACAAAAACCGCTGGACGAAACCGCAGTCCCTCTTTGATGAGAATGGTGACGTTAGGGGTGACGTCTCAAGATTAAAAGGCTTCCAGCGTGCCACTAGAAGCCTATTAGACCGGCTGGAGGCGTTAAACGAAAAGGCTGCGTTAGAAAGGCGCGTCGAGGAGCTGCAAGAAACGTTGGAAGAAAGGGAAGCAGAATACATGAAAAAAAACCGACTGCTCCTTGATGTTCAAAAAAGAGAAATCGACGATAAAAACCAAAGAATGATAGAAATGAGAGAGCAAAAAGACAATGCCCTGCGCGATAGGGACCAAGCCCAAAAGGCCTTCGAGCTTGCCCTGCAAGACCTGGACATGAGCAAGGAAGAAGCCAAGGACTTGCAAACCACCATAGTCGGCTCTTTGGAGGAACGGCGGCAGTTGGTTGCCGAAATCAACACTAAGGAAGAAGAAATCCGGCAAAGAGATCAGGCTATTGAAGACCTGGAGGGGCAAATAGAGCGGCAGCGAGAAGTAGTTGCGGACCAGACTCGTCCCGAAGAGGAAAGGGAGGCTGCCCAAAGGGAAGTGGAAGCCCTCGAGGTACGCCTTGCGGAATTACAGGCGCAAAAGGACAACCTGGAAAAGGAGCTGGGGCTTACCACCAAGGAAAAGGTAAAAAGAGCCCTTTTGAAGTATGGCATTCCACTGGCATTTGCGGTCGCTATTAGCACCGTAGTAGGAGTTATCCTATCCGCGCTTAAGACTACGGGCGCGGGCGTAAAGAAATTAGGTTCTGGTTTGACGGACTTGGGAAAAAAGATGGCAGCCGGTCTTCCTGGGCTGCTGGGTTCGGTTGTTTCCTTGGCACTTAGGGCCGGCGGCGAACTGTTGAAGTTCGTGGGCAACAACATTTGGATCTTGGTCGTCGCTATTGGAGTGGTACTCCTGAAGAAGATGAAGGGTTAATCTTATCCTTGTGTATTACTGGTGGCTTATCGTCGTCGGGCATCCGAGGCGTCCTCGACTGGGGATAAGTAAAGATAGTATTCGCACCGCCTTGATAATTCGGCACCAGGGGTAGGGCAGTCATGGTGCTAATGGGCTTATGATTCCAAGTAGCATCCGTCGAAGGGTTAACAGTCGAGGCGGCATTTATTCGTATGCGGCCGTTACCATCGCTGGGGCGAACTTGAAGCTTCGCATATTGGCAATTAGCTATCATATGGAAAGTTACCGGTGTTATGTCTTCCCCTTGCGGAGGAACAGGCTCCGACGAAAAATGAGTTGGATGCTTGGTATTACTTTTTACCCTGTATGGCGGTAATGGGTGGTTATTCTCATCAACGATCCTAAAACCGGCATTGCATGAGTACCCCGCCGAAATACAAATAGTGCATATGATCAATCCCAGACCTCCAACCTCCACCCACAATCCTGCGTCTTGCCACTTGTCGCCCACGTACTCCTTTTCCTCCAGGTAATGGAGAAACCAATCTTCCTTCGCGTGTGGGTTCATGTATTTCAGCAAATAAATTTGCTTCTAAAGGCTAAGCACCGTAAGAGTGCTAATGGTTGTGTGATTATAAGGTCGATCTCTTTGGTCATGTATGCTATTTATCGTTACTACGCCCGTGTCGTCTACTCTCATTTGCAGCTTTACCTTCCCATGGCAATCAGCAACCACGTGGAAAGTCCAAACCGAGATGTTTTCGGCGCTGCCGGGGTTGGGCTCTACGGAGAAATGCGTAGGCTCCCTGTTGTTTGTCTTCACACGCATAGGCTGCAGTATGCCATTGTCATCCAGGAACCTAAAGCCCACGTTGGCATGGCTGCTCGTGCCAATGCAAATACTACAAAGGATTAACTTCTTTCCTGAGTAGTTCAGGTCTATAGACATCCCAGTGACATCAACCCAAGATGCCTGGGTGTATTTTTTCTCGCCTGTGTAAGTCGTATAGACACAATCCACTCCCGCTACGTAAGGGTTGTTCATCGCCATATATAATAACTCAGACCAATGCCTGCGGTGGCTAAGCCGGCCTTTAGTAAGTTATGGTCATATTCCTCAGGTGGCATAACGTGGACCTTCTTTGATGGTTTCTTAACTGCGGGTAGCTTCGTTTCGTGTGACTTTTTTGGCTTCTCTACAAAGTGAGGAATGCCCTTGGTCATGTCAGAGTTCACATCATTCGCTCCAAACTTCATATCCTTAGTAGCTCGTTGAAGTTTGTTGTTGTAACCCACAACGGAATTAGTGTTGATGACCAAATTACTTGGCATTAACCAACAACCAGGCGACAAAGCGTAATCTAACCGCACTTTGGATTGCTGCACCGCCAATTGATGTCTTTGAACTGACTTGGATATGTCATTTTCTATTATTGCGGACTCAAACAGGGTTAGGAATTCCTGTTGCGTTTCCCGCGAAGCACCTTGGGATCCAACGATGGGGCTGCGGGTATTTACCTGCGCTCCCAGGATGCAGTAGACAAATGCTTCAATGCTGCGGTTGATCATGGCTAGGTTTCTTAGGCCTTTTCCTTTTAATAATACAAACGGATCCCAAGGACTGGGGTAAATTGTCTCAATCCTATCGATCAGCGTAACGTCATTCTTACGACCGCCCAAGTCGTAAAACTTTAGGACCCCGGGGTATTTTTGATGATACATGTCTGCCGGACGCACGCCGTCAACATGCCAAGCATAGATAATACCCAAGCCATGTGTGCCGCCCTCCCGATAACGAAAGTCTCTCTGCTGCGGCTTGAACTCATTCATTAGCCTTTCTAGGGCAGCGGAATCGTAGTGGTTATTCATTCGATTGAATGGCTTTTCCCCCGGCAGGGGCACTCTCAGCTCCTTCAATATGCGCCGCATAGTAAAGGCAACGTGGAACCTTAGAAAGGCAATGTCGAACATATCCGCGGCAACCCCGCAGCCCTTTGTAGCCGCCCAGACGGCAAAGTTTAACTGCTGCGGCCAGTACTTAAAGTTAGGCCCCTTTAGCCATTCGTGGGCTTCTTTTCCTGAAGTGTGCTTAAGCTTAAAATCCTTAAAGATATCCCTTATTACTACATCAAAGGTTTGCTTACCCACTGGGATCTTCAAATGCGTCACTATCTTATCGAAGTTGTTTACGCCACCTTCAGCATTGTAAAATGGGTAATCTTCCTTGGTTATCAATAAATTCTCCGGGAAATTAGGCTGTACCTCCTTCGTTATTAACAAATGCTGTGCCTCTTTCCTCTTCTCATGCGGCTTCAAGTCCGCATTGCTGTACATTCTGGAGCCTTGGTAATAAATACCGTCGGGTCTTCTTTCGAACTTACTAGGGTCTGCATGCGGAAACATCTTCCTAAAGGCCCTCCAGTTCCAGTAATCCCGGTTGTCGTGATGTGGCTGCTCCTCAATATCATTCCCAAAAGCGTCGTACATTAGTATATATAATGGATGTTATACCATCAGCACCTCCACTTTATCCTGAACTTTCCAAAGAGGGTCCTAACGAATTAAACGCGGAAAACGTTAGGCTCAACAAAGCAAATTTAATCCTGGCTTACTTGGAAGGGCAGACAAAACACTACGAAAAAGTCCGAAAAAAGTACGCCAGAGCCCGGAGTACGCTACATAAGATTTCGATAACTTCAGGATCCATATCTGTTGTGTTAACAGGCTCCGGCGTTGCTACTTCGCTTACCGGACCGGGAATAATTGTTGAAGTTCCTTTGGCCGGCGTTGGGGCAGCCTGTGGTAGTATTTCGGCTGTTGCTACGGGCATTATTAAACAGTTGTCAAGCAAAATATCCAAGCATGACACGACAATAGCCCTGTCAAGGGCTAAAGTAAATACAATTACCGATCTTGTCTCAAAGGCTTTGCGTGACAGAAAGATAGATGATGTAGAATTTTCGCTTATTCTGGCCGAAGAAGACAAATACGAGAAATTAAAGTCGGACATAAGGAATAAAAAAACAGTCGTAAAAGATCTTTCCGAGGAATCTCGCAAAAAGATCTATCAAGAAGCGAAAGAAGAGCTTCAAAGAAAGCTTGCTCAGTAAACATCTGCTTTGAAAAAAGCGTGACAGGATTCTATTTACATATCGAACGTCAGTCTAGAAAATATGCAAATTAGAGTGTAAGACATAAATATAATAATTTTCACATACATAAGCGTACATAAGCGTCTGGCGTTCGCTTGTGATCGTGGACTTTGGAGCTGGGGAGGCCTAAAGTCCCGAGTTCAAGCCTCGCTGTAGACGCATTTGGACCGTGAGTGAAAAAAAAAGCCTCCCCCACTCACAGCAACCGTGGGGGGAGGGGTGGAAAAGATAGAAAGTGCGATTCAACCCCGCGATGGGGGGTTTCGCGAGGAAAAGTTGGAAAAGTCAGGGGGTGTCTCGGGACGCTGTCCGGAGTTCACCCTCTGGTGGGTCGTAAGAAAGATATATGTGTATGTACTAGAGGGTCTCTGGCGCGGGATGAAATAAGCCTCGTAAGCCCAAAATGCAAAAAACCCCACTGGGGATAGCTTGGTGTTCTGCGCGATGCATTCCCCAGTGGGGTTTCTGGCAAAATAAACGCCAGTTTCGCATTTTTATTTTCTCCGAATCCATCCCAAGAGGGGGTGGTTGGGGTCTATTTTGTAAAATATTTCGTAAATTACGTCAGGGTAATAAGGAATATCCTTATCCAATCGACAAAACATCCACTCGGCTTTTGTCATATCAGAAACCTCGGGAATAGACTTACCGGTAATTTCAGACAAAAGATAGGGAATAGCTTTGTAATATTTCCCTAGTTTTAATTTTTTCAGCGTTTTCCGCAGACTTTGCGGGGTTGGCTCTTCTAAGTGGTCTATTATTTTCTTCCTTACTTCGTTGTTTAAATATACCGGTCGATAACCTTGGATGTGACTCATCCAGTCCCTAAAGTATTTTATTCTCTTATAAGGTGTTTTCTTACGACCTCCATTGGCGTAATATTGCTCTCTGGTGGCATTAGGTACGGCATTACGAATATTCTTACCACACTCGTAACACTGTGCTGAAGTATCTTCTTCTATTTGCATTTTCTTACCACAACAAATATACTTATTTGGCTAAGTAGGTACAAACTTGGGTTTCAAGCACTTTACACAGAAATCATAAGCAAACTCTTTACATTCATGCATCGTATATAAAACAAATATTTTAACCTTTGTGACACAGCAGCAGTAAGGGAATCATCGCGCGGGTAATACCCGATGTGGACGCACACATTTAGAGGGGCCTGAAACGCAGGTAATACCCGTGAAATTCGATGTTTGGCGATTCGAATTCCGCGAGTCCCCCTTACTGCTGCTTATTATTATTCAAATATTATTAAGAGGAAAGTTTTTATAGATCTTTTCTCATTATCCTTAAATAAGATCTTAATAATAATAAGGATATCCTTGAAATAGTTTTCGGGGCCCTAATAATATTTGAATAATAATAAGCCTTCCCTTAAAATAGTTTCCGTAACCCCTTAATAAATAATGAATAATAATAAGGGATGTCTCAGAATAGTTTCCCAACCCCTTTAATCGCGACCTTCCACAGCGTCAGTATGCCATTTCTTAATGCGTTCTATGTGCTCTTTGAACGTAATGGGGTCCGCCTGCACGTATAAGCACTGCCAAATGTGTTGACCGTCCCTCCTACATCCGCAGCGTTCGCAGTATGCCTCCCAATATTCCCTATCTTCCCACCGCACACCTTCCGCGCGGTCAAACATAGCAAAGCGTATGTCGATCTTCTTCTTTCGACGTATGAGCTCCAACTTGGTCTCCTCAGGACAACAGCGCGCCACGATATCGCCGTGGTACTCACACGCTACGCCGTCTAATTCATACCGCGTTAAACAGCGGAAACGATGCCAATCCTCTTCTTTATCCTCCTCGCAGCGTATGCAAATGTTCTTCAGACACACGCGATTTCCCACATGGTACTTTAACATCTGCTTGCTGCTGAACAGACGATCACAATGTTCGCAGCGCTTCTCCTTTGGCTTCCTACAGACCTCCTTCCTTACGTGATACTTTAGCATTTGCTTGGAGCTGAACTCCTTGTTGCAGTGTGTGCACTCCATATATAATAAAAATTTAATAAGCCTTATATGGGATACCGCATGAAGTCCACGACGGACTCCTTTGCCCACGCTGCCATCGTTATCAGCGCGCCAAACCGCTCTGCGCGCTTTAGGCCGCACATTTCCTTATATAGCTCCTTTACGCGTTCATTCAGCCGGTCTATTTCCTCCCTTTGCATTTCGACCGTCCTCTCCAGGTCTGACTTTTCTTTGACGACGTTAACCACTGCTTTGACTGCTTCCACGGGCTCCATTATATATGAACCCAGATCACATGCCTTGTAACGCTCTGATAGTAGGACCCACCGGCTGCGGAAAGACCCAGTTCGTGGTAGAGCAGCTATTAGGACCCTTTAGATACCGATTTGACTACATAGTGCTGCTTTGCCCCACCTACGTGAATAACCGCACCTGGACGGGCATAGGAGTGAAAGATGACGACTTCTTTGTGGATATTTTGGACCCTAACGAGTTATCTGGACATCTTAAGTTCTGGCACAAACAATTCCCTAAAGATACACAGACACTCCTCATATTGGATGACATCGCCTGCGGGGATGACGTAAAAAGACGCACGTCGGAGCTCGTTAAACTCGCCTTTAGCGGCAGGCATGACAATATTAGCGTTTGGTTGCTCTCGCAGCAGCTTACCAGCGTCTCTAAGCCCTTTAGGGAAAACATAGGTTCACTTGTCGTATTTTATACTCCAAGTAAGTCAGACCTGGAAACCATCTTAAGCGACTACGGCGGTGAGATATCCAAGGAACAGTTGCATGAATACATGCGGCATCTAAAAACGCACCAACATTCCAAGATGATCTTCTCTTTGAGGTTTCCGTATGAGGTTAACATATATGGAGATTGAGCAGCTCTTAGATGAAGTCCCTACACAGCTAGATGAAAGTAACCTTAAGGAACAACTTAACATCCTGGTGTCATCTGGGAAGCGCAAAGAAATGATAGGCAAGGAACTTACCCATGAGCAAGTTAATAAGTTGTCAGAAGAGGAAGTTAAGAAGTTCCATAAGAGGTACGAGGCCGCCCTTGCAAGTAAGACCACGGATGCCGTCGCAGACTCCGCTATTAAGTTCGCGACTAAATTGCTTGGACTTGCGCTGCCCATAGACGACGTGGAGCAACTGCGGAAGGACATAAGAGATGACTATGTCATATCTCAAGAACTTAAGATAACCTGCGGGTGGTTGTCTTTGAAGTGCGGTAAGTTAATGGCAGTCGCCTCTGCGGCACTTCACGTAGCTCAGCACGTCGACTTGAAGGAACTTACGATGTCTTGGAAGGACTTCAAGAAGGACAGAGTAGCACTTGCCGAGGTCGACAACAAGTCACCTCAAGAACCTGATCAAGTACCTAGTTAAGTCGCCACAAGTACTTACTCAAGTCATTCTCAAGTCGTCCTTAAGTTACTTGCCAAGTCCTTCAAGTCCTTAGTATAAATGAGTGAAGCTGAATCGAAGGCGGAGGAAACCCCTCAAGTAGAGGAGCAAAAGATTACCAAGGCTAAATCTCCAGGCAGAGTCGCTGCCGGTAAGAAGCTCGCGGAGATGAACAGGAAGAACAAAGCCAAAAAAGAGGAAAAGGCGGAGGACGAAGGCGAATCCTTTATTAATCCGGGCTACGTAATTGGCGCGTTGGGAGTTGCTATAGCAGCAGGCAGCCTTTACTTGCAATGGCGGGCTACAAAGCCAAAAGTAGAATTAGAGACCGTGCACGTACCGCAGGAGCCCCCTAAGAGAAGCAAAATACCCGTAATGGAATAACCTTCTCGCTCTGTAATATAATGTCAACCGCGTTATTGAAAACTGTTGAAGAAGCAGCTATTATTACTTCCATCGTTACGGGCATTGGTTGGGTAGGTAAGAAAGTGCTCAAAGAAGACTTTACTGAAGACCCAAGCAAAAGCTTCGCTAACTTTGCTAAGATGACCGCTGCCGTTGGCGGGGCTATCATGGTAAAGGATTACCTGCGGAAGGAAAAGTACATCCCTAATGTATAAATGGCTAGTTTGATCGCAGGTGGAGTCATTGCAGCTTTAGCATTCACTGGAGCTAATTATGGTGGTCAGTATTTGGATAGATTAGTCAGAGGCGACAAAAGCGGAGAATTAGCCGCCGAAAGAAAGAGACACGACTTAGCGCTGGAGAAATATCAGGGACATGGCAGCTTGGAATGAAAAAAGACAAGCTTACAGGGATTGGTTGGACAAGAATTACCAAGACAAGATGCAGGCGGATAAGAACTTTGAAAACCCAGACTACGCCTTTAAGCTCTATGCGCAAGCGCACCCCGACTTTAGAATGTGAAAGCCTCAGTTCAAGAATTACTACCAGCCTTCTAAGAAACAAAAAGACAATGAGCTGGTATTCGTAGGAGTCGCAGGGCTGGCGGGAGGCGTAGCTTTGGCGTACTTAGTCTAAGCTACGCGAAGCATGAGCGTCTAATATATATGATCGTCTTTTTGGAAAGCGGCAAGAATAACTTTACCACTTATTTGAATCCTCCCATCAAAGCCTATAAGGTTCGGCTCATAAGTTGCTCTTTGTACAATTCTTGGTATAACCTGATTGGGGGCATAGTCAATGAGCATACAGGAGGATCTAATTATCAAGCCGTAATGCTGCCCAATGGACATTACACCCCAATAACACTGGCCAAGGAATTAGCAAAACACGGTTATACTCTCACCATGGGATTGCCGCACGAAATGACCCTCAAACATAATATGCCAAACTATTCAGTAACTTTTGGAAAGTTTGACCCATTGGGATCTTTATTATGTGCCTCGGGTAAGACAATTACCGACACGGCCATACCCGTGAAATGGAAAGTCGCATCCTCTTAAGTCTATTGCGATTTGGTCCATAGTTACAGCAATGGAAAAAAGTCTTCTCTTATGTCTAAGTTCCTGCCCAAAGGTAATCCATTTGACCTGGTAGAATACACTCCCATTTCTTTAAACTATGACTTGCCTTGCGAATTGGTAGAAAGCATAAACATCACCATTAAAGTGGACGGAGAGACGGTGGATTTCAACGGGCGAAAGATCAATCTTGTTTTGGAATTCATATAATGGGTCGAATTGAGGACAAACTTAAAAGGATTTACTATGGGCCTGAAGGTTATTGGAGAGGAACGTCAGCTATTAAGAAACTTGCAGCCGCGGCCAGGGTATCAGAAGAAACGGCTAAGAACTGGTTAAAAAAACAAACCCTCTGGCAGGTTTATCTTCCCGTGCCTAAGTACATTCCCAGACCCAGCTTCACCGTAAATGCCCCCAATGAAGCTCATCAGGCAGATTTGCTTTTCTTACCACATGACAAAGTGAGAAGAAAGACCTATAGGTACGCTTTGACCGTAGTTGATATCGCAAGCAGATACAAGGACGCCGAACCCATAACCAGTAAGGATTCTGGGGAAGTCGCAGAAGCCCTAGGTAGGATTTATAAGCGCGTCTTGAAATGGCCCAAGCTGCTGCAAATGGATGCGGGGACAGAGTTCATGGGCGTGGTTACTAAGACCCTGAAAGGCCACGACACTAAGATTAGGAGAGCCGAAGCTGAGTACCACAGGGGTCAGAGCATCGTCGAAAGATTCAATAAGACCTTGGCCGAGCGTCTCTTTGGGTACCAGTATTGGAAAGAGCTGGAAGATCTCTCCAAACGCAACAGGGAATGGACTCAGAGGCTCCCCCAGGTCGTCGCGGCCTTGAACAACGAGGAGGCCAGGGCTACGGGAATGAAACCCAAGGATGCTATAAAAAAGAAACACGTGGAACACAAGTCCTACGTCAGAAGTTCGAGGGCGGTCGGACTGAAGGAAAAAAAGCTCCCCCTCGACATAGTGCTCAGATACCTCTATCAGCAGGGGGAACTCGAAGGTGGCAGTAAGAGAGCCACGGATCCTAACTGGTCTCTGGAAACGTATGAGATTTCGAAGTCCGTCACCAAGGAAGGGCAACCCGTGTTGTATTACCTAAATGGCCCAAGTCGTGGATTTGTCAAGGAAATAGAGAGAGTAGAGTAGTGCTGCTCCACGCGCACGATTACACTCTAGGCATGTCAGTCTTACATTGCTTCTACAATGCCCGCGTTTATTATATATGCGATCCACGGAGAACTGCTGATCGTCATTCGGGTCTAACCTCCATAGTAGCGGTATGTTACACTTGGCACACCGCGCCCCTTTCTTATAGACGTCGTCCACGCATAGGTCGAATTTGACCCCTCTTTCTTCGTCGTGCCGCTTGTAGCGAAGGAGTTTCTTAGCAATGTTCTCTTTGGCTACGTCTTCGGGGGTGCGATCATAACGCAGTTGCGGACCCCAGGCTCTTTTTAGTTGCTTGGCATATTCTACACGGCTTACGGCGGTGTAGATAAGGTTGCTCCAACACAGCCGCTGGTCTATGATCCATAAGGTTTCCTTTATGGTAAGTCCTTGCGCGCTGTGGACTGTCATGCAATAGCCCAAGCGCCAGTCTGGATGGGAGGTAATTCTTTCTACTTTTTCTATTGGCACCCAGGCTTTATCGTGTGTTACTGCGTTCTGCAGTTGGATGTCGGTACCGGGTACGTAGACGTCTCTCCTTTGCATGCGGGTGTCGTGGGGTTTATAACAAACGGGTACGGGATGTGTAGGGAAGCGCTCTTGGTGTATTTTGAGTAAGTCTTTTTGTATGCGAGACTGTGCTGCGCGCTTACTACTTAGCACCAGATCTTTAGGATGCCAGGCGTATAGAAAGTCCTCGTATTTCTTCGCTCGTATGCGTTTGCGCAGTGTCTTGCATTGCTCGGCGTCACTGAGGCCCCTTAATTCCGCTTTCAGGTTTCTTACTTGATCCTTGCTGCGGTAATCTGTGTTAATTTCCTCCGCATGGTCTACAAGATCTTTTAACCATTCGTGAGGCATTTCTCCGGCTATTGGAGGAGGCTGGCAGGGATCTCCGGCGAATATTACTTGACATTTCCCTCTTAGGAATTCTACGAACTCCTGCAGGATTTCTAAAGGAACGGTGCAAATCTCATCCCAAAGTATCACCGGAGGTATGTCGTGAATAGCTTCCGGTACCCACTTTTGACCATTCCAGCGAAAGAAGCTGTGGTAGGTTTGTGCGTCGTGGCCCATTTCGCAGAGTTCTCTTTCCAAACGATGCGTTGGCGTTAGCACCTTTATCTTAGGAAAGAGTTCTAACACACGCGTCGTCTTACCGCTGCCTCCCGTACCGTAAAGGTAAGAGAAGCGTTGGTAAGAGATTTGGTCCGCAACTGAAGGTAGGGGGGCCGCAGTGGGGGTTACGGAACCACGGGTGTGTTCTCCGTGATATTCTAAGCGTTCCCTCCAGGCTTTGATTTCTTCATCTTTGACGCGCCATTGTCCACTTTCCGCTAACTCGTCTTCTGTGTAGAATTCTTTCATCTTCTCTAAGACGTGCGGTTTCACGTACAAGGAATCCGTAGCTACGCGCGGAACGTCCTCTTTGTCAAACCGTAGGAGCATTGCTAACAGGTTGATATGCGCATATGCGAGCATACTGGCACGCAGATGGTAATACTGTGGTCGATGGTCCTGGTAGTAACACAAAGCATTCCACTTACGTTCTCTCTGCTCGGCTTCTATGAAATAATCCCATTTCTCCACGGACACCATCGTTCCTTGTTCATGGGCGCGCTTGATGAGGAAGCTTAGTTCGCCGTCGTCCGTTATTAGGCGTCCTTAGCACCTTGCGTGAACTTTCCTATGACGATTCTTGCGGTTGGGTTGTGCTCCGGCAACCACCTCGTGAAGCTACTGTGGCAAAGTATGGCTTCATGCGCGGTGTATTTTAGCAATTGGCGCTCTTCGAGGAACTTTAACAATGGTACGGGTATCCATTCCTTCTCCTGCAAATGCTTACCATACCAAGCGTAAATTATGGGGGGTAAGCCCTTTGCTAACTTCCAACTGGTCAGCCTTACGAATCCCGTAGCTGGCGCGTCGTAGTGGCCGTCTAACGAAACACGAAAGAACTGAGAGTCTGGGTGTCCGTAGCGGTCGTAATATTCCTTACAATCTCCCAGGCCTTTGAATGACGCAGGGTAACAATGTTTCATATCTAAAGATACGTATTCTTCCTCGTCGTATTCCATGTTCCATAAACCGCCGTGTCCATGTTCTACGCATGCTTTGGCTATGTCTTTGAACTCTTTGAACCTTCTTTTCGCGGCTAAGAAGTCCAAACTACGACTACTTAATACTTCATCTGAGAAATCTTCGCCTAAAGTCTCGCAGGCACTTTGAATGCGTTGATGTTCTATTTCTGGGCGATACAGAGTACCATCTTGGGTCATAAACTGACTTCCTTCCGGATCCATCAACCAAATGGAGTTCTCATGGATCAACTCCACCAATGGGGAGGCTTGGTAGTCTCTTTCTTTTTAGGAAATCTTAGTTCTTTCCAAGCATGCGCATTGTGTTGATAAATGACAATAGGAGCACCTCTACCTCCGTACTTATGCGTCCCAGGATAAATGTACCCATCCGTGATATCCTTTACGTGTATGCGCCTCTCTAAGGCAATTTCTAATTTCTTGATGTTGTCTATGGTAGCTCCAGCCCTGCGAGTAGCATCTTCCCATTTCGTGATGGCTTCTCTTCTCTTTGGGGTAAGCTTACCGCCCCGGGAGGAATCTTCAAAGAATTCCCTGACTAACTTTCCTACGCAGTTGCCAGGATGTCGCATTGGTTTGAGTTTCCTAACGTCTGGCTCCTTAATCTCATACGCACCGTAGATTACTACTGTAACAGGGTAAGCAACTTCGTATAACAACATGTCGATGCCTACCAGCGCTCCGGGCCTGGTATTCTTGTTTAGGACGAACAAGCTTTGCTTACCAGACGCCCGGATAGGGTTACGGCCTCTTTCTATTATCCATTCACCGTCGTAATACTTTATGAACGTTAACTGTAAACGGTAATTACCTTCAGGCATCAAGTTTATTATCTTTTCGGCTCTTTCTTCGTCCATGATTTCTTCTGTGTCTCCTTCTGTGAATGTCGTGAAGGCAAAGTCGGCGTCCAAACGATCCAATACCTGGGTTTGCAGCTTGCGTACAGTTTTGTTTTGAATGCTTTTGATGGCGTCCATCTATATCTAGGAAATATCTTAACCTTCGTTTGCGAGACAAATATTTTAACTCAGTAATGCGAACAGACACATAGGGACCTTACGGGTAATACCCACGGCGGACGCACGTACGTGAGCGCGGGTAATACCCATGTAATTCCGGGGGGTGGCCGCGGGTCCCCCTTACTGCTGCTAAAGATGGATCAAGAAGTGTTCTTCAAGAATTCAGGTGTGTTTTTTAGCAAACAATCGTATGTATATATTTTTTTGACAAGCATTTTTCTCGATGAATCGACAAATTAAAGACTTTCTCTCAAATCTTTTTATATGTCTATAGATAAGCTTAATTTATTTTAATGCTGGTGGAAATATAACACGGATAGCATATTACGCCAACAAATATTCGTCCTCATTTAGGTTTGTAAATCTTTAACAATAGACCAGTTTCGAATTCCAAATTACCACTGTGTGCCTTGATTACAGACTCATTTGCACAGGGTTAGCCTCGGTAATTTGGAATTCGAAAAGGTCTATTGTTGTTTTTATTCCTATTTTTTAAATCCTATTTGTATGTTTTTCGTTCAAGACTGAAAAATGCAGCTTTGTTCGCCTCCTATCGCGGGGGAACCCATCGGCAAAACAAAGAAATCTTTCATTCAATAATTTTAGTATCTTTCTACAGATAATTTATTTATTTATTGAATGAAATATAAATTTACACCATTTTGCATTGCCTTTTGCATTATTTTCTATTTTGTCTCAGTTGTTTTTGTCAAGTTTAACTGAATGTAAACTTCGTCTCGTTCTGTAAAAGACGTAAGCAAGTTTATTTTCTGCTCACCTTAACCAGAGTTTTCAAGTCTGTTTCTTGGTCTTGATTTCTCTCCAGATTTTCGATTTCAATGAAAGACAACCGAGGTATTGGATTATCTGTAGTTATCTTTCGTTTTTTTAAGTAAAAGAGATTCAAAGCCTAAAACTGTCGGCCTTGGAAAACTTTGTCGAACAATCTTCCAAGAACAAAACTACCTACTGGGGGTGGTGGTGAGTTGTGTACAAAATTGCTAAGTGGGAGAGTATACTCGCGCAAAAAAAACAACAAACAAACAAAAAAAAAAAAAACAACAACAACAACAACAACAATGTAGTGCATTTCGATTCGATTTCACTGCATGGTTTTTATTATGGGTGATATTATCTTCATCTCGATAAAAAAAATAATTGAAGATTTTTCCCCCGATCTTATTTTCACCTTTCAGTTTTATTCAAATTGTTCTCTCTGTGACCGTATCGGGAGCTCCACTTTTAGGCAGTGCCTAAAAATATTAGAATTTCAAAAATTTCAAAGAAATGTATGTTCACTGGGGAAGCTTGTCCCTAGTAAATGTTATTTTCTTTGTAATTAGCGGGTTACCTGTGGTAAACCGCTCATAAAATACCTTCTTTTTTTCTTTTAGCGGGTTACCTGTGATAAACCGCTCATACAATACCTTCATTTTTCCGGCCCGACAAAATGGAAAAATTGCTCAATAGTATACAGAGGTCTTCAGGGCCCTTACCCAAGAGACCTTTGTGGGCATCTGCTATAGTGTTTCCGTCTATAGTCCAATCAATAAGCAAGTACCACATGTCAATCACTTGTCACTATGTTGTCAAATGATTATGAAAGGGCGGAGCTAACAGATCACGCGACAGAAATCTATGTCTACGCATTCTCTATTTCGTTGACTGCTGTAATTCGAGACAGCCGAACTAGAAATACTAATTTACCATCGTAATTGTAAACAAGGATTTCAAAGCAAGATGTTAAGGAATTCTAAGCTAGGATTTTTGAGAATCTTCAAACTTCATAGGCAAAATGAAGAGCTGTTAAAATTGATCTTGGCCTTCCTCGAAATGAAATTTATGAATCTAAAGAAATATGATTTGATGCAAAATGAGACAATTTCCAAATACCTCAGCAAGGAACTGTGCGTAATATAAAATCATCCGGTCTCTGCTGAAGAGCCAGTTGGATCAAAGGTAATTTACGCAATACTTTCTAAGTATACGACAAGCAAAAACTATAGAAGTCGAAATTCAATACTAGGTATGAACAATAATCATGCAATTTGACTTTTAGTTTGGATCTATCGGTGTTTTTTTAGCCTGAGTAGAGGCTTTTGGGGAGGGGGTTGGGACGAGGAGGCGGGGCGCTCTAGCTATCTATCTTTGTGTTTGATATAATAAAACAGTCACTACATTATTACTTAGTATTATACTTATTCAAAATTTAGCTACCCATCTCAAACACGGAAGGTCCCAATTGCAATTGCTATGTAAGGCATAAAGCTGGTTTTGTATTTTATTTTACTAGCAAGCTATAGTCTTGATACTAAGGGCACATCTAGAAATTGGAGATGGGGACTCTTCCTCGAAACAACATTTTCTAGGGGCCATATTTCCCCATGATAATTCGAGATTTAAAATGTTACGCCCTTGGCCGGAATGGTATCATCTTATGCATTTTCGAGACATTCCTGGGAAGAAAGGGGTTGACAGGCATCCATTGAATCTTCACTAGATTCACCATTGGTACGGTCTTAGCGATTTACAATTCCCTATTTGTGACTGAACCAATCACAATGCCTTCAGGTTCTAACTAACGACGATTAGTAGTTTTCTCTGCTATTTCCCTGTAGAGGTTGTAACGCTAGCTACCATGTAATGTAGGATATATTATCATATGACCCGTACGGCCCTGCTCGCGCGCTCTAATAAAACCATTGGAAAAAGTCACGTGATGGGGGCCGGACGGGTTGACGTAAGCGGGCCGGAAAAACCCGTCCGGCCCTGCTCGAATCCGCGCGTTTTCTTTTTCTTATTTATTTTTATTTTCGTGAGGGTCATATGATAAAATGCTTATTGACTGAGTTAGGTCGGGCCGTACGGGAAAATATTTGGCTCTCGGTCATTTGTACGGACCTCGCTGCGCTCGGTCCGTACGACATGACCTCGAGCCAAATATTTTCCCGTACGGCCCTCCCACTCAGTCAATAAGTACATATTACGTTTCATTATAGTTATAGGTGTGCGTAACTATTTTATTGACGGATTCATTAATGTTCTACCTGGTGAAGTTGAATAATCTCTGCTATTTCCCTGTAGAGGTTGTAACGCTAGCTACCATGTAATGTAGAATATGCTACGTTTTATTATAGCTTTAGGTGTGCGTAAACTATTTTACTGACGGATTCATTAATGTTCTACCTGGTGAAGTTGAATAATCTCTGCTATTTCCCTGTAGAGGTTGTAACGCTAGCTACCATGTAATGTAGAAAATATTACGTTTCATTATAGTTATAGGTGTGCGTAAACTATTTTACTGACGGATTCATTAATGTTCTACCTGGTGAAATTGAAAAGTTTTTTTCCTCATGCAATAATCATCTGCAGAGAGATTAACGATACCAATCCCGCGTGATCTACAGTTGAAGACAAATGTTTCTATTTATTCTTCGAGGTGTACAAGAACCCCATAAAGATGAATGGCACTCCTTCGTGCTGTTGCCCATTCGATTTCCTGGTTGCTGAATTTCGGATCAATCTCGTTTTCGGCACCGACGGTCTGTTGACCAACCTTGTAGCTGTCAGGTTTGATCCACAACTGAAAAACAACCTTGGCTTTATAGGTCTTCTTCGTTTGTGGATCCTCGAACCTGGTAAAATAACAAAATTGTCCGCAAAAGCCTTTAGATTCATTTATGTAACACGTGAATCCTTTGTAAAACAATAGAAAGTAGGGATCATATGAAGTCAATATTCGTCCCCAAGAGTGCAGTCTATCTCATTATGAATTTTATTCACTGTTTGGTGATATATCGTTTCTCATAAGCAAAGGCTTTGTATTATTTTATTGATATAACTATATTGTATCGTGCATGTGCTGAAATCTTCTTATATCATTCTAACTTCTACTTATAACATCGAAGCTCGTTACTTAATATTTTAAGATAAATCATGCGGGTGAATTATTGACGATCTGCTTAGGTGCTTGATTGATGCTTTTATTTATACTATCATAATATATCTTAATAGCATATGGTTAATTGATGACCCCTTGCGCCGAATGTTATTTTTACTTTAATGCATTGATACATACTATATTGTGAAACGTATTAAGAAAGTGCCAGTGATACATGCACACTGATCATGATTCTCCCATGTGAGTGATCCTAGACTGCATCTATATAATAGTCAGGCGGATATGGACGCGGATATTGTGCAAAATCTTTCACGTCAAGACTGAAAATGGGTATTGGAAATTTAGGGATATTATTCTGTGAATTGACCAACATTAAATTTGGTATTGGTGAATCCATGCATCCCTCACGTAAAGTAATAAACAGTATTTTTATTGCAAGTCCATGACATTTGGCATCCTAATAAACCGAAAAGATTTTTCGGAATCCAAAAGTATGTCACTCACACGAGCAAAGTGTTCTCGATAATAAGAAAGAAAAAGTGGCGAACGACAGAGAAAGACAGTCTTGAAGAAAATGGAGGATGGGAAATGTATGATAGATAACAAAAAAATTATCCTTCCAAGTTCAATGCCTCCATAATCAAAGGTTTCCATTTAATAAAAAGAAAAAACAATTGATGACTGTATCTTCATGACCTACTTGTAAAGGACTTACCTCTTGGACTTAGCGTAGACTTCTAGCCCAGAGTATCGAATACTTGGTGATACGAAGATCTGCTTGGTGTTGAATCCTTCAGGCTTGTTGTCATCGGTAAAGTGTCCATCTACCTCACACAATCTTTTTCCTTCCAGAGTCTCGTCACCTGATAATGTTATTATTTAAAAGTTAATATTCCAGTTTCGAATTCCCTGTTGGTTAGGGTTAGCCTTGATTTTGTGTAGAATATTCACGTGTTCCAGTGAAAGTCCGGGGAATTTCAAAGTGTTACCTTTTGTATTTGTGAATATTCTGACGGTAAAATGACCCTTAGTTAACATTCTGTAATCAAGGAATACACCGCTATTGTACGAATTTGAAAATGGTATAGAAAATGGTTTAACTTCAGGTAATTAACTTTAAGATGATGGCCATGGTAACAGATAGAGAAAAAAAAAAAAAAAAAAAAAAAAAAAAAGGAAGAAAGAATGAACAAACAAATGAAAATAGATTAATTAATTAATTCATTAATTATACACTATTAGACAAAAGAGAGTAAGAAAATGCATACGGAATAATGTATACAGTGTACTGAATATAGTGGTTTTACGCCAGCCATGTGGTGAAATGAAATCTTTTGTAATGCACAAACATTGTACTGAGTATTCCCACTGTTCAACATTAATGGAGTATGGAGTATGGGTTAATGGAGCATGGATTTGTTATCGGAGCTTTCCCGAGTGGACGCGATGATTGCATAACTGAGATATAGTGATCCTACCTGGCATAAGAAGTTTTCCATCTTCGAGTATTGACTTCACACTGTCTGGAGAAGTACCATGGTAAGCGACGTGCCAATCTGTGTCACAATTGTGTATTACAGCCGTTCTTTCCATCCTGTATACGAGTTAACCAATAAACAAATAAATATTTAATGAATGTAATTTTTTTTCTTTCTCTCTTATACTTTGTCTTTGTCTTTGACTTTGTTTTTGTCTATTTTTTTTGTTTCTATTTGTGTATTCAATTGTTAAACGAGTGTAAGCTATGTATATCATTATTCTAGCATACGAATGTCAATAAAATACAACAAAATAAATAAATAAATGAATAATAGTAATAATAATAATAATAATAATAATATTTTCCTTTTAAATTTAAAAAAAGTTTAAAAGACCACATGAGTGCAGCGGCGTATAGAACGGGCCTAAAATTCATATTTCAGGTGTTACAGCAAAAAATAATAATATTCAACAGAAAGACAATTCTATTCACTTGAGTGCAAATCGAGCCCATCCAATAGGTATGGCATAGTCCTTGGCGGGTTTGCCTTGTGTGTAGTAGAGTTTCTCATTGCGTGATGCGTGACATTCTGTGCAGTAGCATTTGTCGTACTTGTGGTCAAATAAAACATCTGTAAAACAAATGATATCAAAAATGATGGCACAACAGTGTATAGATCGCATATTTTTCATCATTGACTATGACTGTCTCCTAACAATCTATGAAGATGGAAAGTCCAAGCGTTCTTTTTTCGTCGCACAACCAAATACCTCTTTGGCCTACTTTACCGTGGGTGTAATGTTATCCCATTTCAGAACACGTGTCATTCTCTTGAGAATACGTTTCTTTAAAAGCTTCATGGTACTGAGTTTATAAGCATGTTCAATTCCTTGAGCTTGGCGCTCTTAACCCTTACACCTAACACCACACCACACCACAACATAACCAAACCATCTTGTCCCCGGGATAATTAAAACAAAAGGCTGGCCATATCAACAAGGTCTCAACCTACCTTCATCTAATAGTGCCTTACCGTTAAGATCGAGTGCTGCAATGAATAATCTGCATGTTTCTTTGTAAGAACAATTCTTCCTTGGCATCCCTCTTAACGGTACTCCTTTGGGGGAAAAAACGATAAAACGAAACAGGCATTAACTTTTAGCAACTGTCTTTGTAGTTATACATTGTTGGAAGGATTTCAATGTGAAGAGCTTATAGTTGTCATATATTTCTAACTTTCTTGATAATCTTGCCATGTATGCAGAGCAATGACTTGGCTTATAGAGGAGTTTCACGCCAGCAATGTTGTAGGACAAGACAATTTTTTTAAGGTTTTTTTTTAGATTAAGGAAATAGATTTTAGGGCAAGACAAATTATTTCTCCTTTTAGGAAATAAAATTTATCTTCACGCAAAAGGATTGCGGCATTCCTCTTGTCGTATTAGATAACTGCTGCGAAAACTCTTTATACGTGAGCTACAGAAAGCTCGTACTAGGAGTCAATAGCCTTACCTTGTTGCATAGGTTGTTGCTTTATTCTCAATAGAACTCTTTCAGCCGCGGCTGCGATACTTTTGTTTGAGTTCTTACTCAATCCATTCAGCGTTGCCATGGCACCAGGATAATCACGTATCTTCTTTTTGCCCGGTTCAGAATTTGCTAGGACCCACAATGCATTAGCTGAGCATTCTTTGTCCATTGGTTCACCTTTCTTGATCACATCGAAAAGCGGAGGAATGACACCTGCTTCAATCAAGTTCGCGCGGTTCTTCTCGTTGACTGCGATGTTAGCAATCCCAGAGACGATCTCAAAGGCTGACCAAGAAGAGCTATCTACACTTCCTCTCAGACCCGGGCTATTTGCTGCGTTGACTAACATCCCCCGCAACTTGGCAATTGTCTGCAAGTATAATATTGATTCCATTTATGGCTGTTAAATTATTTGATTACGTTAGTCAAATCGAGCGAGTTCATCTAATATCAGAATGTTTTAAATTAATCAACTTATTGTATGTCTGAAACTTTGTTTTTGCTTGAGTTGTTCATTTCGTACACTCATTTCTTTGGGAATATACTCTGCAAATGTTACTTATTTATCTAGCATCCTGAATAAGACCAACAAAGTATGGTCGAAGCGTAGATTAAAAATTAACATTGGCAGAGTATATTCCCCAAGAAATGAGTAAACGAAATAATCTTAACTTGACATAAGGTGCAAATAATAATTTTGAGCATGCTAGATGTTGCAGGGTGCCAAACTACTATACTTTATACTATTTACGATACGATACACGCTCTATAAATAGGAAAACCAAAGGGCCAGGGGGGAAATGTCCGCTTGGGTCTATAATACAAAGAATGATAATCAATAAATTATTAAACTTTGAACACCACACTACCCTCTGTTTCAAAACTTGTAAAAGACTTTGGAGCCAGCATAACCAATTACCTTTGTGTCTGCATCAAGAAGATGTTTTTGGTTGTCTTCAATGATGTAAGACATTGCCAACAGCGCTGATATCACAGTGTCCGAGTCTTCGCATTTCAAGAATGGAGCAAGGATCTCTACGGCATTGATGTCACGAAAGACCTGACGATTCTCTGTTGCCTTAGCACAGTTGTGCAATATGTTGACGGCAGAATCAATAATGGTTTTTTGTTTCTGTTGAAAAGGAAAAAGCTGTAAATACTTTGGTATGCATTACCAAACAGTTTTACAAGGCTTTGCACCCCAGCTCAGGGACGAATTTGGGTGAGTGGCGCAGGGGGTGTGTTTACCCAGAATACCCCACGGTCTTAGCTTCGATAAATTTCAAAAAAGGTTCACGAAGCCAAAGGATATAGGCGATAGCTCATTCCAAGACGGAAAGAAATTATAGGCATAAACCTAAACACGAATAATCGAAGTGATTAAAATATTTCATAACATAGGCACGATATAACTCGCGAGTTGCGCGCGCGTTAAAACAAAATTTGAATTTTTTTCCTTTTTTCCTTTTTTTTTTTTTTTTGATAAACAAATATTTTTTTCGGTTTTGCTATGTCATAAAAGCAATGATCAATGCTTAGTTGTGCGTATATCCAGTTCTGGATGCACTTGGGAGGTTGCTTAAGCACTCAAGAAGCTAGAGTGCAACTCTTACGCTTTTTTCGTGCTTACCTCCGTGTTCTTGTCGAGAATAATAATAACAAACATTCCAGGATTTTTTGGATCCTTATATGCCCTATCTCAGTCCTATCGCTTATTGCCTATCGCCTTTGGCTCCCACAACTACCTTTTTTGAAATAGGCATATACCTTATCTCCAGAAGCTGATGGTCGAATGCGCTTAAGATCATTAACAAATCTTTCCAAAAGCCCACATTTTCCAATTTCTTTGGCAATCTTCAAACTAGCGTCTGAATAATTCCAGAGAATGCTGCGCACAATGGTCATCCCAATCCAACCTTCTTTGCTTTCGATGCCAAGATCCGGTCGATCAAGTCTTTCCAAAAACTTTTTCAGCTCCGGTACTGCTCCAATATCTGAGAGATGATCACCATATCTCTGTCGCACTGCTCGGTCCTGCGTATTTGTGTATGGCTCAGCGACACTGGTATATAGCATTTTAATTATCAAAAGAGGATTGAATGGCAGTTTCATCATTTCGATGGCCTTTTTCATCTGGACCATGACAATAATATGATCCTGCTCGCCTGACTTCTCATCATCATTGCTTGATTGGGTTTCTGCGGTTCCTCCTGTTTTTAGTTTTTTGTTTTTCAGTGGGACACAAGAAACAAAAACGAATGAGTGAATCCACTATTATGCCTCCCTTGATCCCATTTAAAGAAAGAAATTGTTCACAGAAGAAGAATCGATAGGATACCTGTGATGGTAACTTGTTCTGCCTGTCCATATATATCCACAACTCCGTACAGAACATCAGGGATTGTTTTGAAGCAGTTCCCAATGTCTTTGCCATTCAAGTAAAAGTGCAAACTGTTGTCTGATTTGCGCATTACACCAATTCGATCTCCTGTCTTTAATAGAAACCATTATTGTCAAAATTAGTTCAATTTAGAGTTAGTAGTGTACCTTGTGTAAATCCTCACTCTTGATAACCATCATTTGATACTGCAGTGAAAGATATTACGAACATTACAAACGGTAGAACCAAACATAACTACTAGCGGTGTCTCTGGAATACCACTGTGTGGGAGCGGAGAGCCCAATGGGTTTTAGGAAGTAAATGACAACATCTCGGAGCATAGGCACCTGAGCGAGTTGAAAAGTAGGGGTGTCTAATCACGACGTTCTTGTTTCCATAAATCCATATTCCCATGCATTCCCCTTTCTATAAATTAATTGCGGGGGTGTTACAGCATCCACTGCACCCGCGGCTCCGCCTCCTATTTCCTTACAATCACCAAGACGATTGATTAGATGTTTGGGCCATCCAGGGATTGAACCCACGAATCTGAGTAGACAAGCTCGTTATGGACCCCTTGCGGCATAATTCCTGAGCAGTTCGATTTGAAAGACAAAATAATTAATTTTTTCTCTCATTAGAATTGAAATTCTTTGCATTTCCCCCGGATTTTAGCTGCACTGGGATTATGCTGCAAGTCAGGGGTCGTCTATTTTCATCAAGATGCCTTTATGTTCATCAAGATGCCTCTTGGCTTTAAAAAAACTCACCGTCAATTTGCCTGTGTCTTCTTTAACAGTCGTCGTCAATTTTTTATTAAAAACAATTTGATCTCCTGCCCACATAAAGTTGCTTCCTTGAGTGTAGTCAACCATGATTTGTGGAAAAGTGCTGAAGGAGTTACTATCATTAGTTGTAGCACCAATAAAAAGGCTGCCAACCCATCTGTCTATCTTGCTGTCCAAGCGCACTTCAAACAGCTCGTTGTCTTTAAGTGGCTCAGAAGTAATAACAACACCATCACAGCAAGAACCAAACGGACTATAAGGAATCAATGCATTTTGAATTAGTTAAAGAAGCTGGATGGGTCAATGTTTTGAATTTCCGGGCTTGTTTAACAACAAATTTAATATTATATACAACTGGTCTGTCGGTACGTCCGTCCGCCCGTTCGAACTCACAACTAGTAAGGCCCAGTGTGAAAGATTCGTATTTAGGAAATTGGGTGGATCCTAGAATGCACCCATCTTAGCAAAGAAATTATCACTTACTCCACGCGTTTGGCCTTCTTCCCTGCATACATGACTGCAACATTTTCACCGTGTTTATGACGGGCAAACTGGTAACGTTTAGACGCTTCCACTACAGAGCTATCCGAGTCTTTTCCTGGTGTTCCCGTTGATTTTCGCCTAGAGTCCTCGCTCGCCTTTTTGGGAGCTTCAGATGGGGTCTCGGACGTTGCGCGATGAAAAGCTATAGGACGTCGGAGGTTTGAAATAATGGATTCTACAAATACAGAAAAAAATGGAATCGGCCTTACAAAACTCTGGGGCGGATCAAGGGGTGGCAAAAGGGGTGACTAGTCACCTCCTTTTTCCTCAAATTTCTCCGTATATCGGGAGTAGCACTCACCCCCTTTTCCTCAAATTCCCGGTAAAACCTTTGTAAAATAGTCACTCCCCCTTTCTATAACTCCTGGATCCGTCCCTGAAAATGTTAGTAAGTTCAAGATATTACATGCAGTAAGTTAACTTACCACCCTTCCCCATGTATCTCATACGGATGTCACAGTTGCCGAAGATGGCGTTCACAACAGGGCACATTGGACGATCCAACTGTTTTGGTAGATCAGTAAAGGCAACACCCAAATGTAAATCACTCGTTGAAAAACTTTAAGACAAATAGGAAAAAGTCATATGTTAAAGTTCAGACGGTTGAGCTTCAAATAGAGAAATCAAAATTTAGATGCTCTATATTTGCTGGCTTATTTTTTGTTACGCAATCGCTCTTTGTATACATGTACTCATCTGCTATAGTTCCCATACTAGTAATGTTTCTTTGATCTACACTATTCAGTTTTGAGAGCTATCTTAAAATTGAAATTATAGGCCAGCTCAGAAAGACCTTTGTGTAGGAGAAAGCTGCAACAGAAGAAAACTTGTCTTGTAACGTGAAACTTTTGTTTCTCTTTATTAGTAACGATGGTATTCGCTAGGGGCAATTAATTGTGCGATGCCTCGAAGTAGTTTTACCGACATTTTACCACTTAGATATCGTCGAGAACCTTATGTGTGTCATAATCTGCCTTCAGCGGACTGCGCTTTTCTCCCAATATGTTTAAAATAACATTTTATATATTACATATAGTATACTATAGCCAATAATGTTACCTCAGCGTCCTCTGGTCCATATCCAAGATTACAAAGAATGTATCAGGTACTTGGAATCCTGTCCTAACTGCTGGATAACTGCCCCTTTTTCCGCAATGCCAAAGTGTCTTGCTGACAATATCCCACCCCCAAGATTCGCTGTTGCTGCCAATAAGGGGCTTATAACCCAGAGACTGTAAAGGAGCTTTAGGTGTGGCCACTCCAACAATGGCGAATGTTCCTCTTTCTTCATTTTCCCATTTAATCTCCCAGACGTGTTGTCCACCTCGATACCCTTTTTTGCCTAAAAAATGAGGACACGGTAAAAATAATAAAAATCAAAAGTGTTTTTTGCCTGCTATAGGACCACGCATTCTGCACAGAGCAGGTGGTAAGAGCGTGTTATGCGTTAGTTCGTGGTTCGAGTCAAAGCCCTCAGCACTCAGGGTCTTCGCATGAAATAACTAATGAGAAGGTACTGCCTTTGAGATAATATTCGCAAGTGGTTAAACCTTCCCGTGGCTCGGATGACCATGTTAATGGCAGTCATTTTCCTAATAAACTAGAGACTTTAAAAGAGGAACACCGCTTTTTATGTACTACTATTATTGTTAAATATTACCTCGTATACAGTCTGTAGTGAGTATTGAAGGTCGCCTTCTTGCCGTCAGTCTGTCAGGCAGAACTACAAAGGGTGGTGAACAATCCCTTGGATCCCAAGCATGTTCTAACATCTCTGAAGAGCCATCCGACTCACTGGCAGCTTCTTGAAGGGCCTCCAGCAATGCACTAGTGAGAAGGGCATCAGCCAACTCTGGAGGGAGACCTTGTCTACGTCTCAGTTCTAAAGAATGCTCTGCTCCCATCTTGAATCACAGATGCCGGTACAACTGATAAGAAAAATTACAAATAAAGAAACAATAACAAACGACCAATCTATTGTTTCCATTCTATTCATGATTGTAAGAGTACTGTGCGACTCGGATTGTTGTGTGTTCCCCCCTCTCCCACCTCCTTGGGCCTTTTTTCCACCGCCCCCCCCCCCCCCCTTCAATGCACCCCTGGCGGTAAATCGATAAAATTTGAAAGCACCCCCCTCGCTTTCCCCCATAATCCAGGGCTGTCAACCCCCGAGATATTCAAATCTGGAGAATTGATAGGCAAGGGACATGTCGTCACAGCGCGCCAAAAAGCTCGCGAAAAGACGTCTTTCGCTTTGTAACATTTGATGTGATTGGTTTATTTCTGACCAATCAGATTATCGCTTATATTACAAAAGCCTGCTTACAAGAACAGTTTATGAGGAACGTTTTGATTTTGTTAGCGATGTAAAATAACACAAACAACATGAAATAATTGGAATTTTATGGTTGTGAAAGTCGAGTGTCACAAGAAATGGTCAGCTTCGGGGAATATCCGGGAGATTTGATACTCTAATCTGGAGACCGGGAGATACGGTCCAAAATCTGGAGACTCCCGGTTTATCCGGGAGAGTTGACAGCCCTGCTAATCTCATTCAATCGTTCATGTTTTCGTCTCATAGTAGCATAGTCTGCGTTCCATCCGTCCTTTTCTTTCGAATAAGTCCACGGTATTTACGAAGAAAATTCCGGTTGTGAGGCAGGCTAATAGTAGCATCACTTGGGAGATCAATATTTGCGTGATTTGTTACAGGCATCCTTACGGTAACCAAAGGAGTTAATGCCTCATTAATCGTCAGCAGCGTATATCGAAGCCTATATATAAACATTTCAGCTAGAACCTTTTACATAAACGATATCAGATATGTTTATCGAAGTATTGTGATCAACCGGGTGGATGTAATCCTGAGAAGGACTGTTTGATGGGACTGACGTTTCGACAACCTGAGCGGAAGTCATCTTCAGAGTCAAGTGAAGAATAAAGTCAGATTGACAATAACAAATACTATAATAATGATACTTCGACATACATTCATTCACCTGGGTTCAGACCGTTCTATACAACATTCAGATATGTCTAGGATTTCGCTAGAAGGATATATTATCAAAAATAAGTACGTGTAAAAAACGCAGACTGACTTAACTTCTAACAACCCTCTCACATCTAGAAATCCTTAAAGTGCATATGACACGAAAAAATTCTAATGTTAAAAATGTGTAGTTTATTGGCACTAATAAGAATATCACGGTTAAATTTGTTCCAAAAACGTACTTCTCTAGAAATTCAAGAAAATTTAGCACGCGTTGTGACGTCATTTTGTTTACAAGTCTCCAGATTTAGTTGCAAATACACGAAATATGTTTGAATGTAGAATCTTAATTTCAGGTAGTACACTTTTCAGTTCCCCAACATTTGAAGAGTACTATGTAAGCTATCAAATAAAGCTGAATAGAATATGCCTTTTGTTGTTATTTTATACGAATTACAATTTATATTTAGTGCATTACTACCGAATCTAGAGTACGTGTCAACAAAATGACGTCACAAATTGGGCTTAATTTTCTCACATATCTCAAGAAATAAGCTTTTGAAACAAATTTTATTACGACACATTTATTATTATTAACAAACTATACATTTTAAACGATGAAATGTTTTCGTGTCATATACACTTTAAAAATCAACTATTAATTCCAAAAAAATAAAAAGCAAATAATTACTTAGCAGAAACACTGCTACATAACTGTGAAACCGAAAATATGAAAAAATATATAACATTGGACATTAGATAAGTGATTTTTGAGCTATATGCATGTATGAAAGTAAAGTTGAAACGATGTGTTTATCATCTCGATTGCAAACCCGGAAATGTTCCAAAGTAGACTTACCTACTCCAATCGTTTCTCTTTCTGTTTTAGATACGATAGAGTTGTTCAAAAACGTCTCCTGAACTTCCCTAGTCTATTAACGAGAAAAGTTTCGCTGTTATTTTGGTAAGCACTTAGGTTTTATAGCTAGTCTGTGTAACTTTCGCTTTCGATGGCAGCTCATCAACAACCAAACACAGGGAGTCCAAACTGGTATTTAAAACATCAAGCGGATAATCGGAATAAATTCTGTGCCCCTAGACTAAACAATATTATGTCATTCACGTTATTGCACAGGCAGCCCAAGCTCTGTTCTAGACCTGTACTTCTGAAGAGAATGTAGACAAGTGGGGACCATTTGTTTTGATCATATGTTTTATAAAAACCTTTCAAGACAGATTTAAAAACAATTAATAAAAATAAAAATAAGTAAGCCGTTTTAATTGGCTTGGGTACATTGGTATTCTGTTACGCCCAGCCAATCCATCTCGGGTACATTCTTATTCTGAAACACCCATCCAATCGAGTTTCTTGTGCATGCGCATGTGCATGTGACACGACAATCCAATCACTATCTTTACATTCTTATCAGTTCTGATACGCCCATCCAACCATCTCGGTCATACACTTATTCAGATACGCCCATCCAAACCATCTAATATCGAGTTGTGAGCAAAAAATAATTGTTCTATATCCATTCAAGTAAAATCTAAATAGAAAAAGAAATAAAACTAGAAATATAATGTTAATAGTAGGTTTAATTTTCAGGTTACCCATCCAGGCTCACTGTCTCGGAAGCCGAGAAAAAAAATTACCAGATAGACTTGGTTATTTTTCTACTTCAAATCACTGTGCCTAGTGCGTTGCAGGTGATGCAGATATGGTCTGGGGGCTGGCTGGTCTCTCCTCCGATGCTTTTGCTAGAACATCAACCTGCGTAATCCGGACGCCCAAGGGCTGTAGATCTTTTAAAATTGCCGTCAGGTCCGAATTCTTACTGCCCACTTTTGTCTGAACTGGAAAAATTTAGAAGATTTTGCATAGATAGAAAATAGACGCAGGAAGGGTGGTCCTCCTTAGACTCTTCCACAGTCTCTCGCTCGTCCGTTCCGTCTCCACGCTTAGAGACTGTAACGGTTCAATGACCGAAAGGACTTATGGGTCCCGAAAACTTGGACCCAGCGTGCTTTGGGAACCAAAATACTCGTCCACAGTCTCTCTCGTTTTCGCCGCCATCTTGAAAATATTGAAACGAGAGAGACTGTGGACGAGTATTTTGGTTCCCAAAGCACGCTGGGTCCAAGTTTTCGGGACCCATAAGTCCTTTCGGTCATTGTACCGTTACAGTCTCTAAGCGTGGAGACGGAACGGACGAGCGAGAGACTGTTGAAGAGTCTAGGTCCTCCTGTGCTTTCGAGCAGTCGTGAGTACCATCAAATTGGGGCCTAGAAACGAGTTTCTATTTTTAGACTACAACTCAAATTCTGGTTGGTTCGTTTATGACTTAGCAAAAATAATAACGATAAATACCGTAGATTAATCAAGATGACTCAGTTGAATTCACGAGGTTCAGCGCACAGTGAAATCTTATAAACTACATAATGGCCGAGGAAGTGGATTTATTATCAATAGGCCGCCACTGTTCTGTATCTTGGTGTAAAAGGCTAGACTTTTTGCCCTTTAACTGTGGTCACTGTAAACGATTATTTTGGTAGGTTGACCATAATTCAGAACAGAAAATCTGAATATACGGATTTCTTTTTATACAAGCCTTCTACATAACTGGTTCACTTGTTATTAGTTTGTTAGTTGTAAATCTTAAAAACTTACAATGTGTTCTATTTCAAAATCTAAAGTTTAGACCATAGAATGCCAAATGAACACGAATGCCAAGAAGTGAAAGAAAATGACGTAAGCAAAAAATAGTATAATATCTTAGTGCTAAGTTTTACTTTTTAAACTATTAAATTCCCAAATCAAATGTTCTCTATTGCCGAAAAATGGATAACCCCTTTTTTGTTTGAATTTTTGAAAATCAAAAAAAAAAAAAAACAGAATATTTGGAGACCCTCCCCACCCCTTAGTATTTGTAGCCCCCTTCAAACGGGAATGCATAGATATTTACATGGGTTTGCACAGTCTACAATATTTCTATTGAAAAAAAAATTTTTTTTTGTAATTTTTAAATTACTGAAGGTTAGCTGTTATTTTTATTTTTATTCACTCTAGAATATTATTTGCATTATTCATGTAGATTCATGTTCCTGTTTGTCCATTATGTGGAGAATTAATTAAGAAAGCTAAACACGAGGAAATTAATACTCAGGTAAAACACAGTGATATAGTTGTCAGTCTACAGTTTGCATGTTTGACACAGAAATGACCAGAAATGAGGCAACAGACTACCATCAATCAAATAAATTATTCACATAATATAACCTCTTATAATGGTTTCCATTACCTTTACCTTCTATTCAGTACTCTTAAAAATTTCATTATTTCCAGAATTGTTTGGGTTTATAGTCTCAAATTCAGGAGTTGCTTGTTTTGTTATTCTAATTTCTGCTTTTGTTTTCTGATTTTCAAAAGTGACTGCCTGCACATCTACAAATCATTGTATTTAATATATAAAAGTATATAATAGTAGCGGATAATGATTTATTTGATTGATGGTAGTTTTTTTGCCACTGTTTTCTTGATCGGTGAGTAGCATTATGAAACAGTGGTAGAATGTTTTGACTACAACAACAAAAAAAGAAAGAAACAGCAACAACAATTATTATCATCATTATCTTTCATCAGCTATCATATCAATTTAAAGATGTGTTACCTTAAATTTTTAGAGATAAATTTGATAGTTATTAAAGAATGTAATGGCATGAGTTTCAATTTGCTACAATTAAGAGTTTTATTCATTTTTCCATTAGGTTGAAAAGCATATAATAAGTGGATGTAAGGACCTTGTATTAAGGAAAGCCAAGAAAACAAACAAGTGTTCTTATAAGAGTTGCTGACAGAATGAACTGATGCCGTTTTATTGTAATCAATGTGGCAAGAAATTCTGCATAAGGTAATGTGCTCCGTCAGTATCCATATCAAGGCACAACATGATTAGACTTAGATGCTGTGCCGTGCCATGCCTTTTTACACAGTAGATATTTTATAAATAGTTCGTCTGAAGGACAAATAAAGGAATTTCAGATTTTCAATTAAATTGTTAATGCCCTGAAGCAACCTATGGTTTGATGAAAGTCAAAACATGGCTAGTTCATGGATCAAATTGGGATTTAGCTAGCATGTCATCAAACCCAAAATGCCAGACGAGTGGTGATAACTAGTAGAACTAGCGTGGACTGCATCGGTGTTTCTGAATAAAGCATTAGGAACTTGTAGATAAATTGAATCACCATAAAAAGCTTTGTGAAACTGATGTTTCGGACATTAGTCCTTTGTCGTCGTCCTCCGACGAAGGACTAACGTCCGAAACATCAGTTTCACAAAGCTTTTTAAGGCGATCCATATGATCTACAAGTTCCTACTCCAAAATACCAGAGGTGAGAGGCAAGTGCGCAACCACAATGCCACGTTATTTCTGTGGAAAAGCAATTTATTAATTGATTCTACTTATTTTTGATATCATTTTCAGGCACAGACATGCTCAGGATCACATGTGTACAGTTCTTAGTGTACAAGCAGTTACATGCAGTTAATGAATTCACTTTTTTGAATTTTATATACAGCTGTATTTAATACATTTGTTCAAATTAACAATAGAAGACAAGCAGTTTTTAATATATCTTATCACAAGAAATAAAAGGGAAGAAAAGATTAATGATATTATTTATGGGATAAGAAATCTATGACTATTAACTCTATTTTTTAAATGTTCTATTTTAATATTTAATGTTACGAGCACATAGCTCTTGCTTATGCCTTTTTGGATGGAAAATTATGCATAGTATTGACAACAATATTTCTTTGTAAATAATAACATATTTGAAAGTTTTAAATAAAGAGCTTTTATCTAATTTGAAAAATGCAATTTGATATATTGTGGATTATTATGAAATTAATATATAAAATATTATTTTCTATTTAATAATATACAGTCACGCTGCAATCATACTTTATACATGACACTTGCACAGTTATATTGCAATACATACAGTTGTCAGTGCATTTTAAATATGCCCTGAAAAATGAATATTATAACGCATAGCTACATAGTCATAATTCAGATAGGTTTTTGAGACAAGATGACTACAGAGGTCAAAATAGAGGTTCATATAGATAACAGGTGTGCAAATGGTCCTATTGGATAAGAGACCTGATATTATCTATCAATCAGTTTTATCCATTTCAGTCACATAAAACCAGCTATTAAATTAGCTTTTTTAAGATAACATACCTGACACTTGAACAAACCTTTAGTCTTACCATAAAAGTTCCTTTAAAATCATGATTTACCATTTGTCCATATGAGAAAGTGATACATGCACCTGATTTTAAAGAAGATCTTGAATATTTTGGAAGCTGTTGATCCCCACATGTTTGTATCCAATTATGTCTTCCTCTTCTACACTTCCTGACTGCTGGACAGTGCACTATGAATAGTACAATAAAGTTCTTTTCAAGAAAATGAATAAACAACCAACCATTTTTTTATTGTAAGGTTGAGGAGGGGGTGGGGAGTAGCCCAATTGAAATCCGTACCCACTCTAGCTATCTAACAGTTGCATTCAAAAAATGGCACCTTGTTTTCCATCAGTAATATATATATATAGTATTAAGAGTGCTTTGCAGCTTGAATTCTTCATGTACTTACTTCAGACTTTTGAATGCCTGAATTTGGTATGCATATTGACACTTGAACATTCAGATTTGTCTTTGCCTTTTTTAGTCCAGCCTTATTTTCTAAAATAATGAGAGTAAGGACATTGATGCCAATAAATTTATCTGCAGTCATAATATTTTTTTAAAGCTACATCAATCTAAAAATTCTCAGTTCCTGTACCTTGATTTGATTCTTTTGATACATCAGTCAAGGTGTTCCTAGAAAGGCCTTGATTTCTAATCTTTTGAATGCTTTTTTGTGTTTTTCTTATTATTTCAAGAACTGATTTGTTGATACTTCTCTAAAATTAAGCAAAAAAGTAGAAGGCAGTTATATATTTTTTGTTTCCTTCCTTCATTTCTTTCTGTCCTTTCCTATTTTTTTATCTATTTTCGTCTCTTCCTTCTGTTTCTCATTTCTTTTATTTTCTCTCTTAATTCTATTACTTTTTTGACTGTAATTCCATTTCCTTTTCTTCTTCCATTAAGCTTATTTTTACCTGTTTTTCTTTTCTCCTCTTAGAAATTTTTGGCAAAGACTTTGGCTTTTTGAAACCATCTGTCTTACTCTTTGTATCATCTTGGCCCTCTGTCATCTTGCAGGGATTTTCTTGGCTTTTATTCCCACCAGGAAAGATGAACTGGTCTTCTTTGCATTCTTTATTCTGTTCATCAACAATTTCAAGAACATTTCGTATCTTTTCATCTTCTTTCTGAGGGAAGAGTTCTCTACGAATTAATTTTCTTGGAGGTTGACTTTTGACTTTAGGCTGTAATTTCTTTGGAGTTTGTACGACATTCTGTACTTCATTGTTTGGCTTTGGAGAGTTTGCAATTTCTGTTTTATTTTTAAAACATTGTTTTCCCTTTTGTACTCTTTTTTTCGGTATAAAAACTGGTTCCAGTCGTTTCAACATCCCATCGCTCATCGAAGAAGAAACTTTCTGAAAAACAAGAACAAAACCATGCAAAATAACGCTAGTGAATATTCACAAACTGAGGTAGTTCATTTAGTCTCTCTAATACTTAGCGACGTATTTTTCCTTTTTTTCTTTCCTTTTTCCTTTACAGCTGTAACAGAAGAAAATAGAACTTGATATTTACTCTTGTCTTTTGCTTTGTCGTCTGAACTCTTGTCAATGTTGGTCGTTTTGTTGGAGGAAGAAAGCAAAAACGAGCCATTTTAACTACTAGGCAGTAAAATATAGAAATAAACTACAAAATAAGTAAATCTTCTTAGTCTCCGTGAGGTACAAAGTTGAAAAAAAAGCGGACAAAAACTCATGATTGAAATATCTTTTCCTTTCTTTATGACCAAAAGTTTTTTCCCGCTATTTTCCAAAAAGACTTTTAAACTCAGACGCGCGCGCGCAAAAATAGCGGGAAAATTATACACAGAGAGCCCAAAAAGAATAAATGAGAGAACCGTAATGCAATGTAAATGCGACTGTAATTTTTTGTGTTATCTTATTAATAATGAAATAGTGTAACGTCATTGTTGTTATAGAAAATTACAGAATGTACCAGTACCGAGCTGTTGTGTCTCCTTAAAATGAGTTGTCTTGTGAAAGAACAATTTCAATAGAATGTGCACGAGCACGAAATCTCTAGCACAAAGCATGATGGGAAACCGAGTTTTATACACATAACAAGGAAATCAATAGAATTATCAGAAAAAAATTACTGTTATTGTCATCTGTTGAAACACTTACAGTTTTATAGGAAATGTCGAAGGGAAAATTGTCAGAGGAATTCCTATCATGATTTGTGCTTGAGATTCGTGCTCGCGCACATTGACTATTGAAATAAAATTACAAATTCGATGAAATAAAATTGAAAGTGGATAAGAAAATTCCTGACAAAAATTCAAGCGTAAATTCTTTTTCTAAAATTCATAAAATAAAGAGGAATTTTTTTTTAACTTGGTCGGATGATCCTATAGATGTTCAAAGGTCATACATCTGGTATTGCATTGTGGGATATCCACTGACAGCTCCGTAGGTATCAGTTGTTGTGTAGGCTCCAAACAAAACAGACATTCACTGCAATTCTCTTCAAAATTTCCCTAAATTTTACACAAAAATGGCTAAAATAAAAGGTAATGCACTTCATAGACTCATAATTCACCTTCTTGAACTCACCGTTGCTTCTAGATTGCCAATTTAGTTCGTTTACTTCTAGATTTTAGTGCATTGAGGCGTTACCAATACGTACACATCATTACGAAACAGCTGGTGTTTTTTTATGATTTTGTGCGAAAAAAAATTTCTGGATCTCTGTGTATTTACTGATATTTTTTTTCAATGCGTTCTCTTGAAGCTGGACCAGTTGTAGAGATACAAGGAGATGAAATGACCAGGTAGGATTTAATATTTTTTGTAATTTTATATCGTAAAGTTGTTCAAATACATTGCATTACAGGGAAAAACCCGTTGGAGTTACAGACTCAACACCGCCACGTTTAACTTCATTCAACCGTATATTCCAAATATTCTTTTTATATGTATTCATATGCCTGAGCTTAATCGTTACTTAATTTTGCTTCTGTAGCTGTATATGTAGTGAACTAAAACCACTAAATGATAAACGCGGTTAAGTTTGTTAATTTACTCTAAGAAAAGTACGAAAAACTGGACTGTTCTATTATTCCCCTCAATTTATTGTTTATTTACAATTTAAAGATTTAAAGTACAGATCTTTATCGTTTTATTTTATTTTGTTCGCGTTTTATATCTATTTACAAGCTTTGAAAAGTTCAGATAATTTATACATGTTCTTATCTATTGGGTCAAAATATTTGTATAGCCAAGCTACACTATGAACATTATAATCTTCTTGTTCAAATTAGGAGAGTTTGATATATCTTATATCAAAATTTCTAAACTGTTTTAATGTAAATATTTCCACTGTTTTTAGCCTTACTAGTGAGAAATTAAGATTTTTTTGAAACAAATTCCAATTTTTTGGAAAAAATTACTTTTATTTCGTACATATAATTAATTATGGATGTTTCGTGGAAGGATGCAAATACCGTATGCATGGAGCAGTACTAATACAACTAGTATTTTTTAGTACTGGCACTGATGAAACAATAGAAAACAATAGACATTGCACAAATTCTTCATTTGCACATTATGTCATCACTGCCTTATTTGTGGTATCTAACAAAAGACTTCTCATTACCTTCCATTGTTATACACATGCATTTGTATGAGTATAAAATGGTACATCTCCTCCCCTCCAGTGGCAGAGATCACGCTACGCCCTTGTTTGTGTAATACAAAACTAATATGTGTCATTTCTTATATGTTAAATGTCTCTTTAGGATAATTTGGGATTTGATTAAAGAAAAGCTGATTTTACCCTATGTTGATGTTGATCTCAAGTTGTTCGACCTGAGTATTCAGAACCGTGATGCCACTGATGACCAAAGTAAGGCTTCAAATAATTTTTCAATTCTTCAATTTTTAAATTGTGGGCAAGGGAAGCTGGAAGAAGTTATAGTTGTGTTGTGTTTTTTTTTGGGGGGGGGGGGGGGGGGAGGGTGGGGGAAGGTCAGTCTTACACACTCTACCCTAGGTTTTTCCACTACTTTAGTACAGTCGTGAAGAATGGTAGGCATAGTACAGAAAATGTATTCACCAAGGATATTTCTTGTGCTTTGAGGGTTGTCTCTATTGGTTAGTCCTTCAATCGCAATTGCTAAATCCTTATTTTGTGTTGGGTTTTGTTTGTGAGAAATATAATAGTACAAATTTATAAATTATGGACTGTGTATTAAATTATTCTTTCAGTTACTGTGCAAGCTGCTGAAGCCATCAAAAAGTATCATGTAGGAATCAAGTGTGCGACAATCACACCAGATGAAAAAAGATTGGAAGGTTAAATTATTTGATATCTTGGGAAAGAAAAAAAAATTATTATTTACTCTTGTATATTTTAGCCCTAAGATACATGACAGCCTCTGGGCTGATCAAAGTCAGGGCACAATTAAGTTACAAGTTGAACTCTGAAACAAGCTCTGGGCTGATCTAAGTCAGGGCACAACTAACTCACAGATTGAACCATGAAACAAGCTCTAGGCTGATCTAAGTCAGGGCATGGCTACCTCACAGATCAAACCCTGAAACATTATTTTGATCTAAGTTAATTTATGTTACCTACCTAATTAAAGACTAATTGATTCCCCAAAATTGGGCATTCTAAGATTTTTAAGCTTTGTCAATCTTTATCACCTCACTAGCTAAACAATGACCATAATACAATCCCCATATTCCATTATAATGAAAGACATACCTTAATACTGTCTTGATTTGCAGAGTTCAAACTGAAGAAGATGTGGAAGTCTCCCAACGGAACTATTAGGAACATTCTTGGTGGAACTGTATTTAGAGAAGCCATCATATGTAAGAATATTCCACGCCTTGTTACTCGTAAGTATGAGATAAGTGCCTAACAACATGCCTAAAATTTTTGATTGTTTATATTTCTAAGAAAATTGTTTGGGTTGTTGGTGCTTCTAGTGCATGGGTCTGACTCCCCCACAATGTTGCCTCATCCTAGGACTTTAGGAATCCCACCAAGAATAATTTACTGCCGGTCGACTACATTTTGTACTGGCTACTATTACGTACTGTACATAGAAGGGTAGGCCAAAAGATAACTGAAAAGATCAAAGATATTTTATAGTATCTGGAGTTTGAAAATAGATCATTTCGAAAAACACACAAGCTTATGTACTATCTGTATAAATGCGAAGGTCCATCTAATGTTAATGTAATACGTTATTTTCAGCCTGGACAAAACCTATTATTATCGGCCGTCATGCTCATGCCGATCAGGTATGTTATTAAATGCAAAAATACTTTTAATCCTGAATATAAAAATACTTTTCTTACCTTCAAATACGTATATCGTATCTCCTATATTTGGGGATGTTCTTAAGGTGCAGACACACGGTGCATTGTTGCATGTGACATTGCATATGCAAGGCTTAAAATAACAGCCATTATCACAAGCCAAATTAGTTGTAGCTTAGTCATACCTTTTTTCTGGCTAAATGGTACTGGTCAATGTGACTGGTAAGCCAAAGATTTGACCAGAAAAGTCCCAGTTCTTGCAGGATATTGTTTGATGTCCAGCCACTATTTTAAGCCCTGATGCAATGTTGCAAAAGTAGAAGTAATTAAATATTTTCTACTTTTTTAAGTTTAATGCAACGTTGCATGCATCATTACTCGACTGTGTGACACCCCAAAAAATAGCCTTTTTTATGCAACATTGCAGGCATTGTTGCATCACATTTCTTCATATTTCGGTTCATCACACATTCTTGTAACATTTTTCATACCTTTCAGTACAAAGCAACAGACTTTGTTGTTCCTGGTCCTGGTAAAGCAACCATGACGTACACACCAGAAGATGGTAGTAAACCTGTGGAATATGTCGTACATGATTTTAAAAATGGTGGAGGGGTGTTGATGGGCATGTTCAATACTGATGAGGTAATTCAAGTTGCTCAGGATCTATAGTCTTCATTATAACTACCTTGACTTATGTTATGGTAGTGATTATGATGGTGATGATAATGATGGTGATAATAATGATGATGGTGGGTGGTGATGCATTAATGGTGATGATAGTGGTGATGGTGACGAAGTTATCATGATGATGATGGTGGTGGTAATTATGATGATTGATGATGATACATGATGATGATGATGGTTGTAGTAATGATGATGATGGTGGTGATTATGATAATGATGATAGATGGTGAGCTACATGGTGATGATGATGGTGGTGGTAATGATTGTGATGGCAATGATATTGGTGATGGTGATGATGATAAATTTCTTGGTGATGGTGAATATGATGGTGATCAATTTATGATGATAATGGTGATGATAGTGATGATGATGTTGATAAGTACAAGTCATTAATCTCTTCTTTTTCTACTTCAGTCAATCCGTGCATTTGCACACAGCTCTTTTAATTATGCTTTAGACAAGAAGTATCCTCTATATATGAGGTATGTATGAAACAGTCAGGCGATTGTCAACCAATATATGTCAGCTTTAAGTCATAAAATACACCCAAATATTTTTAAAACCTCGAGTACCATAAGAGATCTACAACCTTTACCTGAAAAACAGGTCCGTCTGGTACCATAAAGATTTCCAACCTAGTTGCCTGGAAAAACAGGTCCGTCTGGTACCATACAGATTTTCAACCTTGGCGTGGAAAAATCTCTGGTACCATGGAAATTCCAACTTTTGCCTGATTAAAAAACTCTGGTACCAACAATTTTTTACAATCTTTCTTCATATCTTATTTTTTAGCACTAAAAATACTATCTTAAAGAAGTATGATGGACGATTTAAAGACATATTTGAAGAAATATATCAAGCGTAAGTTTTTGAATGTTAGCTATGATCTTTATGATATACCATAGGATGGCATTTGTTAGGTTGTCAAAAGATTATACTATAAACCAAGTGTGTGAGGTCACTGAGGATCAAACTATGGAACTCTTGCTTACACTCTAACCAACCAAGCCACACTTGCTCCTTAAAACAAGTGTGAGGTCACTGAGGATCAAACTATGGACCTCTTGCTTAGCAGGCAGCATACTAACCAACCAAGCCACACAGCTCCTTAAAACAAGTGCGTGAGGTCAATGAGGATCAAACTATGGACCTCTTGCTTAGCAGGCAGCACACTAACCAACCAAGCCACACTTGCTCCTTGAAACAAGTGCGTGAGGCCACTGAGGATCAAACTATGGACCTCTTGCTTAGCAGGCAGCATACCAACCAACCAAGCCACACTTGCTCCTTAAAACAAGTGTGTGAGGTCACTGAGGATCAAACTATGGACCTCTTGCTTAGCAGGCAGCACACTAACCAACCAAGCCACATTTGTTTCTTAAAATAAGTGTGTCAGGTCACGGAGGATCAAACTATGGACTACTTGCTTAGTAGGCAGCACACTAACCAAGCCACACTTGCTCCTTAAAACAAGTAGTGTATGAGGTTACTGAGGTTCAAACTATTAACCCCTTGCTTAACATGCTAAACACTAACCAACAAACATCATTTTTGCTTTAAATTTGTACATTTACCAGGGAATACAAGAAAATGTTTGAAGCAGCTAACATTTGGTATGAGCATCGTCTGATTGATGACATGGTAGCATTCGCCATGAAAAATGAAGGTGGATTTATTTGGGCTTGTAAGAATTATGATGGTGATGTGCAGTCTGACTCTGTCGCTCAAGGTAATGACTGCAGTGCTTGATTTATCAAGTGTCTCTTACTGTACCAGTTGTCTGTCTGTCTGTCTATGCTTGTATGGATGACAAATGTTGTATGTTTATAAACTTGTGTCTCCTGGTACTTTAGACTCTCTGTCTGTCCATCCAATCCTCCGCTTGTTTGTCTGTCCTTCTATGTTTGTATGGGATTTTTGTAAGATGACCAATGTCATACATTTATTAGTGTCTTTCTCCTGGTCTTTCTGTCTGTCTCTCTGTTCGTCTGTCTGTAAGTTTGTTTATCTGTGCAGTCGACACTGACACTAGTCCACTAGTGTGGAACTAATAAATCTTCACTCCGGGCTAGTGAAAATTTTAGGACTCACTAGTCCATACGCTAGTGAGGTTTTGTTGATTATTACTGAAGATCTGAGAGCCAAGTAGATTACTAGCCCATTTCCTAGTATATTAAAAAAACACTTCCGTCTGTGTGCCTGACTCAGTGTCTGTCTTTCTAGGCTTTGGATCTCTTGGTATGATGACCAGTGTACTAGTTTGTCCTGACGGCAAGACAGTTGAAGCAGAGGCAGCACATGGTACAGTTACTCGTCACTATAGGATGCACCAACAAGGCAAAGAGACATCAACCAACCCTGTTGGTAAGTACTTTTTTGCCAACCAAGTAGATTTCTTATGGTTGATTGTCAGTCATATTTTTTCGATTCCTTGATGTCTTTAATTTTTGTAAAAACTTGAAGAACCACTGAGGACGTAAAGAAACTCTGGAAGTGACCACCCTCAGTGCCTACACCTCATACTAACCATCTTCTGTAATTTTAAATTGCATAAATAGCAATCTGACATTCACAAACCCTCAATGTAAAAAAAAAATGACACATAATTTGGTATCATAACTAGAATTACCCAGAGTAATTTTCATCTAAGCCCTTTCTAGATCGAATTAGAATTTAGTATTTGATTTTTGAGGAGGGAGGAAAAACAGAGAACCAGGAGAAAAGCCCTCGAAGCACAGGAGAGAACCAACAAACAACTCTACTCACATACAACATCAAGATCGGCAGGACTCGAACTCGGGTTGCATTGGAGAAGCACAGGAGAGAACCAACAAACAACTCTAGTACTCACATATAAAAATCCAAAAATCAAACCCGGGTTGTATTGGTGAGAGACGAGCGCTCTCACTGCTATGCCACCCATGCTTCCCATACAGCACAAGTTTTGATTATATCTAAATAGAAAGAGTGCTATATAAATGATTATAATTAATAGCCTTATGTACAGGTCTCCAGGTGTGGAGAGCCATACTGTAACTGTTTGTATCGTTCTCCTTCACTCATTGCATTCAACATTCACATTTAGTTTTAGTCACTATTGGTTCAAGTTTTAAAATCAGTGCTATTTGTACGTTTTTCAGCTTCAATCTTTGCCTGGACCAGAGGATTGATGCATCGAGCCAAACTAGATGGTAAGAACTCTTTAGAATGTATCGCACCATTCACATTAGATATGTGTAGACACATCAAAAATATTGTTATGATGCAGAGATTCAGGCCCCGTCCACACGTATCCGCAAATTTTTGTATCCGCAAATTATTTTTTGTGGATACGAAAATGTTTGCGTCCACACACAGCGTATTCAAATCGTTTTCACAGTCCACACGCATCCATTTTCGTAAAATTTTCGGATATGGACACAAAAGTTTGCGGACACGTGTGGACGCAACCTGTATCCGAAAAAAAAAATTTGCGGATACAAAAATTTCCGGACAAGTGTGGACGGGGCCTCAGTCAAGCGGCAGGTCAAAAAGGATTTTTTGTTGTGACCTAGAAAGGCATCATGTAGACTAAATTCTTTTAAAAATTTTTTCTTTTTTTCTTAATTCTAATTATTTTCAAAATCCAAGGGGCTTGCCTAGCAACCCAGTCTACCCCCAGAATCCACCCATGCAACCTGTCTAAGCTAATTTACTTTAAAACATCTTTGTTGTAGAAAACCCAAAGCTCCTCAAATTCTGTCAAAACGTAGAAGAAGTTTGCATCAGTACAATAGAATCTGGCTCCATGACCAAGGATTTAGCAGGCTGTATCAAAGGACTGCCGAACATTGTCAGGTCTGACTACCTGAACACTTTTGAATTCCTGGACAAGATTGCAGAAAACCTTGCCGTAAAATGTAAAGAGACTTTGTGACTAGAGCCTTCTTGTAGCAAAAGTCACTTGTAGGTTGATAGACTATTGAAGTGTTGACATCACAAAATGTTTTCTTAAGAACTTTAGGATTTCGGTGACATTTTTAGCAATTTAATGCAAAAATATGATTTAGAGTAGAATTTGAGAGTAATAGAGTGAAAAAAGCTGAGATATAGGTAATTTAGTACAAAAATATAACCATATGTTTTCTCTTTTTTGGTGCTGGATCTCACATAATAGACCTCTTCGACTCTGACGTAATGTTTTCCCATTTCAGACCACGTGTCATTCCCTAGAGTATCATTTCTTTGTTTAAGGTTAAATTGTGCTCGGTTGCACATGAGAAGACACATGAATATGGATACAGCTCAAACAAAGAATATTATTCTCAAGGGAATGACACGTGGTCTGAAATGGGAAAACAAAACCCCAAGCCGAAGAGGTCTATAGGATCCATTACAAAACAAAAGAAAATCAATGGGGATTTTTGGAGCTTAAATGTCCAATTTCTCCATTTTTACAGCAGGCAACAGGCTTACAGTTGGCAGAAATGTAGGCAATGTTGTGTTCTCTTCAAATAGGAACAGTTCAAAACTGAATTCAAAAATTTGGAATTTGATGACGTCACACTTCGGTACTCTATTGTGTAGTTAGAATAAACATCCATACCCTCCCCCACCCTCCACAGGAGTAATTTTTGTCATACTCCCTTATACCTTAATCACTGCCTACCCCATCATAGAGCATGAAATATAGTGGCCTCCCTGCCTATTATGGCCAAAATGCAGGTTGAATTTTGCTAATAGAGCGTTTTCACTCACGTGAGAAGGCAGTCATAAACAATAGAAACTTTCTGCACAGTATTTGCATAAAGATAGAGTTCAATTCCCAGAGGATAGCAAAAGTATTGTTTTGGTACACCAACGTGGCCACTGTGACGTCATGTGAAAACGCTCTATAGAAGGATAAAAATTTTTAACTAGAAAATAGAATTCCAGGGGAACTTTTTTCCCAAAAAAAATATTTGTCCTGCCAAAAAATAAAAAAAACTATCTGGCCATTTTTGTTTCCTAATTTGAGTTGTGCAGTACTGACCTTTCTCAAAATAGTACGGATGTGTTTGAAACTACATTATTCTCTGATTCAAACTTGATGGAAACAAATTTATGATTTTTTAATCCAATATTTAATGTATTTGAAATTGTATGAAAAGGTTACCAAAAATGGAAAATTTTTAATAAGTTAGTACTAATAATTTGTGATGTGGGATACTATGGATGTACTGTGTTTCTATGCTAGAAAAACATGTCGCAGTCTCTCCTCTAAATACCAATGATTACACCCACAAACATCAAACATTTAATCTGCATTCTTTTCTTCATGTGTCAGCATATTCTTTGAAAATTATCGTGTTCAATAAAATTATCAAAAAGATGTCAACTAGTGAAGAAAAGGATGCAGACTTAAAAGGTGATGTCTGTGGGCAGAGTCCTTGAAGTTTGGAGGCATAATCGTGACATGTTTTTCTTGCATGAAACCTGGTTTGATGACATCTAGAGTATACATTAGGCTTAAGAATACAGTCAATTCAAAAAATGTTGCCGTCGACCAACTCAAGCCTACGCGACTGGACCGAAAGGAACTTTGGGTAGTAATCATTGAAGCCGAGTTGACTCCATAATTTTATCCGACTAGTTATACCTTGTTTACAGCACGAACCTTCGTAGGCGAGCGGGAAGTGTTGAAGGAGACGTTTTTTTAATGCCTTCATATTTTCGAAATTGTGAACTGAATCATAACTACTTTTTTTTCCTTTCCCTAAACCCAAAGACATGCATTTGATGGATGTTTCTCACCATTATTATCTTATTACTAGCGGGAACAATTTATTCAGAATGAATATTTAATCGCGTCAGTGATTTTTACCCATATTCTTTTCGGTCCAGTCGACGACAACGTTTTTTGAATTGACTGTATGGTTAGGTTATATGATGGAGGAATATTTTTGGTTTCAACAAAGGTGGTATTCGTAGTTATTTTTCATTATTATAATATATATTCCCATTCATAAAGGAATTGTTTATAAACCCTTTCTGCGTTTGACGCCAAATTTATTCTTTCGAAATTTATTTGTTTTAAATGAAATTGAAAAGAAAAAAATTGATGTCAAGCGAGGAAAATAAAGCATGGCGGGATTTATTAAAAGGGAGTTTATGGTTTAAACATTGATCTTATCTTACTACTATTAATATTTAGCACTTATTTACTGGGACCAAGAGAAACAGCATGATTTGTAGTCCCGAGACCGCTGGTAGAGGGACCACAAAACATATTGCTTTCCTGAGGTCCCAGTAAATAAGTGCTTCATTATCATATCAAGTGTCAAAGAGAACAAGAAAATCGGGAAGACTCCATGTTTAATCTGATGTTTCGTGAAAGAAAACATGTGAATGAATTTTGCAAACGCGCGCTCAAATGTGTTGCTTTCTGGTTTCCGGTTTTTGTATTTTTTCAATCACGTGACTTCCGGTTTTGTTATTCCCGATCCATAACATAACATTCCCCTCCCAGAATGGTTGCCAGGAAACAGTCGAATTTCTCACATTCATGTGACACACTCTCGACCAATAGAAATTGAGGAAAATTGAACTTTGACACTTGGTTTATAATAACAATCTTTGTTTACCGGTGACTGTAATTTAAAATTGTTTATTTTTTACATTAATAAAAGAATATAAAGATATGAAGTGTATTTAATTGATAGATTGTTGGGTAGTGTAGGTGGTGTAGCAGTATTGTTATTATCATTGACATCGTCATTATCACCACCATCTGTTAATTTTTCTTATAAAATAGCTGTTAGAAATCTCATGTTCTGATTGGTTAGGAGTGCATGCTTTATGAGAGCACACAGCATGAGTGCTCACTTTCAGTTACATCATTTTATCTAAATAACAGTTATTGTAATTTGCATTTTATAAAAGAAATTAAAAAATTGCTTGCTGTGCTGTGTGGAGTTATAAAGCACTTGGGGATTGGCAGAACACTCAAGAACTTTTCTGCCAACCCCTGCGTGCTTTATGACTGCACACAGAATGGACGTGCATTTTCTATTTTTTCATGAATCATCAAAGTGTCAGGATAGATATTGAAGTATTGTATGAATATATACTAACATAATTTTAAAAAGTAAAAAGTAAATTTGTTGTCAAGTCAAGTCAACAACATCATAAAATTTACAAGTTGTGAAAGATATGAACAATATTTTTTCGTCTTGACTTACAGATTTAAAATTTTCTGTCTTGACATGAATATAATATGGACAGTAAAAAGTGAAAAAATGAAGGTCAAAATAGTCTAATGTCACAGACACATTGACTTAATAGGTAGAGCAACGGCAATGTTCTTTAGAAAAAGACACCTCTTAAATGCTGAGATGGAGGAGACCTTTTACCTGCCTCTAATTATGACCCTGGTTTAAAACTTTGTACACACAGAATGGACGTGCATTTTCTATTTTTTCATGAATCATCAAAGTGTCAGGATAGATATTGAAGTATTGTATGAATATATATTAACATAATTTTAAAAAGTAAAAAGTAAATTTGTTGTCAAGTCAAGTCAACAACATCATAAAATTTACAAGTTGTGAAAGATATGAACAATATTTTTTCGTCTTGACTTACAGATTTAAAATTTTCTGTCTTGACATGAATATAATATGGACAGTAAAAAGTGAAAAAATGAAGGTCAAAATAGTCTAATGTCACAGACACATTGACTTAATAGGTAGAGCAACGGCAATTTCTTTAGAAAAAGACACCTCTTAAATGCTGAGATGGAGGAGACCTTTTACCTGCCTCTAATTATGACCCTGGTTTAAAACTTTGTATATGCCTTGTGATTTGTTGAGTCCTATCTCATGCAATAAATGAGTGAATGTCATGCTTACAGACCATGGTAATTGACCAACATGTTGTCTAGTAATCCACCTTGGAAACAGAATGAATGCACACTTGGTGTTGTGCAGTTCAAAGTCTTTGTTCTGTTGAAATACAAACAATTTATAAATCAATCCATCACTTAATTAATGATTAATCAAAAATACATGGATGAATTAATACAGTTGATAGATAGATAATTTGTAACACCGTATGGTATGTAAAAATGAAACTGACGTTTCGGACGTTAGTCCTTCATCGGAGTAAAACCAATGAATTAATAGATAATGAATGAATTCATATGTCAAAAAAATAAATATTAAAAATAGTGAAGGAATGGATACGACCAAATTTGACCCTTGAGAAAGAACCTAAATAGAACAAACAATTTCATTGGTTCACAATCCAAAATACATCCACATATGTGATTGGCTAAAAATCACATTATTCAAATCTAAATTCAATAGGTTCTCTAGTAGGTAAAAGAAAACCAGATTTGGGCTCGCTGTGTTTTAGAAACAGCCATAGCTCTCCCTTCCCCTCTTGTTTTCTTGTTGATAAAATCTTCACCCGATCCCTCCCTTCCCCTACTTTATCCTTTTATCGTTCCTAACAGCCCAATACTTCTTTTAAAATGATAATCTACATAGATAAATCAAAGAAAAAGCACTAGAAAGCACAAAAATTGAGTAAAATCACAATATTATAGCTTTAAGCAAATAGAGTTCAGCTTGAGTACAAACCTTGGCAAGTTGACATGATCAACACCAATGGTTGGTTTTGTGATCTCTGTTCTCATTTCGCTCGAAACTCCGTTACAAATTCCTTCTACATTCATATTTTGATCTGAGTTTTCCTCCATATTGTTAGAATAAGTCTTTTCTTCCATCATTTCATTATCTTCTTCCATGTTTTGATCATGCGATCGCGACGCGTTCAAGGCTTCGGCATCTGAATTCACGGAAAAATTATTTTGCCCCAGACTTTGTCCTTCAATCTCGCTGTAACTCCCATTAAAACGCTGCCTTTTCTTAAAAAAAAAAAGATTAAAATAAAAAACCTCAGCCAGCTGAAGTCCAAGTTAAGTATAATTTTTAACTCAACAAATCAATAAAAACAATGCTACATTTGATATTCGCGCCTTTGTCTGTTGGTTCGAAGTTTTTTTTAGAGCGGGAAAAGTTTTCGAAATCTTTAATAAAAAAAACATCCAATCTTACCTCAGATTTTGGAGTAAATACGCCATTTTCGTAGACTAAAGGCATGTAAGATTCTTCTGTGTCTAATTTTCTCTTGGTATAACAAGGAAAATCTTGCATTTGGTGTGTTTGTTGTTCGCTTGAAGTCGCCATGTGTTCGAGACTGACTTTCGATCAAAAGCCAAAGCAAAATTCCAAGATCTTCACTTCAAAATTTCGCTCCCAAGTCAAATCTAGATTCCAATGGACTGTACGACTACAATTCCAAGTCTTAGGCCCAAGGAAAAGGAAAGGAATTGAAAAATTCTAAGACAGACGGTTTTCGCGTGATTTTTGCTAAAAACGGCTTTCAAAACAATAATCATTGTTGCTCCTGGGGCATTAATTAATATTCATTTCCGGTTAAGTTTACTTCCGGTAAAGATAAGGTAGCTCGTCACCATCATTAATATCTCATTCTTACCATGCATCATATACTTACTGAGATTACATTCGTTTTAAAATCTAGTTAATATTGCTAACCTTTTTTGAGCGTATCAAAGTAAGTTTTCTTCTTACAACTAAATCCAAAATGGCGCACTGCCGCTTGAAAACGAGGCATCCATGGCCAAATTTACAGTATTTCCTTATAAATTGATAAAGTGATGCTTTAAAATTGTCGCGTTCCTGAATGTAAGAAGAAAAAGGAAGACAGAACAAGTGAACAAGTGTATACTTTGCATTGACACCATATTATTTCTTTGCATTTGGCCCTGGGTGTCTCGTTTTCATGTGACACATTCGGCCGTGCGCCATTTTGGACTTAGCTTTCATGACGCATCCCACATGGAAAGAAGTGAGTATGCATTCAAAGCCATTAACATCATAATTAAGAATATTGAGTTTGCTGGTCATAGCAAATGGTTAATCATCTACGGTTGGGCCGACTAACCTCTCCCTTAGGCTTCTGCGCATGCCGAGCTTCCTGGTCAGTCTGTAAATCTTCGGATAGCGGTGTCGGGGCCGAAATCTCCGGCGTAGCCGCAAATGCTTCGCGCTGCCATACGACGGTTCAGCACTCGATGTCTGGAAGTATGGTCCTTTTTTTAATGAACCAAAAAGCAAAAAATCCTAAAATCGTATTTGCATAGCATGTGTGATAGGTCATTCCCAGACGGAAATGGTTTTGTCAACTACGAATTACAAGAGAAAAAGCAGTTTTTAACTTTTCCTCTCCCTACTCCTCGACCACACGGCTCCAATATCCGCAAGTCTTTTTTCTTCATTCGGTGACCGCTGTGTTTTATGACTACAGACTCATTTGTACAGGCTAAGCCTCGCTTTAGAGCAAATCATTAAAATTTGCAAGAGACAATTGTGTAAAGAATGTGCAAAGAATGGACTCTCAATGGTATCTGTGAATAGCTGACTTATTGACGTCAGGCTAAGCCTGCACAAATGAGTCTGTGGTCGTCAAAAACAGCGGTATGCATCGGATGCGAAACTGGTGTATTAAAACACGTCTTCAGTGAGTCTGTCAAAAGGAAAAGTGGAACTGCTCGCAGTCTATTTGTTAGTGGTTCAATTTCCCATTTCCCGGCACTTGCTTAATTTCTGGTCCTAGCGATGAGATGTAATTTTATTTCCCAGGTCTCATGATATTTTACTTAAAAAGTGGTCCTAACGATTAACCTTGGAGAAACCCAATATTGGTGCATCGATTAATTCTCTTTATTGACAAATCTGTGTGTGTATTCAGAACCCTAATGGAAGACCATTACAAACTGATTTAGCAAAATTAATATTTTGTAGTCAAGCTTGGTTTATTTATGTTGTGTGTGTCCTATAAGCTGTTCTATTTGTTATATTGTTTTATGGTATATGGCAAAAAATAAGATAGTTATTCAATGCTTTTATTTGATACAATTCTGTGGATCTGGAATAACTCATTGTTATACGACTAGTTCTCATACACGAAGCACCTTAAGAGAAAAAATGCACCATGGAAAATCCCAGGCCGCAAGGTCTGTTTGTGGCAAGGATAACTCGAGTGTCTTGTGGCCTATTCAATAGCAGACATATTATGATTCTATCTTATAGCTAAGTATCTTACCATATATTAAAGTAAATATTCTAGAATGCTGTAAAAATGTCATGGTACATCTCAATTCATTCGTTCAGAAGTCATTTTTTCACTGATGCAAACGCCAAGTAACACAAAGCACTCAAAAAAATCGGCCCAAGACAAACAAAAATTCTCATCCATGTAGACACCTGAGGCTTGCCTTTTTTCTTTTTCTCTTCTAGATACTCATGAGTATTTTTCAGACCTTCTACTAGTGTTTCTACCGTGTTTAGCGTCTCTACACTGTCATCTTCACTATCTTCATTATCGTTTTTCTCCTCTAAATAATTCTGGGTACTTTGGTGTAGCATAACGAGCGCCGCCATTTTGTTATGGATGTCTGCTTCGTCTTCCGGTTGTTTCTTTTCTTCTTCTTTGATTCGTTCTTCAATAATTTTTTGTAATTCTTTTACTTTTAGAGCGAGGTCCTTGTCTGAGAAGACATCGCTTGGAATTGAGGAGGCATCCATGTTATCAGGGTCTGAAAGTATTTAAGGGTTTAAATATAGTTATTGTCATGCTTGCGCAAATGCTGTTACTAACCAATCACAGCACAGATAATTCGACGAGCCATTCGTAATAGACACACCTTCGAAACGAGTGAAAAACGTCTGCGCATGCTCTGAATCCGTATGCAAATTAGTCAAAACTTTTGAAAATTTGACTTTCAAACATGCGTGATAAATATGGACTTCACAAAATGCCAAAACTTAGTGTCCATGCTTGAAACTTAAGGCTAATTCTTTCACATTGTGTTTGTTAATACAGCACCGTTGTCTGACAAAAGTATACTCGCGTATTTTTTTGTATGCTCGGAGAAAACAAACATTTCTTTTCTCACTGAAACTCTTCTAAATTCTTAGAAAACGTGCTGAAATGCACGCATGCGCAAACGATTTTCTCTAGTGTCCACACCATCCAGTCTACTCCATTCCTTATGAAGACTAGCAGGTTGCAGTCGAATCGTCGCGGTCCTCACAAATGACCCTTAATCGTGAGACAGACGAATAAGTATCATTCATTAGACTAAGAGTCAAATCGCATGCAGAAGGGAAATCCATTACAATATAGTCCCGGGAATATAGTCAAATCTAACTAGTGGTTTCTTGTATCACTTTCAATGCTGCGTATTAATGGGTTGAACTATATCCTACTAGTAGCGAAAGGAGCCGCTTTGAAAACCAAAACTTTAAATTTTAAAACTTTAATTCAAAACTTGTTTACATCTATATATTTGACCGACTAGTTGGATTTGACTAAAACAATTAGTCCTCTCGCTCGTATGGGCTATGAGTCAATAGCTCATTCGTGCTCGAGGACTTATTGCTAAAAGACGTGGCGTGTTATACCTGTTTTCACTTCATCGTCGTCCTTATTTTCCAGCATCTTGACTTTCTTTGCCAGTAGCGCGTTTGTTGTCCGCTCGTGAAGCAGCTGGTTAGAAAGTTTTTCAACTTCTTTATGAAGTTTTTGGTTGAGTGCACGTTCTGCGTCGCGCTCTTTTCGCAGCTGGTTTGCTCTGCCTTCAATGTCGATGGACGCTGCCTCATATTCTGATAATCTTCTTGATAGCCTCTTTGCACAGTCTTCTGGGGTCTCGTTCGCTTCTAAAGGGATCGATTCATCGCCTTTTTGTTGGTTTGACGCCATGATGTTACCTGATCAAAAGTATTGAGATAATTGGTCTTATTAGAGCCCTCTCTGGTTTACAGATAATGCCTAAAAACACGCCCGCAAACGCGTAGAAACACTCCGCATCAATGAAATTCAATATGGCTGCTCTTCGTTCCAGCAACAACTTCGTTATGACGCCTTGATAAAAGTGGAACACGCCTGACGTTGAACTACAATTTGAGGTTTGCAGCAAGGAATAACGCCAAAGGTCTCTATTTTCAATTTGTCCGTGACAGAAACGAATGGGAAACTGGGTACTAATCGGCCGCTCAGAGACTGGGCAAAGCAATAATGGGTAGAGGTGCTGTCCATTATATCTTCAATTTTTTCCATCGGTTTGAAACCGCTATAAAATATTGGTTTAACTTTGTAGGAATGCATATCATAAGTACTTCTGAAGGAATGCATATAATAAGTACTTCTGAATTATTTCTTTTTACATACATTCAGAATTAACAGCTATCTCAATCTGAAAAATTTATTTTTGCTTTGAAATGATTCTTCTGAACCATCTGCATCCGTGTTTTTCTCTAGCGAAGGAAGCCGAAATGGTCATATTTCTATTTTTAAAACGGCTAAATTATAATCGCGGAAGTTATATTTTTTTCGCAAAATTTGAAGACAAAATTAAGTATGAGGATGTTCTTCGTGTTATGTAGTTGTTTATTATTCCCGCTCGTAACTGAAGAACATGCTATATGTGGATTGAGCGTTGTTATCGATAACCTGTGTTTACGTGGAGCGAGCCGCTTACGGGAAGTAATAGCGATATATACTATTTCAAAGACTAAACATGATAGATGATTTGAGAAGCTTTTTTTAACTGCCGAAAATGCCGAGAAAATATAATCATGTATAAGATACAGACCGGCGCACTTACCTTCTGTGTGACGGATAAGATCGAGAAAAACCTGACTAAGAGATAGAAGTCTTAAGGGATGACTAACGTTTTCAGGGAACCGAAGAAAATCGAATAGCTTGATAGATAGCCCTTCGGTAAAATTTACAGACACCACCGATGCATATATGTAAATCAAGGAAGCTGTTGTCTAAGAAGAGTGCTTACTGATGTACTTAAACTACTGGGTTATGCGCTACATACGTCACACCCTTGTTCTTGCAGGTGGTTTGTTGCAGAGTGAGTACCTGTTGATGAGAAACGCTACTGGTATTGGCGTTTAAAACATCTTAGCACTGACCATCTGCTGGAGAGAGAGAGAGAGAGACAGCGGATAAAGAGAAAAAGAAATTGAATAAATATAAGAGAAGAACAAAAGTAAAGATAAGTCTGAAAATGTAGCGGAATCATAAGTACATTTGCTTGTATTTGGAAACTTGAATACGTTTAAAATACAATGTTTGAGATATATTCGTCTTTTCCATTGAGCGACACATTTTGATCGATTTTGTTTGACTGAATTCCTCAACCCGCGTAAACAAGACAAATAACATAAAGAAAAGCATTTTCACACAACTCTTTTTATTGTCACGATTATATGCTCAATTCGGATCACCCTAAGAAGAATACCTAAATAACTTACTTCTCCTACGAAGATTAATAGCAGTATTTTTGACATTTTTTCACACACAGCATCAAAAATAGTAATTCAATACCTGCTGTTGTATCTTTGTCTACACACATTGGTTAAAACTAAAATAGCCTTATTTAAAATATATTCACTGGTTTACCAGAAAGAATACCTTTGACAAGAAGCTTGATCAAAATATCCCCAACGCCATCTTGCTTAGTAGCCTGGCCGCTTTATCAAAAACTAGCGGCCATTTTGTCGACAAATGCAAACTTTCAAACTTCTTTTACAAAAAACATTTTGGTTCTACAAATTTTTGCCTTTCTATGTTAAAGTTAAAGAAGGAGAAAAGGAAAACAGTTCCATATATGAAGGTTTATTTTCTCGTGAAAAACAACCTTTCCAGTACAAATACGACCCGGACGGGGACATATTATTTAGTTGTTTTGGCGTGTAAAAGGGTAGCTGGAGAGGAGTTGTCGTTCAACTGAACGAAAGAGACGACGTGCCACCAGGTGGGTTGTGAATGCGAGAAGATGGACGGTATGGAACTTGATCATCTACTTGTTCACCTAAGAAAATAAAAGTCATAAGTTTTGAGCAAATTTTGCTTCGTTTAAGCTGTCGGCAACATCCCCCCCCCCATGTTTCTGTTGCTTGCTTGCTTTCTTTCTTTCTTTCTTTCATTCATTCTTTCTTCCTTCCTTTCATTCATTCCTTCTCTCTCTTTTTCTTTCTTCCTTTCTTTCTTTCTTTCTTTCTTTCTTTCTTTCTTTCTTTCTTTCTTTCTTTCTTTCTTTCTATCTTCTTTCTTGCGTTGACAGCAGAACTCCATAGTTTGACAACGCAGTTTCAGTTTTTTTAGTTATGTTGAATTGCCAACGAAGAGAATATTGTAGCGTATCATGTCCCGTAACGACAACAGAGACACTGTCTCGCAAAAATGTTACAGAAAAGGAAAAAAATCAAAGGGGAAAAAAATGAGAAAATATAAACAAATCAAGCGTCTATTGGCTGTTCCGAGGTTAAAGAAAAAGACTGGGTCGAGTTGGCATTTCGATGCATTGTGCGACTGTTTTGAGGGGACATATTTCCAAAATGGCATCTAATTCGTCTCCTAAAACGATACCAAAATACTGCAAATTCAACTCCACCCATTCTTTTACCCAACTTCGGAATCGCTGATCGGCCGCATTATTTCTACTAATGGTAATCAAATTCTTGCTGGGTGCAACCACGTGACCGAAAAATCCCCGAAAACAGCCGCCATCTTGGTTGATGTAACAAGAGAAACTAAATGAGGAATGCTTTATATAGTCAACCAAAATGGCGCCTATGACGTAACGTCCACACCAAGAATAGGTCCTGGGGCCTAGATTGAGGTGAGCCCCAGTTACTAATGACATTCAAGACAGGAAAAACAGGTTTGACAACTAACCTGAGAGTTGAAATCCTGATTTGTGGAGATCTCTGTGAGCAGATTTCTTCTGTTCGTTTTGGTCCTGGTTTTTCCTTTGTGCAGGGGATCTGACAACGCGTGCTGTGGCTTCTTCACTAGGCGTTTCTACAGGACCTTTGTACGGCTCCCGCTCTACTTTCTGAGGGACCCATTTCTTGAAAAAATATAGAACAAAAAGTGTGACTAATAAATCTACGTTCGAGTTATTAAAATTTCAGCCAATATCGAGGCCGTTCGTAATGTTTAAAACTGCATTAACCTTTAAAAGGTCAAAGTCGGCAGATATACTGACTAGCATTTTGCTGACAAGCAAAATTTTCGTATTTTTGCCAAAAGGTAGGAAATTCGTATATGGTACATTACTTTACTCCTACCAAATAAATGTATCTGGTGATGCACGTGTTTGTACTACTTAAGCCTTGCAATCAAGTCTAGATTTTAAGATATTGAACGTGGCTTCGTAAATTTGTTTGCGTTGGGGTTCTTGTGTCATAACGGATGAGAAAGACTGGATTCGTGAGGAGTTTTTTTTTTTTTCAAGACAAACAATGTTTAATTCATGGGGGGAGGGGTTGTAATTTAGTAACTAATAAAACTACTTACCCTATCCCTAACATGTACACGGTTGTACACGTAGCTTGAGAAGGGAGGCGTCTTGATAAAACGGCCTGAACCACGTACCACATTCAGCTGAAACATCAAACAAAAGGTAAAAAGTGAAGTAACCATGGCAGCTACCGTTGCCTAGCACAAGGGCGGAGGCATTATAGTAAAGCAATAGAAGTTACCATGGTAATAGGCAGTTTGCATGATGGCGTCAATTTACTGCAACTACCAAAATGCTTTTTTTGCGAATTTTCTTTCTTATTCAAGTTTGTGTTTCCTCATGAGAATAGCAAGACAATTGGTGCTTATTAACTGAACAAAAGAAAGTGTGCAAGGGATTCTGGTAGTGGTAGTAAATGACACAATAATGGAAGTGAAGTGACCTATTCCGGTTGCCAAACACCCGTTATAATAAACGTTTACAGAACTCAAAGTTCTGCAAAACTATGTTAGTGGAAATGACGTCAAGTTTGTGACGTCTGACTTCCGGTGCCCATACCTCTCCATTTTCATAGACCACACGTCCTTGGCTGATGGTGACCAGGGGTACCCCATGACACTTCATGCCTTCAAAGATGTTGAAATCAACAGCCTGCAGCAAACAAGACACAGAAAAGTCATGAGATGCAAATAAGATGACGAGCATTGAACCGACCCAACAACCTCACTATGATTCTTAAAACAAAAGAATATCTCATTAACATATTTTGGCCACCACTCCCCATGAGGAGCTCTCGTTAGGTTCCCTCCATACGCACTACAACTACATTCTATATTTACAACATACACAACTCGATTCACTCAACTCACATGTTGCTTTTTTACGGAGGGAGGAAACCGGAGATCCCGGAGAAAAACCCTCGTGGCAAGGGAGAGAACAACACACCAAACAAACTCAACTCACATGTTGATTTTTATGGAGGGAGGAAAACCAGAGAACCTAGAGAAAAACCCTTGTGGCAAGGGAGAGAACAACACACCAAACAAACTCAACTCACATATGATCCAGTCTGAGCTAGGGCTCCAGGCCGCCGGACCACAGTGGTGAGAGGCGAGCTGTAAACCCCTACGCCACCTATGCCACCGCATCACTCCACGTACTCTTCAATGAGGTGCACTCCACACGCATTACCACTACATTCAATAATTACAAAACACAGAACTTAACTAAAACCAATATGAAGTAAACAACGAAGTCTCGATCTCGTCACATACAAACAACTTAGATGTTATCTTTACTGTGGGAATGAAACTATTTGATTGGCTGAGGTCAATTTCTGCTCTCTCCTCATTGGCTCAAGTTTTCACTCTACATTGTGATTGGGTAGCTAAATATGGCCTCAGGTTTTCCTGCTGAAACTCCATTTTTATTTCGGCGAGAGAGAAAAAAATAGTCTCCTTTTCCTTGTGAATGTCGATCCAGCGAAAGAAAAAGAGACGGAGACTTTGTCATCAGGAAGTCCCAGGTTTAATGTCCACAAAGAAAGAATTCACCTGACCTGGTGATGGGTTTTGGCGGAAATGACTCGTGTTGCGTCGGGATCCCAAACGACGATATCAGCATCTGAACCAACTGCGATCCGACCCTGGAGAAAAAGGAAAAAATAAAATGAACAAACGAGATTGAATGAGAAAAAAAGGGCCTGAGAAGGAATAAAAAGAGATGGGAAAGAAACGGCTATATCAAGGTGAGAGAAAGGGAGAAGAAAAATTGGAGGAATAGAAGGGAAGAAGTAAATAGAAGAGAAGAATGAAGGAAAGAGTGTGTAACGAAGAAAGAAGGACGATAGGAAGAAATGAAGGGAAGATGGAAATAAGGAAAGGAAGAAAGGTAGAGAGGGACGCTGCGATTGCTAGAAAGAGGGAAGGTAAGGGAAAGCAGGAGAAACGGGCTGGAGGGAGGATGGAAGAAGGGATGGATGGAAGGATGGAAGGAAGCATGGAAGGAAGGAAGGAAGGATGGAAGGATGGAAGGGACGATGGAAGGAGGGAGGGAAGGATGAAAAGATAGAAGGAAGGATGGAAGGAAGGATGGAAGGAAGGATGGATGGAAGGATGGATGGAAGGATGCACGGAAGGATGGAAGGAAGGATGGATAAAAGGAAGGATGGTAGGAAGGATGGAAGGATGGAAGGGACGATGGAAGGGAGGGACGATGAAAGGAGGGAGGGAAGGATGAAAGGATGGAAGGAAGGATGGAAGGAAGGATGGAAGGGAGGATGGAAGGAAGGAAGTTGAGCTGTGAAGAAAGAGGGAAAGAAAACAGAAATATGAGAGAAGGGATGGAAGGCTCACATCTAATACAACAGGAACTAACGTTTTTACTTAAAATGTCCTCAATGGCTCATTTTCTTCGGGTTTTACTTACCTTCTGTGGATAAATGTTGAAGATCTTGGCTGCAGTAGTGCTAGTTACAGCTACAAAGCGACATGGATCCATTTTACCAGATTCCTAGAACATTTAAAAACAATAAGAATTTGAATTTTTGCAACAAGAAATGAAGGGGAACTTTTAAAAACGTTTACTTCTTACCACTCCTTTCTCCCACAAGACAGACATTCTATCTTCCACACCTATGGATAGGAATAAGTAAAAGTTTTGTTAAATAGATTGAGAGGCATTAAAAAATGACAATTATAATAATAATTATAATAATTTTATTAACTTATATTGCGCGCTATCCATATAATTGATCTAACGCGCATTACAATATAATTACAAAAATATAACAAATAAAATATATACAGTAAACTATATAAAGCTAATAAATCATAAATAGCTCTAAAAATATCTAAGTATTTCAAATGCAATATATTTCAAATGCAATATATATATATATATATATATATGTATATGTATAAAGCTAATAAAATTTGAAATTCAATTTAAAATTCAATAACCATAAGCTTCTATAAAAAGATGTATATTATATATTAGTGATATCACGAAGCTCGCGCGGAAGCTTATTCCACAACTTAGGAGCTGCTACATGGAAAGACCTATCGCCAAGGGTAGCTTTAGCAGTCATAATGCGGATGACAATCATCAATTGCAACTCAAAATTGGCGAGCTTTTTGGAGAAGAGGGGAGTGCTTTTTAGAGGCTGGGGGCTTGATAGATTTTCCTGATTTTTGGAATTCATAATTACTTTTGTTCACAATCAGTCTACAGGCCTACAGAGGTAGAGGACCACACTGTTTCATAGGGGTAGGGGCTTATTCCTAGACCCCTTGCAGCATGTCGGAATGCAGCTCAATTTGCAGGACATCACAATAGGTTTCCAATTCTCAAGAGATTGAAACTCCTTTGTCCTCCAAATTGTGCAGCTTTGATGTCACATTCAAAAGGTCTATTAGAGGCTAGAGGCTAATTGATTTTTTGGTGAGTCAGGACTGGGGACTTGAAAGAGGAAATACAGTATCTTTATTGCTTCTAACTCCTCTCTCGTTCCTAGTTCTTCTCTGCCATAAAATATAACACAGTAAATCCAACAGAGAATATATGGGGTAGCCTGCGGAGATGGCTATGGTCATCAGAGAAATATTATAGAAATTAAGACTTAGGGAGACTGTGTGTGAGGAAGGGGTGGAGATAAGGAAAAGAGAGGCTGCATACAAGCAGGGGGGGGGGGGGGGGAGATCAAGATAAGGGAGGCTGTGTGTGAGCAGGGCGGAGATCAAGATAAGGGAGGCTGTGTGTGAGCAGGGGGGAGATCAAGATAAGGGAGGCTGTGTGTGAGCAGGAGGGAGATCAAGATAAGGGAGGCTGTGTGTGAGCAGGAGGGAGATCAAGATAAGGGAGGCTGCCTTATCATACCAAGCAGGGGGTTCCAGTGCAGGTGCAGGGGGAGAGAGATAAGGATAAAAGAGGCTAGGTGCAGGGGGGGAGGTACAGATATGTTGAAGGAATAACTTAATTACCATTGATTCCATTGGGAATCTTTCTGAAGTCATCTTTCCCGATAGCTTTCTGTTTACCACTGAAGGTACAGTTGTCAGTTCCCACGCACTGAAGATCATCACTAAATGCAAAAAAAGAATCAATTGAAAAACTAATCAAAGTTGGAGTAGTTGTGCAGTGCACTTGAGGTGAATTTTTCGCATGGCTGTGAAAAGCTCAGTGCCTTAATGAAGAAGTGCCTTGACTGTGATGTTTGCTAGAATTGGTTGGCTTTTTTCCTCATGCAATGTGACCTGTCTGCACCATGTTTATGCCGTGTTCGAGGTATTTTATTGGATGGAGAGTAAGTTCTCGTGCAATGTGATTGGTCTGGTATTCCTTGGGATGTCACGGCTGTGTTAGTGTTGTGAGCTTTTTAGTCATACGAAAACCAGGGTTCGTGCTGAGGTAACCAATTAAAATTAAAGGGCTATTCAAGGAGTATACAAGGAACCAAACAAATTTGCAAGGAGAATGTTCAGCTAACTATGCCAAGGTTTTACACAGTGGTTGCACATGGCCAACTTTCAGATTTTCCAATCTTTCTGACTAGATCTATTTCAGAGCCATGCAAGTAATGATCAAAGCAAAAATTCAAGGTGTTTCGCTAAAATTACTGCAAAACTCAAGAGCTTTTCGAGCGCCCTTGAAAACGTGAATTAAATTCAAGGAGTTTTCAAGGAGTTTAAGGAGTAGCACGAACCCTGGAAAGCTACTCTAGTACATACTCTGCCAGTAAGTTCATGAGATGGTCAGGTGTGGTTGGGTCAGGACGAAGAGGAGGTGCCATCACATGACCTGTAAAACAGATCAGACAAACCTGGGATTAGTAACCATGACAACACAACAAAAACAGTTAACTTAAATAAACAGTAATGATGAAAAGGTAAATTATACACTGTGAAAAAATGAAAAAACTGACGTTTCGGACGCTAGTCCTTCGTCGGAGTAAAAGAGAAAGAAGTGGTAGAAAGGAGTGTATATATGATAGAATAAGACAAAAGAAACCAATGAGAACAAGGTAGGCAAGGAAACAAAAACAAACAATCAAAAGACAAAAGAAAAGGTTAGTTGAAAGTAAAGCGTTCATTAATAATCATAATAAATGTTAAATGTCATCTTTTCACGGTGTATAATTTACTCTTGTATCTTTACTGTTTCATTAGAAACACCGACGCAGCTCACACTAGTTTTTAGCTAGTTATATCTTTTTAACTTAAATAAAATACGATTTTCAAGCAGGGAGGAAAACTAAAGAATCTGGGGGGAAAATGCTCAAATCACATATTATGTACCATGGTCATCATCATCATCATCATAATCACCACCATAGTCACTACCACTACCACCACAATGATGATCATCATCATCTTAAATCAATTTCATCATCACAACCACAATCCTCTTTAAAAAATCCTTTTTTTCACGAGGATAGCACTTAATAGCTAGTTGCTAACAAACCTGTGGCCCTCATTCTATGATCGAATCGGAATTTAGAAGTTGATTTTTGCGGAGGGAGGAAAAGCAGAGAACCCGGAAAACCCTCGAAGCACAGGAGAGAACCAACAAACAACTCTACTCATATACAACACTGAACCCGGCGGGACTTGAACTCGGGTTGCATTGATGAGAGGCAGGCGCTCACACTGCTACGCCACCCGTACTTCCCTTCTCATCCTCATCATGATAAATAATAATAATAATAATAATATATTATTATCATTATCATCTGATCATCATCATCACCACCACCATGTCTGGCTAGAATTGGAACTTGTCCTGTCAAATGTTTCCCTTGCCAGTCATTTTGACCAGTTATGTTGAGTCAGAAATGAATGATGGCCAAGTTGAAACTAATTTGGCTGTTCATTATGACTGGTGACTGGCAAGAGTTTGTATTTATTCCTGCACAGGATGTCATGACCATGAATATCACCGCTGCCAATGATGATCATCATCATGGTGTCGATGGTAGCAGCAGCAGCAACAACAAACACATTTAAACATGGTTATTATGTGTAATATACCTGCGGCATGTCTCCAACAAGTGTTCCAATAATTTGTGCCATTAGTACCGAGACCAGCAGCAATAGGCTCACCAAACACTACATTTCCTCTCTGTCGAGCTTCTGTAATGACTCTGGCAGCACTCTTGCTCATGACGTGAACAACATATAGAGGACAATTGACTCTATTTGCTATTGTGACTGCTCTTTGAGTTGCCTCAGCTTCCACTTCCTCTGGGCGGCACATTTCATGACCTTCAGGACCAGTAATGCCCAACTTTATCATCTCGTTTGCTCCCTGAATAATAAAAGAGTAAGACAAAAGACAGTTATCCCATAAAAATGAAATAAACTGACGGCTGGCTGGCCAGTTGCTGCATTTTGTTAAATCTTAGCTAGAAATTTTTAAACCTGGAGAAAAACCCTCATGGCAAGGGAAAGAACAACACATCAAACAAACTCAACTCACATGTTGATTTTATGGAGGGAGGAAAACCAGAGAACCTGGAGAAAAACCCTCGTGGCAAGGGAAAGAACAACACATCAAACAAACTCAACTCACATGTTGATTTTATGGAGGGAGGAAAACCAGAGAACCTGGAGAAAAACCCTCGTGGCAAGGGAGAGAACAACACACCAAACAAACTCAACTCACATGTTGATCTTAACACAGGGAGGAAAACCAGAGAACCTAGAGAAAAACCCTCGTGGCAAGGGAGAGAACATTGCATCAAACAAACTCAACTGACATATGTGGCTCATTGGGAATCAAAACTGTAACTCCAGTCTTCAACTACGCAGCAGTGAGAAACAGCACAATATGTGTAGCAGTGGACTCCACCCAATCTCTTCCGCTATCTCTAGTACACACCTCCCCTGCATCACACGCACACTTACACACACAGTGATGTATAATGTACCTCATCAATAAGGTGACCGTTCTCAGCATGCACCATAGCAAGAGCTCCTATCTCTTTACATCTCTTGTAGCAAGGAATCATCTGGCAAAAAGAAATATAGAATTCATTTACTACACGGCACACTTTCTGAAATATTATAAACATATTCTGCAATTTGCTTTAGGGAAGCGAATGAAAAGAATAATGAGAGAGAGGGAGGGAGAAATTTAAGGGAATGAAAGAAAGAAAATAAGATAAGATAAGGAGAAAAGGAAAGTGGGAAGAAATTTCCTCCAGTTTACCATCATTTTTGTTATCTAGCCTTTAAAATGTTGTGGACTCACAAGGCGTACATGTAGCCGAGGGAGTTCACAACATATTTTGACGGCTAGATGACGAAAAAAGTGGTAAATAAGAGAACATACCAAAGAATACTGGAGGAAATTGTTTTTTTTAACCAGAAATAAATTTAAACTCTACTACAAACACAAGGGTAAAATTTGAAATAAAAACTGTGTTTTAAGTGTGCACATGATTTGCTGACATAATTTATCGGTACGTCATCCTATTTCCCCTGGCTCTACAACCAATCAGAAAGCAAGAAAATTTACAATAGTGGTAAAAATAATGCTTCATCTTTTTTGACTGTAAGTTTAAAGCATCTCCTACACGTTCTATAACTCCAGAAAAGTTAATACATGACATACCTCGTGATCTTCCAACATCAAAACACCTTTGTAAGCCATGAAGGTTTTGAAGGAGTTTATACCTGAACACAACAAATCAAAACATTCATCATTAGCAAATAAGGAAAAATGTCTCAACTCTAGCCTGCGTAGCGGTCTAAATTGGGAGGCAGGAGAGGGGAAGGGGAGGGGGGCCTGTGGAGGAGTGAGGGAGGATCTCCCCCTCCCCCCTTTGGGCTGCTACGCAGGCTATCTCAAGTCCTAATAATACAGTACCAGAAAGAACATAGTCATGATGAAAATAATAAGCCTGGGGAAGCATCGGTGGTGTGTGCTACTAATGTGCCACCTCTCATCAATGCGGCCCACCTCTGGTTCAAGTCCTGCCAGGCATGGTGTTGTATGTGAGTAGAGTTGTTTGTTGGTTCTCTCCTGTGCTTCAAGGGTTTTCTCCAGGTTCTCCAGTTTTTCTGTTTCGGCCGAAACATGTTAAGTAGTAAAAACCTCAGTTTAAAAAGCATTATCTGTTATTTTCGTTTTTTTTTTTTACCTCCTTAGAAATCAACTTCCAACTGTCAAGGAATAACTCAAAGTTTAAGCTATATAAAATAAATCTCTTTATTTAAGTTTCTAGTTGTTATGTTCTTGAGCTTTTGCACTAATTGGGGACACTTTTCGCTCACATACACTACCACTACATTCAATGTACTATGCACACAACGCTCAACTCACAATGTTGATTTTCACGGAGGGAGGAAACGGGAGAACCTGGAGAAAACCCTTGTAGCATAAATAGAGAAAAGGTGGGAAGATTGGTCTTTGATTATCTAGAAATTTGATCAACACTTTACCTTTATCTCGGACAATGATCCCCATCTCATCAGCAATTTCATCTGACCACCAAGAGACTATCATGTGGAAGGCAAAATCACAACAGGCTGAAAGATGTAACGAGAATACAATATGTTATTTTGAGATTGTTAAAAACCCTTTGAGTTGAAGGTTTTCAATCAGCTGATAAAAGTATTCGAATCTTATAATCTTCTCCGAATGCTGGTCAAACATGGACCACCATGTGCTGTCAGCCAGAAAGAATCATACTAAAACCCTGGGGGGGGGGTACTCTTGCCCATTTAGAATAGGGGTGTGCCGCTGAGCCCTGACCCGGTTCCAGAGTAAAATTGCTGAAATTCATACCCTGTTCCAGAGCAAGATCGCTGAAAACCAAACCCTTTTCCGGTATTGCAAAAATAGATACCCTGTTTCAGAGAGGAGAGAGCGTGATTTAATCTACCCTGTCCCAGAGCGAGAGCGATTTTATATACCCTGTACCAGAGTAGAATCGCTGATGACCATACCCTGTTTGGCAGCACGTACCCCTATAGCGAATATAGGGCAGTACCCCCCCCCCCCCCCCCCAGACTAAAATGAAACTCAAGCACAAAGCATGATGGGAAACAGAGTACTTACGATTTTTCAGCTCCTCTAAAAATCCCTCTGACAATTTTTCCTTTGACATTTTGTATGGAAATGTGAGCATTTCAACAGAAGAAAATAACAGCATATTTGTTTCTGATAATTCTATTGATTTCCTTGTTATGTGTATAGTACTCGATTTCCCATCATGCTTTGTGCTAGAAATTCGTGCTCGTGCATATTCCCTATTGAATACTGGCGTAAAAAGGAACATGTTTTGGACAACTGTACCTTTTTCAGTTGCCCAGCCCATCCATCTGTCATAGGCTTCAAGCAAAGATTCACCCTTTGCAGGAGCAACAAAGTCAACTATAAAATAACAAAAAAAGGACATTATATCATTATACGAAACAAGATACTTAAGTTGCTGACACATGGTGCAACATTGCTTGCAACATTGCATGCAACGGGAATGTTGCACCGTGTGTCTACCCCAAACTTGTTGCACAAAACGTTGCATGCAACAAATCTGAAGTCAAACAGCGATCTACTCTTAGACATTTCGCGGAACGACTTTCATCATGTGTACATGGCTGCAACACTTTGAAATTTCCAGCCAGTCAGTTTGCACCAAATTTATAACTGCTGCAGGCTGACACAAGCGATGTTGCGTGATCATGTTACAATGTGTGCCACCCCAATTCAAATTTGTTGCTTGCAATGTTGCGTGCAATGTTGCATGCAATGTTGCACCGTGTGTCAGCACCTTGAGTAGACGGAGCAAGGGAATAAAGGTGGTCCGGGTAGTGTACTTGATTCTCAACTCTGGTGTCTTGGGTGTGATTTCTGGACTTGGCATCAAATGTGAGGGACGTTTTTTAGGTCTCCCTTGATTTGAGGGCTTTTCTATCATGGTAAATATACACATTTCCCCCCTTCACTAAACCCAACAAGTAAATCTTAATTTAATCAGTTCCCCTCTAATCTGATTTAGATCAGATTAGAGATTGTTTCAGGGTTTGATCTGTGAGTTAGCCATGAACTGACATAGATCAGCTCAGAGGTTGTTTCAGGGTTGATCTGTGAGTTAGCCATGCCCTGACTTAGATCAGCCCAGAAGTTGTTTCAGGGTTGATCTGTGAGTTAGCCGTGCCCTGACTTAGATCAACCTTGAGATAAACCTTCAGGTTGATCTGTTAGTTAGCCATGGCTTGACTTAGATCAACCTTGAGATTGTTTAAGGGTTGGAATTGTGAGTTAGCTGTGCCCTGACTTAGATCAGTCAAGAAATCGTTTCAGGATTTCATCTTGAATTAGCTAGGGTTCAATCTTTGAGTTACTAGTCATACCTTGACTGAGTTGGAGGTTGTTTCAGGGTTCTATCTGTGAGTGAGCTGTGCCCTGACTTAGATCATCCCAGAAGTTGTTTCATGGCATCAATTTAAAATTTAACACAAAAGAATGACATCCCTATTAGTTTTGAAAAACTTACTTATCATGGTTGTACCCCCAGCAACAGCAGCTCTGGTGCCGATATAAAAGTCATCAACAGAGACCATGCCCATAAAGGGAAGCTGAAAATGAGTGTGTGTATCAATACCACCTGTAATATTAAAATAAGATAGAAATTGGGAAGTTAATATTTGAATGCTCAAGGGGGATGGGGTGCGTATCAATACCACATGTAATATGAAAAATAAGATAGGAATTGAGAAGTTAATATTTAAATGCCCAATTAAGACAGGGGTAGGGTGCGCTGCTAATCTACCACAACAATAATAATAGATCTTTGTATTGATACGGCTGCCATCTTGAATTATGGGATGCTGAGATGCTATAATCCTAAATGAGCTAAGGAATGCTGTTTTTTTGAAAGTGATGTTTTGAAAGAAGACATAACTTGAAAAAAATTGTTTTAACTTCAACAGATGTGAGCATGCATAATCACAGGCACTTATACAATCAATTTCTTGTTCATAGATATCCAGCCAATCAGTGTGCATTATATCGTGGCTATAATATTGTAAACTTAATAGAGGTTTTGCACCACCACGTGACGGCAGCCATGTAGATAGCAGGAACAATATAATCGTTTTATATGAGAAAGAACTCAATTCCCAAGAGCACCGGGACTTTATTGTTCTGCCATCTAACCATAGGAAGCCCAAGATGTATTATGGGCGCCGACACGTGATGGTGTAAAGCCTCTATGATGAACATTGTCATTGAGAATATAGAGAGTTATCACTCACGTTACAAGGCAGTCATATTGGAGTACCAAACAATAGAAACTTTCTGCGCAGTATTTGCATAAAAATAGAGTTCAATTCCCGGAGGATAGAAAATGTATTGTTTTGGTACACCAACGTGGCCACTGTGACGTCACGTGAAAACGCTCTATATGAAAAACGACACAAAAGAAAAGAAACAAAAGAAAATGATTTGAGAGGAAAAGAATACTGTGTTACCTGGAATTACCAGTTTCTTGTTTGCATTGATTACCCTGGTGTCTCCTGGCGTAACAATGGACTTGCCAATCTCCCTGAAGAACCAAACATTCTTAATAACAATATATATACACTTATTTCATAAAAATGTTGTCAGACGCGGATCTGAAATCTGAGACCAAAGAGCACGCTGCAGATCAGCCCAGAGATTGTTTCAGGGTTTGATCTGTGAGTTAGCCGTGCCCTGACTTAGATAAGCCCAGAGGTTGTTTCAGAGTTTGATCTGTGAGTTAGCCATGCCCTGACTTAGATCAGCCCAGACGTTGTTTCAGGGTTTGATCTGTGATTTAGCCATGCCCTGACTTAGATCAGCCCAGACGTTGTTTCAAGACTTGAACTATGAGTTAGCCGTGCCCTGTCCCAGATCTGCCGAGGTTGTTTCAGGGTTCGACCAGTGAGTTAGCTGTGCCCAGTAGAGTTGATAAAAAAAGTATAAATGAAGTTTACAGGCATTTTAGTATCATCAAAAAGCATTCATTCAAGATAATTCAAAACTTACTTGATAATTCCATTTTCTACGTAAATATCAGCCTCGAACATCTGGTCATCATTGACAATTGTTCCTCCCTTGATGAGGAGGCGGTCTTTGTGTGCCTTCGTAAAACGATATGAATACATGTAGTTTGTACGGCTGACTTATATTATCATCATTTAGCATCACCATCATTGACTGTTGTATTTATCACCATCACCATTATCATCACCACCAACAACATGCGATCACTGTGTCATCACCATAATCACCATCAATATCTTATTATTGAACCATCATCACCACCATCGACACCACCATCATCTAATCTTTGCACCAGCACCATCGAATCATTCCATCAACATCATCCCCACTATTATCCAATCATCAGTCATTATCAGCATTTTCATCTAATCATTGTATCAATAACATGAACATCATATCTCATCATATCCATCCTATCCTTGCATCAACATCGTCATCACCATCACCATTATCATCATCCCTGACATCTAATCAATACATGAACATCATCATCATCACTACAACCACCATTCTATATTTGCATCATTAACATCAACATTTAGTCATTCTGTCAACATCATCACCATGCACCACCATCTAATCTTTGAATTATCATCATCATCACCACCCAATCTTTGCATCATCATCATCTAATCATTGCATCAACATATTCATCATCTCCACCACCACCACCACCATCCAATATTTGCACCATCAAAATCTAATCATTGCATCATTGAGTTGAGTGCCCTTCTGCTTTGTAATAACTATGATACACATTGTCACAATATAGAAAGTTTATATTCTCTAGTATTATTAGCGCAATACTCAGGTCTAACGTCTCGTTTCAGGGGCTCCCAATTGTTTTGTCTTATTATTAGTAGTTTCACTCAAGTTTGGTTTGTTTACAGTGTTCAATTGTCTGAACTTCAAACAATACATGTTACAACAAAGAGTGTTAGCTATATAAAAAAACTTTCAAAAATTTATCCCAAACATTTCAGAAATTTTAGCTTTCATTTTACAAATGCTTTAAACAATTTCAAAAACAGATTTCAAGACAATTTTAAAGATCATTTGTTTTTGATTTTTTAAAAATACATTATTGAAGAGAACAAACCTAACAAAGCTTCAAAACTCTAAAGGTGCAAAGAATTGAGTGGAAAACAAATCAAGTTAAATATTTTTTAATTTTTTAATTTTGAACAGTTTTCTAAGCACTACTTTGTATGTATGAATAAATTGAATAAACCTTTTTTGAAAAGAAAATGTTACTTACACATACTAGGAAAACCAAAAAGACCTCTTATTTTGTGAAAAAAAATATTTTTTCAAAATTGTATTTGAGAACAAAAATTAATAAAATATGAATAACGGTCTTTTAAAGATTTTTTCAAGTTGAATTTTGTCTAGAGCTAGAGATACGTACGTGCAAGACTAGTGCATAAAGGTCAAAAACCATTTGGTAATCAATTAGATGCTAAAATATACGGTTAAAAATACAAAAGACCAGCTGAGGATCCCAGACTACAGCATATCATATATCAAGTCTGTACCACTAAATATGATTTTTTACATTAAAAAAATTCCGTAGATCAAAATGACTTTGGCTATAATTTATTGAGCTCATGAAATTTTTTGCACAAAAGTTAAGGTCTTTCTTTAAATACACTGATCAATTGAAATTTTTATGCAAATATGAAATATTCCAGCTTTCTAAGCAAATCTATTATTGATAAAGCAATCATCAACTATCAAAGGCTTGGATCTTTACGCTTGATAAAAAAATAAGAAAAATAAAGACGAAAACTTTAATTTTTGGAGACTTCATCAGTAAAGCTCTATATGTAATAAGGACTTACAACCATTTGTTTTGTTTATATTTTTTGTATTTTAAACAGATGTTGGTTTTTATTATATTTTTGGCATGTCGGGTACTCTTCCGTGGTTTGGAAGCATTTGAATGAGTTAATTTGAGGTTATAGGATATGAAAAGAAAGCTTATAAATTAGCTTAAAAAAGCTTATGTTTAGATTGAAGAAAGCTGGTTGTATATCTTATAAAGTTATGCATGACTTCGCTGATCCACGCTGCATAAACCTTTACTATAAACCCGCCAAAAATCCCCCGATTCTTAAATTATGAAAACGTAGGATATATGCCAAGCTTAAATAATGTATTGAGAGTTCAGATTACTACATAGGAGACTTTTTTTGAAGAACAAAAAGTAATTACGGTATTATAAAGCCATGCATATGTTAATACTGTAGGTAAATAAAACGAATACCTGCTCTACGCTTGCAGACTTTCTGAAAATCATTTCTCCTTCAGACACCAAATTTATAAAATAAACTAGCTATTTCAAAAGACTTATGAATCAACTGCTTAATAAAAATAGAGAATTAGCTAAGAATCGAGGAATATTTTGAAGGATTCAGTGAGAAGTTTGGTCAAATCCAACGCCTTAAAAATCAAAATCCAACTCAGATCACGTTACTTTGAACTCAATCAAGATATTTTTTCTCGACTTTTTGAGAACGAGGACTTATCTTAGAGATTATTTATAGATTAAATAAACTACTCACCATCGCAGAAGTCATTTTGACAGGATTCTAGAGTCTTTTTTCTGAGTTAAGTGAAGATGAGTGTGAGCTCAACTGTGATCAAAAACCCGCCAAAGTCTCGTATACATTTGGGTTATCACGAGGTCGTGTAGACCACTGGGATGGATTGGAAAATCAGGAACGGAACAATAGACTCCGGACCTTAAAAAATCTAAAGATCGGCTGATTTCGCAAATGATTTAGTCCAGTTTATGGATTCAGTGTCAAAATCCTAAAATTAAGGATTCGGAGTAAAACAATTGTCCATTTGGTCGTGCAAATGCAGCAGATTGCGGTTTTATCCATTCATTGGTTCGGATTTCGGTTTTTGATCGCTATAGGCTTCGGATCGCAGGATCGAAAACCTCTTCAGAATATTTTCAATATTTGTTTTTGTTGAAAATTCTTAATGTTTGTTCTTGCTGGTCGAGATAAAAAGTACAAGGAAACTGTCAAGTTATTTGAGGATTGATATTCGTGCATTTTTTTCCGGATACGGACGGATTCAGGTAAAAATTTTAACGGATCGAAGGATTTGCATACACCTGTTCATCCCCTCTCCGTGTAATAATCGTCAAGCGTTTTAAATTATGTAAGGCTTAATATTTTTTAACAGAAAATTAAACAGAAAAGAGGGAAAAAATTGAACTTTTACAGTAAAAGATTTTAGTTTATGTCCAAGATAAATAATGGAATAGAAAGGACTCGGGAACGTGGAATTTTAGGATGTATTCTTTTTTAATCCTAAGTTTTGGTCATATTATTATTTTATTCCAAAAATAATTAGTCACAGCCATTTTTCTGGTTTAGAAAATTAAAAGGATAAAAGCTAGAAATTTTTTTCTATACATTTGAAATATCTGAAATGCTCAGGTGACTCGCTTTGATTTCAAAACAATCCTACAGCAGTAAAAACGTATTATAAAATTTATAGTAAACGAAATTAATTCTTCTTTGCAGAACCATGCTTAGTTATTTCAGTTCAAGTTACGATTTTCCACTGATAGTTTTCCGACAAAAAAAAAAAAAAAAACACTTTTGAAAATAATATTATTTTCAAATTCCATGTAATTATTGATTCTTTAGCACTAAAATTTTCTAAATGACACTTGCTATTCATACCATTTCGAGTTTTTTGTCACCGGTTTTCGGAAATATAAATGAATTTATTTTTATGGGCACTTGGTGTATTTGAACTCAATTATGCTTCATTTTTTAGAGTTAGAAACTTACCCAGGAAATAATAACCTAAATGAGAATAACCTAAAAAAAAACTTGAAGTGTTCTTGCCGGTTGAGTGCCTAGCACTGTAATTTGTTCTTGAAAGGACTAAAAATCATTCGAAATTCTCTATAAATTAAAGTAGCTTTATCAGAAATCCCTTCAACTTCAGCCGTTTAATGACCGGCCGGCCACGTGTAGCTACGTGTAAAGATGCTTATTCTACTCAGCTATTCCATGCTTTTTAATTATTACAATCAGAAGTTATTATTCTGTTCTACTATATAACACTGATCAATATTTACAATTACAATAAAAAATTCAAGGCCTCCGGATTTTTGGCTTCTAATCTTTGGTTTCTGGCTTAGAGATTGAGTTAGCATATTTGATTGACAAAAGCTGAATTGGAAGAGGCCCGGAAAGACGTGTCAATATGGACTAGAAAAGAGAACGGATTTTTTCCAAATGAGAACAAAAGCGCGCGACACAATACCAGACTAGCCTCCGTTGCAGACGTCCTGCGGGGTTCGGTTCGCGAGACCTGAGCGTTGTTCAGATAGAATCAACTCCATATTTATATTTTATGAAAGTGTTTATATAATTAGAACCTGACTGAGTTGAAAACCTCGACCCACCGACCCCCGGGGCAGGAAGGAGATTTAGTTATTTAAGGACAGTTTAATCCTTTTCCCCTGTCCCCAGAGAAATATTTGTTGCGAAAACCACCCCGCTCGGAGACCCGGCCCATGGTACTTTTGACCAGGTTTATACTATATACATGATTTTGATTTTGGCATTTTGGTTTCGTTACAAAACAGAATGAGTATTGTCATTTTCCGAGGTTAAGGAAAAAACTGGGTCGCGAGAGTGTTGCAGTCATGCGGGGATGTTTTTTGGAGGGGTGGGGGGGACGTCCCCATAATACACCGCAAAGTCAACTTGAACAAATTTTTCCCACGTCGGGCTAGAAGGGCTCAAAAATGTCTCATTTTGTTGCTATTCTTAGAAAATCTTATCTTTTGGTTTCCATATCAGAAATGAAGAGTTTTGCATTTTTGAACTCCTCATGTGCAGTTCTTTCAAATGCGCTAGTTAGAATTTTCCATTGAGGAGTATTTCGATTTTCCGCTGAAATTGATGACGTCATTTTCCCGCCAAAAATGTCGACATTCAAAAAAGTAAAACAACAGAGTTGTGACATTTGTTAAACTCTTCAATGTTACCAAGTTTCAAGAAATTTTAATGAAATACAAAAACTCTTTGCCAAAATGAAACATTTTTTAGCCCTTCTAGCCCGACGTACTCGGAATAGCCACTTACTTCAAGCTCACATTCTCAGCAACGTACGTACGGCCGTGCCGCTATCTTTCACGAGAGCAAACCGGTGATAAACCCATTTCTCACTAAATAAAGCCAAGTTGAAGATATTCTCGCCATAAATAATATTCATTTCAATTGGCAATCTTTATTTATTCTTTCTATTAATTTAGTCTTTAAAATATCCAGTGAAAATCTTCCAACATGATGCCGGCAGCTATGAAGTTCCCGTAAATTATTCACGATGTCAAACGGCACCGCGTAGAATCTCCGGTCTTGCCACGTTAAGCTTTCACTTTCTCAAGATCATTCCAAATATTTCCTATTAGTTTTAGCGCATTTTGATTGATTAAAAAGCTGATTATAAAAATACAACAAGCTAGTTCTCGCTATATGATGAATTTTTTATGAGCTAGAAAGATTGATCGCTAAGTTCCCATTAGTGCAGAAGCCATATGAATATCGGAGCCGCCATAAGACCAAAAGCCAGACCAAATCCAGTACTAGAAGTGGTGGGTGGTTTTTGAGTGGTTGTGGACGAAGTTGTGGACGAATTAGGGGATGGAGCTGTGGACGGAGTCGTGGACGGAGCTGTGGACGGAGTGATGCTCTCCACGAAACAATTTGCTTGACAGGTTTTCAGTGTGTAGGCCAGGTGAGTTCGGTTGAAATAACTGCAAATGTAGTCACAGCCAGCCTTAAGTGTGCAGTGTTGGATGAAGACAGGGCTACCGTCTAATTTTGTTGCTAGAATGGAATAAGATATAATTATTATGCGACAGACTTCAAGAGCAGATGTATTGGGTTGGATTGGTAAGCTGAAAGAGTATTATTATTTACACAGATCCTGTGCAGCAAATTCCAAAGCACAGCTCAATTTGAAGGGGGGAAAAGCCATGAATTTCAATTGTCACGACAATAAAATTCTATCGTTTCATTCACAAATAGACATCAGTTTGTTATGTGTCTGTCCTCTCATTGACGGTAAATTGCGTTATCACATTGTCAATTAAGTACTGTGGACCCACAAGGCATATTGTAAAATTCGTGCTTCAAATTGAGCTGCATTAGAAATACAGCTTTTTGCAATAACTTACAAATTTCTCGTTTTATCGTTTATCGTTTTATTTCTAGTTTTTATAGTTTTTGTTATTTTAAAGAACGCCTCGTGGATCCACACTACTTTGACAATGTGATGACGCAATTTATCGTCAATAAGAGGACAGGCACATAAAAAGCTGATGTCTATTTATTAAATCAATAGAGAGAGTCCTGAAGGGTAAAATGGGAGTTAAAATTCGCCTTTTGGGGGGCTGGCAAAATGTGCCTCGTGTCGATCCACTCTACTTTGACAATGTAATGACGCAATTTATCGTCAATAAGAGGACAGACACATAAAAACTGACGTCAATTTGTTAAATTTCAATAAAGGTTGGTAAAGGTTTTGCTGCATGCTACATTGAAAGGCCGCAATGTACTATGGGTGATGTGAATGCAATCACCGAAAGGTTACAAAAATATGGACTAAATTTCTGCAAACATTGCAAGTTTTTCAGGCATACGTTTCTTCTGTGCTTGACATTGTGTACATATAATCGACACTAAATTTCGTGCAACTCAAGCTTGGCTGCAACATGTGAATGCAACCAGCAACGAGCAACATGCAATATGCTGCATGAAGTCTATATAGTTACTTTATCATAAAGAGACGATTTCGTGACTGTTAGAAAGACGGAAGCACGACGGTCACGCGACAGAAAGATTTTGATGGCCCTGAACATGGGTTTTACTACTTCTGGACTCGACATCTTATGAGAGTGGATCAGAGTTGTTTCTTGGTTCTTTCCTGGGCTTCAAAGGTTTTTCTGCAGGTTCTCCGGTTTTCCTCCCTCCACAAAATCAACTTCTAAATTCCAATTTGATCTCGCAATAAAGGCCACAGGTTTGTTAGCCAATAGCTGTTAAGAATTACCCTAGAAAAAAACGAGTGGAGGGAGCGTGCGGGGTAAATGTATTAGGTATGCTCGTCGGAAATTTTCAGAAACGACCCTAAAAGGACACCGAAAATCTTTTTAAAAGAAGAGATTTGCGGCAACCGTTAAACGATACTCTAACAGATGCCAAATCGCTTACTTTTACCCCTAACAGATCCAATAGAACAGGTGCATGTTACGTCATAGCCGCCATCTTGGTTGACGATAACTAATTATTCCTCATTAGCTACTTTTGTTGAATCAACCAAGATGGCGGCTGTTTTATTGTTATTCATATCTCAAGGGATTTTGAGTCACATGGTTGCACACACTCTCTACGTTTACGGTACTGTCCCATCTCCCCTAGTCTCCCACACAGCCGCGCTTTCAGTGTCGTCAGCAACGCTTTCTCCCCTGAGTAGCTGCTAGGAGAGGAAATGTTGCAAACTTCGTCTGCCGGACAACCAACTTCGCCATAACGAGGGAGACTCTGCTAGCAGGTAATACAGCGAGCATAGGCATGCTTTTCATAATATTTTGTTCAACTACAATGACTCCTAAACACCAATACAACAGAACTAGATGACCAACCAACTGAGCCAACTTAATATGTAAATTTAACGAGGAAAAAGGAAGGAAATTGAACTTTACCAGAAGACTTTCACTTTCGATTTACTAGTCATGTTAAAGCTTGTTTGTTTATCTTGTCACGCCTACTATTGACACAAGAAATGTGAAAGTCGAGAATACATACATATATTCGAAAAAGTTGTAACGGTTCGAGATTTCATACATATTCTTTGGATTATCGAAAATGTTCACGAAACTTTCCAATTTTACTACATGACGTCACAGTGAAAACCTCAGTAGACAACCCATGTATGACTATCACGTGACATCCAATTGGCCAATGAAAAGAGAAAATTAACTTGATGAGTCATACCCGGAAATATTAAAAAAAAAACGCTGATAAAGCAGATTGAAGCCTAGGACTTGATAGAAGGAAACTCTCATCGTCGTTTCATTATCGATTTAGTGTTAACGCTTTTTGTAGCTGTGTGTTATATTCAAGTGAGAGAAGATAAAGTAAGTATGATAGAAGTGAATGTCTATATATTTCCGTCTTACATTTTGAAGAAAATTATGTTGGCGTGCCTTAAAATTATGGTAAGATTTTCGATCAAATAAAGCGAATCTTATCCTGTCTTACTTGGGCTGTGTTCATAATGTATGGCAGAGGGAGGGATAGGTGAAATTGAGGGGGGATCAGGAAATTTTGGTAGGAAAAAGAGGGGATATTTGCGTTTTTCAACTCGCAAAACCGTAAAAAGGTACCTTTTTATCTGCTTTTCGAATTTCCCTTCAAGGGTGAAACTTGAAAAAAGGTGGGAAATATCATCACATCCAGTAAATAGATAAAACACTGAAGTTCCTACCATTTTATTTGATAGAAAGGTACCTTTTCTAATCATTTGAATTTTTTCTTAAAATCTATGAAAAGGGTAGAATTATTGACGTTGTAAGAAAGAAAGAAAATTGTAAAAGCTGAATTTATTATGATTTTTAGATTCTAAATTCAGGATTTTACAAGAAAGTAGAATTGCCACAATCTATCACTGATTCTTAGGCCCGGTTCATACGTCGAACTTTTCATGCGCCGAACCAAATGCTAAGAATTAAGATCCTGAAAAGTACGACATCTGAACCAATTAAGTTCGACCATAACATTGAGATCGAACCAATCGTTGAGATCGACTGAAGCGGTCGGGAATTACGACTTCGGAGCTACTCTGATTCAAACGACGAACTTTTCATGAACCAAACCTAATGCATATATTATATTTAATCGCAAAGGGGAGAGGGGGGAGGTGGGGGGGGGGGGGGGGGGGGGGGGGTAGGGTGCAAGCAGATTTATCATGAACTGTGCATGCGCATAAACATCAACATGGCTTCCTGTGTAATATGAGAGGCTCGGCAGCTGGTTCCGGATCCCGGGAAAGCAAAATGGCGTCCGATGATATGTGATTCGTGTTTTACAACCACAAAATGCGTTTGTATTTCTTGTGAAATGCCAATATGCAATAAGTGTTCATGTTTTGAAAGCGATGAAGAACAGCCTGGTTGGGTTGCAGGAAGAAGTATAGGATGGCCGAGAGGGGGACTGCGGCACTGCGGAAGAGTCTGATTCCTATATTACTGTATGTTAACCGCTGTCCTAAATGCTTGACTTGGAAAAATCTAATTGGATCGACTGAATTTGGTACGACGTCTGAATCAAAAGATATTTGACGATCTTTGGTCGATCTTCAACGTGTTAGATTCGGTTCATGAAAAGTTCGACTTATGAACCGGGCCTCATAATACTTGTAAACAATCGACCAGTTTTGGCGCCTTTTGAATCACACGCGTGTAAATGACGTCAACGTGTTTGATTGACGGCAGCCTATTGCAAAGTGCACGTCGCGATTTTTGTCTGAGGTGGCCGCGTAGCAATGCAAACGGCAGTAACTAGTTTAGTATTGGTTGTGGTCGGGTTGAGCATTGTATTGCGTCGCCTATTGCTAGGAGAGGAAGTGTTGCAAACTTCGTCTGCCGTAAACAAGGATGACAAATACATATATTACAGCGAACAAAGGCATGCTTTTGGGAATATTTATCCAACTGCAATGACTCCGGCCTAAATACCAATACAACAGAACTAATAAATAAATAAATTAATTAATTAAATTGACTTTATTTAACGAGGGTGACATACATTACTGGTAGCCCAGTAGTTTCCATTATGGCCCTCTTACAATTAATAAACTGAAATGAAGGATCAAATAAACATAAAGCTAGTTAAGAATCCCAACTGGCAAGGAGCCAAACCAGTTGGCTATTAACAAGCATGGTCGAGAAACTGAATCTGAACTAATCAGAAATCAGGACAAATACAGTCTCAGGTAGTGGCCACAGCAGGACTCGAACCTGGCACCGCCGGATTGCGAGACCGAGACCGACGCTATGACTACTCGAACATGCTGCTTCCCAAAGAACTAGATGACAACCCAACTGAGCCAACTTAATAAGTAGTGTTTAAAAAACGAGTAGGAGTGTTTTATCAGGTATAAAAGCACGAGGCGTAGCCGAGTGCTTTTATACCTGATAAAACACGATCTACGAGTTTTTTGAACTGCTTAAAACACTCATGAACAATTTATAAGATTTTGGTTCGACTAGAGCCACCATACACGTCACGAACATGGATTTTTATACTTCGATAGAGATTTGACGTCACGGGCATGCGCAACCAGATTCAATAGAAGCTCCCACACGTTGGATATTGCGTGTCAAGGCAAAGACAGGCATGTTAGTCAAAGATTTTTAGGGTTGACTATGACCTTGATGAGGCTCTAAGTCTTCATCTAAACTTGGATGCATACTTCATCCCTGATGAAGTCATCCTCATAGTATTCGAGTGGTCTTTATATAAAGACACATGTGTCTTTATATAAAATCACTTGAATACTAATGAAGAGGACTTTATCGGGTATAAAGGTTCATGCACGTGACGTGTATGGTGGCTCTAATTGGACCATAAGCTTATGAATTATTAATGAGTGTTTTAAGTAAATTTAACGAGAGAGAGGAAAAAAAGAAGGAAATTGAACTTAACCAGAAGACTCTCACTTTCGATTCACTATTCATGTTGATAGTCGTTTTTTTAATTTTTACAGACGTCACGCATCTACTATCGATAGAAGACATGTGACCTCTTTTCTTATCGTTTGACCACAGGCAGCCCAAGCAATTTATCTATGGTGTGTACGAAAGGATCGGATTTACAGTAAATGTACGTATAGGATGAAAAAAGATGTAATTTTAAAAACTATAATTTTAAGATACCTTGCTTCTGTATCGTTATCAATCGTATTCTTAAACGTCATTCTGAGTGTCTTCTAGCCGTTTCAGTGCAGTTTTTGAAAAAATAAGCCACAAGCGAATAAAATTTAAGTTTTCAAAAACCTATATAAAACGACTAAAACCTATACAGAATGACGTTAAATATTATTAATAACGACAGAGGAGCAAGGCATGTTCAAACTATTTTTTTTGATATTTTTTCGCTTCTAGTCCCATACATTTACTGTAAGTCAATTCGTACACACCACAAATATATATTGCTTGGGCTGCCTGTAGTTTAACAGATCCATGGCGTCCAAGACGTTCACAGACGGGGAGCAGAACTACTTTCGTATTTGTTACATTGTCACGCGTGCTGTACCTGAAGAGCTGAGAAAATTCTTTAAACAAGAATGGGACAAGTTTTTCAAGGCTACGCATGGAGAGTGGCGTGACACAGCCAAGAATGGAAACGATTTCGATAACATGGAGTCGCCGAGAAATAAGAGTCGGAATGCAAGGCTTCTGTCTGTAATGGTGAATGGTAACACCAGTGAATGGGACTGTACTTGCCTCTTTTATGCTATTCTATACTCAGATTCTCTTGGAAAATCTCTCAAACATAGTCCTGCATGGAGAAGCATCGACGCATTACGAGAAATTCGTAATGAAGTTTTTGCCCATACCATCGATGAAAGCCTCGAAGAAGTGGATTTCCAAGCTTCTGTTCAAAAAGTTTTAACGGCGTTTTCAACCTTGAAGCTGGATGCTTCAGCAATAGAACACATGAAAAACCAAAAAGTGTTCTTAACAGACGAGGTGCTCAGTCTTCAGCATCAACTTGAAACAGAAAAGAAACGTATCGCTGAATTGTTTTCGTTTTGTGTGTTGCCCCCCAAACCTTCCCATGATACCACTGAACGTCCAGAAGAAGTATCTAGTATATACGAAGAGATGACTAAGTTAAGAAACGCCAAGAACAATGAGACAACTGTGACGTATCTGTCTGGGAATCCAGGCTGTGGAAAAACTGAGATGGCAAGGCAAATCGGGCAGAAACATTTCAAGAAAGAGGGCGATGAAGGAGCAGATCTAAGGTTCGTATTCACTCTCAATGGATTCAGCTTGGATACGCTGCTTCAGTCATACATAGAATTTGGTGGTCAACTCAATTGCGACCAAGAAAGCATAACAACCATTAGTACAGCACAGGATCTCAGTAAAGAGGAGAAAGTCAAACAAATAAGAGGTTTAGTCGTCTCCAGAATTCAGACATATTCTTCCTGGCTCATCATTGTTGACAACGTCGTAGATCTTAAGTCGGTTTTTCAATACTTGCCTCAAGCTGGAGAAAGGACAGTTGGAAAAGGTCAGATCTTAGTCACAACTCAGGACAGTCAATCCATTCCAAAAAGTGATTCCTATACGTACCATACATCTCTAAGCCAAGGAATGAAACAAGAAGAATCGATGGCTTTACTTTGCCAAGTATCTGGTTTAGAAAGCGATGACAACTCGTTGGAGGTAGTCAGGGCTCTCGATTTCCAGCCCCTTGCATTAGCATGTGCTGCAGTTTACATGAAACAAATATGCAGTGTAGGAAAAGCAATTACCTGGGGGAAATATCTTGATAAGCTGCAAAACGAACAACTTGAGGCAACAGAAGCAGCTTATGAGGAAACAAGTTTAGCTTACCGATCGACAATGACTACTGCTGTGAAGTTGGCCTTGGAAAGAGAAGTTGACAAGAACGAGGTAATGTTACATGCGTTTCAGTTTTTGTCTTACGTAGCTCTTGACCCGATACCACTGAAATATGTCGTTGAATATGTTAAGAAGTGCATGCCAAAGCAGGACGATGAGCTACTGGCTGCAAAGATAGCTTCTTCATCGCTTGTCATTTCTTCCGATGGTGAGTCCAAAGAGGTTCGCTTGCATCAAGTTGTGTATGACTGCATGAAAAAGGTTCTGAGTCAAAGAAATCAAAGAAATACAAGCAAATGTATTGTGTTTGAAGTGGTTTTGGCCTTTTCAGATATTCATTCTTTTGATATGGACAAAATATCCGACATCGCTGAAACACGAAAACGTGTTCCCCATTTTGAGTCCATCGCAGCTAAGTTGCAGCCCTTCATTGAACAAGAAGATCGACCTTCTTTTGTGAGGGATTCTGGACTTTGCTCGAGGTATGCTCTTGTTGAAAAGGGCTTGTCAAAAATTGGCGATATCTGCTCATTGCATGGTTGCTTTCGAGCTTCCCTTACTTGTTATAAGATCATCTTTATGATTCAACAAGAGAGAGTGAATAATAAGAATGACCCATGTTTTGCAATTACACAAACAGATATGGGCAACAGCTATTTTCATCTTGGACGGTATAATGATTCGAGGATATGTTTGGAGAGAGCACTAAGCATTCATAGCAATGTTTATCCCCATGAAAATCATCCTTCAGTAGCTAGAACCCTCGATATTCTCTCTCGTACCATGCGTGATTTGGGCCTGCATGAACAAGCTAAGAGGTATTCAGAAAAAGCTTTGGCTATCATGGAGAGTATTTATGCCTCAAATCATCAGGTTTTGAGAAGCACTCTTAATAACCTTGGGTGTATTTTATGCCGGTTGACCCAATATGAAGAATCAAAGTCATATTTGGAAAGATCTTTGGCCATCCAAGAGAGAGTTTTTGGAGAGGATCATCCAAATGTGGCTTCTACTCTTAATAACCTTGCTTCAACTTTAAAACGTCTTGGGCAACATGAAAAAGCTAAGGAATATTTAGAGAGAGCCCTTGTGACAGAGTCAAAAGACACTATTTTGGACAGTAATTATTTAGTCATAAATCTATATTTTTAATTAGGAATGCCTCGTGTACACATAGGAATGTAATTCTTTAGTTAACTGTTTGCGTGGAAAATGCGTAAGCAAGAAATAATTTCCGTACGTAATTACATTACAGTGAGTCATGCCTAGGTTTGGCGCTTGTTTACGTAAGTTCGTGTTTGGGACATCCTGTTTGCGCCTAGGGCGTGCAACATTGCATAGGATGTGTAAGGTCTTAAGAATGCAGGTTTTTCCATAAAAATAGGCCCAAACTAAGCTTAAATCAGTGTAGTAAAAGTTCTTGAAGACGTTGCACATATCAAGACAAGGAATCCTCTACGATGTAAAGGTATGAATCTTTGAAGCCTTTTACACTTATACCTAGGATAGATTTAGGACAAATCTATGTTAATATCGTTAACTAGTCGTTATATTTTATAGCTTAGATTTTCTACATATTTGTTAAGCATTCGTTTCATGTTGTAGTAATTCTAGTCGCATTAGCGCGTAATTTAGTACAAAGTTATTCACGCAGTAGTAATTTAGTAATCACGCTGAGTGTATCTTGTCTTTTAAACTCTTTAAGACGTTTACTATAGGATCGCTACCGCCTTACTCGCTTGTTTAACCTTTTTACTACGATAAATAGCCTTAACTGCGGGATAAAAGACCTTTTCTTTCCAACCTTTAATTTGTTCGCTACTTAAACTCTACACTCAAGGTCATTGTCGCGACCGCGTGTTCAGTAAACCGTGTAATTCTTAGTTGGTCATAAACAAAGGTTAAAATACTTACCTAAAGCCATAGTTAACCTCTAGTCAATTTTTCCTATTGCTTTTTCCATTGGTTTAGTTCATTTTAAACGGTTTACCGACTTGTACATTAAACTTTGCAACCTAGTAATTTTCACTCGCGTATTGTAAACACTGCTAATCAGTATGCAATATTCAAATTACCTGTGACGTAATTTACGTATTTCCGTTTCTAGTTATATCTAGCAAAACTGTATTTTATTCATAACTTTTAGCTATTTAGATAAGCTACAAATTTATTTTATCTCATTGTAAATATTTTTCTTGTTTTCATTAGAGATATCCTGTAATCTCGTTCCCGTTTTTTTCATGTATTGTAAAGTTGTGTGAATTTTTCAATAAATTCTTTTGTCAAAACCACTTGCAATCTGATTCATAGCTGAGCGCCTTGCCGCCGGTTACATTTTTGGTGTCAGAAGTGGGATGCAGAGTTAGCAAACTTCAACTTCACCATCAAGTACCGCCCTGGACGTCACAACCAGAATGCAGATGCTCTAAGTCGCATCAACCGAGATGAAGAACCAACCACAGTTGAAGTAAGAAGTACACTAGCCTATTCTACCAATACTACAGACCTACCAGAAGAGGTACGTCAACATTTGATGGTATCAGCAGCGTTCATAAGCAACACAGAGACAAGTGCGCTGGAGGAGCAAGCAACCTCATTCCCAACCACACCTCTCACAGAGATCCAACGACTACAGCAGGAGGACCCATGTATCAGTCGTCTCCTCCACTACCGAAACCTTGGACGTCGGCCAAGTAAAAGGCAAAGCCAACAAGAGACAAGGGATACAAGGAAGTTGCTTAGTCACTGGAACAGGATTGAGGAAAGCCATGGAGTTCTCTACCGCCGTACAGGAGTCGGACAGGGAAGTGAGCTTCGGTTACTGCTACTCCCCACATCAATGAAATCACAAGTACTGAAGGGTGCGCACGATCAATGTGGACATCAAGGACAAGACAGGACAGAACAGCTCTTGAGGAAAAGATGTTGGTGGCCCGGTATGCAAGGAGATGTGAAGCAATGGATCTCAAATTGTGAAAGATGTGTCATTGCCAAAGGATCCTACCTTCCAGTCAAGACGCCGATGGGCAGCCTACTAGCTACTAGGCCATTGGAAGTGCTAGCGATGGATTTTACCTTGCTTGAGCCTGCAACAGATGGAAGAGAAAATGTCCTCGTGTTAACAGATGTGTTCACAAAGTTTACAATTGCTGTACCTACCCGTGATCAGAAAGCTACAACCGTAGTCAAGACCCTGATTAAAGAATGGTTCCTTGTGTATGGAATCCCCCAAAGAATACACTCTGACCAAGGCAAGTCATTTGAGGCAGAACTAGTCAAGGAGTTGTGTGCAGTGTATGGAATTAAGAAGTCAAGGACAACCCCCAATCATCCTCAAGGAAATGGGCAGTGCGAAAGATTCAACCGTACACTACATGAGCTTCTAAGAACTCTACCAGCAGAAAAGAAAAGAAGGTGGCCTGAACACCTGAAAGAGTTATGTTACGCCTATAATGCTACGCCACATGCAACGACTGGATACTCACCCTTTTACCTGATGTTTGGTCGAGATGCCAAGCTACCTTTGGACATTCTACTTCCTGATGATGACAGACAAGTGACAGTAGACAACCAGCAATGGATTACCAAGCACCAGACTCGTCTACGAGAGGCTTATACCACTGTGACACAAAACTTGAAGGAAGCTGCTACCGTCAGAAAGAAGATCCATGACCAGAAGGGCAGAGCACTGGCTGAACCACTACAAGTTGGAGAGCGAGTACTCCTTCGCAACCGTAAAGTCAGAGGAAGAAACAAGATTCAAGATAAATGGGACAACCAAGTGTACAAAATCGTCGAACGAAGAGACAACAATACATATGTCGTTGAAAGAGCTGATGGACATGGAGGAGATAAAGTTGTTAGTCAAGGAGAAATGCAAGTGTGTCCAAGACCAATGCTGGAGATACGAGGACGACACAGGCAAGCTGACAGGTCTAGACAAACATGTACTGCATCGCCAGAATCATCAGATGAAGAAGATGACATTGGAGGAATGACAATCACCTTTCAACCAATGACAGAACCAGCTGAACCTGATGATGATGATGATAGTGACGATGCGTCTGAGGAAGAACTGGCTGCACCTGTACGCCGACGTTCCACAAGGACAACGGCAGGCCAACACAGCAACCTCTATAATCTTCCAAGATCCGCACTTCAGCACTGACGAGTCCACCTGCGTATCATTGTTCCTGAATTTGCTCGAGGACGAAGCAAACAAAAAGGAGGGGCAAGTGTGACAGAGTCAAAAGACACTATTTTGGACAGTAATTATTTAGTCATAAATCTATATTTTTAATTAGGAATGCCTCGTGTACACATAGGAATGTAATTCTTTAGTTAACTGTTTGCGTGGAAAATGCGTAAGCAAGAAATAATTTCCGTACGTAATTACATTACAGTGAGTCATGCCTAGGTTTGGCGCTTGTTTACGTAAGTTCGTGTTTGGGACATCCTGTTTGCGCCTAGGGCGTGCAACATTGCATAGGATGTGTAAGGTCTTAAGAATGCAGGTTTTTCCATAAAAATAGGCCCAAACTAAGCTTAAATCAGTGTAGTAAAAGTTCTTGAAGACGTTGCACATATCAAGACAAGGAATTCTCTACGATGTAAAGGTATGAATCTTTGAAGCCTTTTACACTTATACCTAGGATAGATTTAGGACAAATCTATGTTAATATCGTTAACTAGTCGTTATATTTTATAGCTTAGATTTTCTACATATTTGTTAAGCATTCGTTTCATGTTGTAGTAATTCTAGTCGCATTAGCGCGTAATTTAGTACAAAGTTATTCACGCAGTAGTAATTTAGTAATCACGCTGAGTGTATCTTGTCTTTTAAACTCTTTAAGACGTTTACTATAGGATCGCTACCGCCTTACTCGCTTGTTTAACCTTTTTACTACGATAAATAGCCTTAACTGCGGGATAAAAGACCTTTTCTTTCCAACCTTTAATTTGTTCGCTACTTAAACTCTACACTCAAGGTCATTGTCGCGACCGCGTGTTCAGTAAACCGTGTAATTCTTAGTTGGTCATAAACAAAGGTTAAAATACTTACCTAAAGCCATAGTTAACCTCTAGTCAATTTTTCCTATTGCTTTTTCCATTGGTTTAGTTCATTTTAAACGGTTTACCGACTTGTACATTAAACTTTGCAACCTAGTAATTTTCACTCGCGTATTGTAAACACTGCTAATCAGTATGCAATATTCAAATTACCTGTGACGTAATTTACGTATTTCCGTTTCTAGTTATATCTAGCAAAACTGTATTTTATTCATAACTTTTAGCTATTTAGATAAGCTACAAATTTATTTTATCTCATTGTAAATATTTTTCTTGTTTTCATTAGAGATATCCTGTAATCTCGTTCCCGTTTTTTTCATGTATTGTAAAGTTGTGTGAATTTTTCAATAAATTCTTTTGTCAAAACCACTTGCAATCTGATTCATAGCTGAGCGCCTTGCCGCCGGTTACACCCTGTCTATAAGTGAAAATGTGTTTGGTGATAATCATACCTGGGTAGCAACCATACTGGATAACCTGGGGATGTGTTTCCTGAATTTACGAAAATACGAAGAGGCGAAGCATTACGCTGAAAGGGCTGTAGCGATAAGAGAAAAAACACTAGGACCGACGCACTCATTGTTAGCTGAGTCGCTATGTAATCTAGGAGGTATCCTCATGCACATGGGACAGTACAATGAAGCCAGAACGTATTTAGAGAGAGCTCTGCCCATAGCAGAGAATGTTCATGGTGATGATCATCCCAATGTAGGAGCCATACTGAATAGCCTGGGGCTATGTTTCATGAATTTACGAAAATACGAAGAGGCAAAACATTACACAGAAAGGGCTGTAGCGATAAGAGAAAAAACACTAGGACCGACGCAATCATTGTTAGTTATTTAGCTACGTATTCTAGGAGGTATCCTCATGCGCATGAGACAGTACAATGAAGCCAGAACGTATTTAGAGAGAGCTCTGCCCATAGCAGAAAATGCTGATGGTGATAATCATCCCAACGTAGCAACCATACTTAATAACCTGGTGCAATGTTTCCTGAAATTAGAAAAATACAAAGAAGCGAAACCGTACGCAGAAAGGGCTGTAGCGATAAGAGAAAAAACACTAGGACCGACGCACTCATTGTTAGCTGAGTCGCTATGTATTCTAGGAGGTATCCTCATGCACATGGGACAGTACAATGAAGCCAGAACGTATTTAGAGAGAGCTCTGCCCATAGCAGAAAATGCTGATGGTGATAATCATCCCAACGTAGCAACCATACTGAATAACCTGGTGCAATGTTTCCTGAAATTAGAAAAATACGAAGAAGCGAAACCGTACGCAGAAAGGGCTGTAGCGATAAGAGAAAAAACACTAGGACCGACGCACTCATTGTTAGCTGATTCGCTATGTACTCTAGGAGGTATCCTCATGCACATGCGACAGTACAATGAAGCCAGAACTTATTTAGAGAGAGCTCTGTCCATAGCAGAGAATGTTCATGGTGATGATCATCCCAATGTAGCAGCCATACTGAATAACCTGGGGCTATGTTTCATGAATTTACGAAAATACGAAGAGGCAAAACATTACACAGAAAGGGCTGTAGCGATAAGAGAAAAAACACTAGGACCGACGCAATCATTGTTAGCTGATTCGCTATGTATTCTAGGAGGTATCCTCATGCGCATGAGACAGTACAATGAAGCCAGAACGTATTTAGAGAGAGCTCTGCCCATAGCAGAAAATGCTGATGGTGATAATCATCCCAACGTAGCAACCATACTGAATAACCTGGTGCAATGTTTCCTGAAATTAGAAAAATACGAAGAAGCGAAACCGTACGCAGAAAGGGCTGTAGCGATAAGAGAAAAAACACTAGGACCGACGCAATCATTGTTAGCTGATTCGCTATGTACTCTAGGAGGTATCCTCATGCACATGGGACAGTGCAATGAAGCCAGAACTTATTTAGAGAGAGCTCTGTCCATAGCAGAGAATGTTCATGGTGATGATCATCCCAATGTAGCAGCCATACTGAATAACCTGGGGCTATGTTTCATGAATTTACGAAAATACGAAGAGGCAAAACATTACACAGAAAGGGCTGTAGCGATAAAAGAAAAAACACTAGGACCGACGCAATCATTGTTAGTTATTTCGCTACGTATTCTAGGAGGTATCCTCATGCGCATGAGACAGTACAATGAAGCCAGAACGTATTTAGAGAGAGCTCTGCCCATAGCAGAAAATGCTGATGGTGATAATCATTCCAAGGTAGCAACCATACTGAATAACCTGGTGCAATGTTTCCTGAAATTAGAAAAATACGAAGAAGCGAAACCGTACGCAGAAAGGGCTGTAGCGATAAGAGAAAAAACACTAGGACCGACGCAATCATTGTTAGCTGATTCGCTATGTAATCTAGGAGGTATCCTCATGCACATGGGACAGTACAATGAAGCCAGAACATATTTAGAAAGAGCTCTGTCCATAGCAGAGAATGTTCATGGTGATAATCGTCGCAAGGTAGCAGCCACCCTGAATAGCCTAGGGCTATGCTTCCTGCATTTACGAAAATACGAATAGGCAAAACATTACATGGAAAGGGCTTTAGCCATAGAAGAAAAAACACTAGGACCGACGCAATCATTGTTAGTTATTTCGCTACGTATTCTAGGAAATATCCTCATGAACATGGGAGAGTACAATGAAGCCAGAACGCATTTAGAGAGAAGCCAGTCTATTCAAGTACAGGCGTTCGATAAAGGACATCCAAAGTTGGCTCAGACACGCAAACTTCTTCAAACACTAAAAGAGAAAGAAGAGGAAGTTCGTAGAAAAAGAACAAGTGAACTTACCGGCACAAGCAGCAAAAAAATGCGTCGATAATATAAGCCTTGTTAACGAAGAAAAAAGATTCAGGTTTCAGACGAGAGTTTCGAGGTATTCAGACAATTCTACATCAGTGAACATAATTAGCATCCAGTGTTGGACCAAGATATCTAAGCGTATGCACGTGACCCTATAAGAAGCATAGCATTGGACCATTTTAATGGTCCCGGATAAGATTAGAATTTCTCAAACTCATTAATAATTCATGACTTAAGAGTCATGAATTATTAATGAGGTTGAGAAATTCTAATCTTATCTGGGAAATAAGTTATTGAATACTTTCTATCGAGATAAATACACATCCTGATCGTGATACTTTGGTCTATATAATTTACGTACTCCAGCAGTTCTTGAATGCCCATAATACTGTAAAGTAGAGTATAACTGCATATAGTATAAACAAGAGAATATGAACTAAGAGAAGGAATCCTCGTGTCCCATCATGTGCACATTTTGATGCTATTCTTAGAATCCGAACTATTTTTAACCCGTTAACATGCTCGCGCGATAATCATGCTTCCCTTTAATGCCTCGTTTTAGGACACGAAAAGCGCCATATTTCTCTACGTCCACAACAAAAACACAGGCTTTTTTTACTGCAAGACTGGAAGCCGCCTACCCTCAAGAAATCAAACAATCAGGTTCTTCGCTCAAAATATCTCCAAGCTAAAAATAGCATCAAGCTGTGCACATGATGGTTACAAGGCTATATAGGTAGGATTCCTTCTCTTAGTTCATATTCTCTTGGTATATAAATACACAGGTGATTATTGAAAATCTCGCGCGCTGATTGGTCGAGAAACTCAGATCAACACACGATAATCACCTCCAACCCATGATACTGTATAAATAAAGTAGAGTATAGCTGTATATAGTCTTATAGTACACTCAACAAAATTACTCGACCCTGATTGGTCGAGAGTAGTACAATTATAGCGTTAATTGTACTCCGTAGGAATACCAAATTAAGTCGCTATGGAAACGCGGCCAAAACAATGTCAACAGCGGGAAAAAAATATATATATATTAATAATAAAAAGCCGTAAAAACTAATAAGAACTAAAATGTTTTTTATGCATTTTCAGTTTCGCGATGGACTGAAAATCGGCCGCCAAATAGACAAAGATGAACGGCGTCGCTTCGCATTTTTTACTGAAATTTTGTTGAGTGAACTATAAACAAAAAATCGCACGATCTTCTCGTACAATTTGGAATTAATAGACACTCGTAATGTTTTGAAAGTTCTTTAATTGCACTCGCCTTCTCGAGATCGTGCGATTTCCCATACAAATTGGCTCATTTTTTAAAGTGCATATGAAACCTTCGACAATCTTTCAGTACTGATACTACATGAAGTAAATAGTTGAATGCTAAAAAACGTTCTTGATTTGAGTGATGTGTCTTTTGAACTGAGGTTTACACTTCCAATATATATACTTATTACAATAAAGTTAGTCACCAAAAACCTAGAAAGCGATCGCTAAGAATCATGGGAAATATTTCATATCCAACAAGTAAAGTCTTTGACACAAACTGCAGCCGTTGAGGATGCTCAGAGGAGGTTAACTTGTAACTGGTAGAAGATCTCAAGTCCGTCAACAGTTATCAAGCAGTTGACACATGTAAAATGTATCTAACCACAATCCTTGTCGGTCTCAGCTTTGTAGCTTTTCAGGTGACTAACTTTATTGAAATAGGTGTATATGGAATAATCCAATCAGATATTCGAGTTTTGAATCGGTTATTATTTCCAATCTAGGGTTGAACTAGTTCATTTTTAAGAATTTTTTCCACAGAGAGGTTTATCTCCATTGCAAATAAGCTAAAGTTCCAATGAATCATTGAATATTGTAATTTTTAAAATTTTTAATGTAACCGTATATTTTCGATTTTGTTTTTTTTCTCTTATACGTATTAAATGTGTTAACACTTAATTGATTTTTATGTAATAATGTGTGATTAAAAAAAGACGCCCTATAGGTGTTCACTGGGTTGCCTGTATCATGCACAAAGGACTAGTTAATAGATAATTACTGAGGCACGCAGCATTCGTAGGTATAATGCAGGCAGCTGAGGGCATAGCCCGATATACCTACGAATGCTGCGTGCCTCAGTAATTATCTATTAATTATTGTTCTTGTCAAAATCCAATTGTTTTCTTTCTAGCTTGTTTATTATAGAAACAAAGCCAATAATGAATGTCTGATTTTCCTCTATGCATTCGTTGGGATAATGCAGACTGAAAACAATGGATTTTGATAAGATCAGTAATTATTACAGCTGAAGAAGTTTGACATGTTAGCCAAAAGATAATGGTATTTTTCACAGAATAGAATAATTTCGTTTAACTCTTCTAAGTCGATCTTTTCCCTTAAGTTGTTCTTTACATAATATTAAAATAAATGCAGGTTGTGCCCTTTTTGGGCAATAAAATAAACAGTTTTGCGTTATGCATGTCACACTACTTGTGAATGTGATCTTGCACCATGACGCAACAAGACCAAATATCCCAACGTTCTTTGTTAGAATCACCAATTTTCTTCTCCTTTTACCATCCTTTATTATTAGTATATTATTTACTTTTTCCTTGTCAGAAAACGCAGAAATTGCGCAATAGTACCCAGAAGTCTTCACGGCATCACCCACTAGTCCTTTGCGGGCATATGATTTAACAGATCAAAAACAGTTTTCCGTGTTTAAACACGCGGGATGTTGAGAGAACACGAGAGGAGCGTAGGAAACCACGACGCGAAGCGGAGTGGTTTCCAGCTTCTCGAGTGTTCTCTCAACATTACTCATTAATAATGTATGAGTAAACCAGCCAATCAATGGGCTATTTTTGGGTCACATGATGTTACTTGAAACCTGGTAAAGTGCTGTGAAAGGAGTGCATTCAGTCTGGAGTAACTGGAACAAAATTAATTCAGTCCTAGGACTGAGAACAAAATTAATTCAGTCCTAGGACTGAATTAATTTTGTTCCAGTTACTCCAAGTCGAATAATTAGAACTGAATTAATTTTGTTCTCAGTCCTAGGACTGAATTAATTTTGTTCCAGTTACTCCAGACTGAATGCATTCCTTTCCGCCCAGTCCTCATTGTCGGCTTTGAAATATTACATCTAATTGCAGCAAATGTTCTTGTCAGCAAAATATGCCAGGAAAGATAGGAAAGCATAGCTCTGCTACTTTTCGCGGATCGACTGCTTAGGTGACTGATAACGTCTGATCGAACTTATACAAGCTTTTAAGCAACCCACTAGAAATAAATCTTTTTTCACTAAAAAGATTGCCTTATTGTTGAAGATTTAAATATAATAAAAAAATGGATCGATTAAAAAAGAAAAGAAAAGAAAAGAAAAATCTTATGTGGATAAGATGGGATTCAAACCCACCAAAAGAAATTCAAAAAATACGACTCCACTTTGCCATACCCCCGAGACATCCGCAGAGCTGAGGCGGCGTATGGACTTCGGACCTGACGGACGACGATTAAATCCTTCTGCCCTTGGGTGTACGAATTACGCAAGAAAATGTTCTAGCCGAAGCATCAAGGGAGAGACCAGCCGGCCCCCAGACCATATCGGCTAATCCCTTGCATCTCTGCCACGCACGGAATCGGTCGAAAAAATGATATTAAAAAGTCTAGTCTATTCGATGCGTTGTTTTCACGGCTATTGTTATGCTGATTCACCTGGGACCGTGGTCCAGTGGAAAAAAATTTGGGCTTCCAAGATGCCGAGTCAAAGTCGAGGAGGGTTAGCACTTGGATGGGTGACCTAAACCTTATACCCACTTACGCTTTTGCTCCTTTTTTCGTTTTATTTTTGATGCACAGGTGATGTTGTTTTTGAGTAACCTATTCCTGTCTACCTAAAAAAAATTGAAAACTAGCAAAAGATTGACCCTAAACATTATGCCTACTCACGCTTTTGCTCCTTTTTTCGAGATGTTGATGCACAGGTGATGTTGATGATGATGATAATGGTGATGTTGATGCACAGGTGATGTTAATGATGATGATAATGGTGATGTTGATGCACAGGTGATGATGATGATAAGGGTGATGTTGATGCACAGGTGATGTTGATGATGATAATGGTGATGTTGATGCACAGGTGATGTTGATGATGATGATGATGGTGATGTTGATGCACAGGTGATGGTGATGATAATGATGAAGGTTGTGATGGTGATGTTGATGCACAGGTGATGTTGATGATGATGATGATGGCGATGTTGATGCACACGCGATGTGATGATGATGGTGGTGATGTTGATGCACAGGTGATGTTGTCGTTGATGATGATGATTATGGTGATGTTGATGCACAGGTGATGATGATGATGATGATAATGGTGATGTTGATGCACAGGTGATGTTGATGATGATTATGGTGATGTTGATGCACAGGTGATGATGATGATGATGATAATGGTGATGTTGATGCACAGGTGATGTTGATGCACAGGTGATGTTGATGATGATTATGGTGATGTTGATGCACAGGTAATGTTGATGATGGTGATGTTGATGCACAGGTGATGGTGATGATAATGATGAAGGTGATGGTGATGTTGGTGCACAGGTGACGTTGATGACGATGATGTTGAGAATTGTGATGTATATGCACAGGTGATGATGATAATAATAATTAGGCTGATGTTGATGCACAAGGGATGTTGTTTATGATGGTAATGTTGATGATGATGATGTTAATCAGGTCATACTGATGATGATAATGAAGAAGATTCAAAATGGCCGTATATCCTTTTTTAAAGCCTCACGGGCTGTTTAGGAATGGTCAATACTTTTAAAAGTAAAGTTTAAATAGCGTTTGCACTCTGGATGCGCGTGGAGGGAGGGCTACCGGCATGTGTGCAGAACGTACTGCCGGTATACTCGTACTCACAGCTAAACATTGATCATTGCTTTAATGACAGCAGTACGTTTCCATACAGATGGACTAATGGCTTAACATAATAATTGTGATACAGTTACATGCATGTTTCCCCATTGGTTTGCTATGTGATAGATGGCTGAATTTCGGTGGCTTCCAAGACGCGAATGAATCAGTGCACATGTAGTTTTATATAGCTCTTTTGTTAAGAGCATGGGAAGGGGGCTTAAAAGAGGTTGGATGGGGGATGGGGGATGGGGGATGGGGGATGGGGGATGGGGGATGGGGGATGGGGGATGGGGGATGGGGGATGGGGGATGGGGGATGGGGGATGGGGGATGGGGGATGGGGGATGGGGGATGGGGGATGGGGGATGGGCGATGGGGGATGGGCGATGGGCGATGGGGGATGGGGGGACTCAATAGCGGATATACGTAATATAGATTTCATTTCGTGTACATATTTAAAAAAAATTCCTTTAACTTTAACCTCTTTCTTCGCCCAGTCACTCTATATTGTATTAACAATAAAAAAAGTCACACAATGACGTGCAGATGCTAATCCATTGTCTAAATGATAATGAATGTTACTCGCCTCAGGCGAAAGTCAGTTTATAAATCAAGTACCCCAAAGATTGCTTTGCTTGAAGTGGCGCATTTGCCATGACATATATAACCCTCTTCATGGAACGAATATATACGTTTTTTACCTCATGATATTTGTCCTACCAGAGTTGGTTATAAATTTTCTTTTAAGGTTATTACATTTTCCAGCTAATCTGATACAGTTCAAAGGTGACTCGAGTGATATTGCTTGAGTGTCTGGCGTGGGTTTGACTGACAGCCGCCATCATGCAAGAGCGACGTCACAACCCCTAAAAACACTCTCTCTTTACAAATGGATGGCTAAAGTTTGTGGAGAGTTTGTTGCAAAAAATGTCGAATTTTGGACGTCCAGCTCTGATATTCCTCGCATTCTGTGCTGTTTTACAAGGTATGAGTCTATAAAGGGTATTAATTTTGGATTTAATCGTCCAGTGAAGGTGTGAATGTTCAAAAATACTCGCTCGGTATGTGATATCAAAATGGCGCCAGTGAGGAATGCTGTTGGCGACATGAAAACCTCGCTGACTTCACGGACGCCACTCGACTTAGAACATCGCCAATGCTTCTGGTTTAACGTGGCCTACATCGCCTTGAATTGGGTTTAAGATTTTAGAGACTAGTTTTGGTAGTTTATGTAGGTATTTTAACGTAGAAATGCAAAAACAATGCGTCATGTTTTGGTCACCTGCTTCATAGTTAACGCACTACTTGTTTAATTAAAGAAACTCGAGAAAGCGTACTATTTAAATTAAAATAAAGAACAAACATGCGAAAAAAATGCGCCATGTTTTGGACACCTTACACATAGATAACTCACTGCTTGTCTAAAGAAACTCGAGAAAGCAGAATAATAATAGTGATTACAGTTCTTAGAAATGCGCAGCTTGACTAGCCTCAATGTGCTTACAATACATTATAGATCAACTAAAATATCTTAAAATCTAAAAAAACTAACTACGAGGAAAAATTACATATTATATTAATTTCAATTAAAATAGGGAGCAAGTATTCATGTTTAAAAAAAATGATTGTTTTCTTTGAAAAAAAAATTGAAAATGTCACATTAGAGACAACTTATATGATACTGTCGGGGAGATAAGAATATTGCAGACAGATGTATAAAATGGTAAAACCTAATTTCACAAATTTAAAGTTCATTTTTTCAAAGTCACAATAATTATGAAAAATATTTCTGCAAAATGAGATAATAAAGGTGAATTTTCCTGTAATAAAGACAGCATTTATACAGATCTCTTGCATGGATTATGAAGATTAACAAACTATATTCTTTCGACAGTGTGCAATGCAGATTAAATATTTAAATGTCTGTTTTATTTATTTTGATATGAATACTGTATATCAATTGCAGTTGCAATCGCCTCAAATAGTGCTACAAACCGAAACCAGATTTGTTTTTGCTTTGCCGAGGCAGATGTTGCTTGATATCAAACAAAGATGCTTTTTCATTTCCTAGGTTTATACATATTTAGGGTTTCTGGATGTGTATATATGCTCAAGGACAGGTCTCATTTTAGTTTTGTTTGTGAGGTATGTTGCAGGGGAGGGTTATGATATTTATGGTCAAACCAAAGGGGAGGGTCATGATATTTATGGTCAAGCCCAAGGGGAGGGTCATGATATTTATGGTCAAGCCCAAGGGGAGGGTCATGATATTTATGGTCAAGCCCAAGGGGAGGGTCATGATATTTATGGTCAAGCCCAAGGGGAGGGTCATGATATTTATGGTCAAGCCCAAGGGGAGGGTCATGATATTTCTGGTCAAGCCCCAGGGGAGGGTCATGATATTTATGGTCAAGCCCAAGGGGAGGGTCATGATATTTCTGGTCAAACCAAAGGGGAGGGTCATGATATTTCTGGTCAAGCCCAAGGGGAGGGTCATGATATTTCTGGTCAAGCCCAAGGGGAGGGTCATGATATTTCTGGTCAAGCCCAAGGGGAGGGTCATGATATTTATGGTCAAGCCCAAGGGGAGGGTCATGATATTTATGGTCAAGCCCAAGGGGAGGGTCATGATATTTATGGTCAAGCCCAAGGGGAGGGTCATGATATTTATGGTCAAGCCCAAGGGGAGGGTCATGATATTTATGGTCAAGCCCAAGGGGAGGGTCATGATATTTATGGTCAAGCCCAAGGGGAGGGTCATGATATTTATGGTCAAGCCCAAGGGGAGGGTCATGATATTTATGGTCAAGCCCAAGGGGAGGGTCATGATATTTATGGTCAAGCCAAAGGGGAGGGTCATGATATTTATGGTCACGCCCAAGGGGAGCGTGATGATATTTATGGTCAAGCCCAAGGGGAGGGTCATGATATTTATGGTCAAGCCCAAGGGGAGGGTCATGATATTTATGGTCAAGCCCAAGGGGAGGGTCATGATATTTATGGTCAAGCCCAAGGGGAGGGTCATGATATTTATGGTCAAGCCCAAGGGGAGGGTCATGATATTTATGGTCAAGCCAAAGGGGAGGGTCATGATATTTATGGTCAAGCCCAAGGGGAGGGTCATGATATTTATGGTCAAGCCAAAGGGGAGGGTCATGATATTTATGGTCAAGCCCAAGGGGAGGGTCATGATATTTATGGTCAAGCCCAAGGGGAGGGTCATGATATTTATGGTCAAGCCCAAGGGGAGGGTCATGATATTTATGGTCAAGCCCAAGGGGAGGGTCATGATATTTATGGTCAAACCCAAGGGGAGGGTCAGGATATTTATGGTCAAGCCCAAGGGGAGGGTCATGATATTTATGGTCAGGCCCAAGGGGAGGGTCATGATATTTCTGGTCAAGCCCAAGGGGAGGGTCATGATATTTATGGTCAAGCCCAAGGGGAGGGTCATGATATTTATGGTCAGGACCAAGGGGAGGGTCATGATATTTATGGTCAAGCCCAAGGGGAGGGTCATGATATTTATGGTTAAGCCAAAGAGGAGGGTCATGATATTTATGGTCAGGACCAAGGGGAGGGTCATGATATTTATGGTCAAGTCCAAGGGGAGGGTCATGATATTTATGGTCAGGACCAAGGGGAGGGTCATGATATTTATGGTCAAGCCCAAGGGGAGGGTCATGATATTTATGGTTAAGCCAAAGAGGAGGGTCATGATATTTATGGTCAAGCCAAAGAGGAGGGTCATGATATTTATGGTCAAGCCAAAGAGGGTCATGATATTTATGGTCAAGCCCAAGGGGAGGGTCAGGATATTTATGGTCAAGCCCAAGGGGAAGGGTCATGATATTTATGGTCAAGCCAAAGAGGAGGGTCATGATATTTATGGTCAAGCCCAAGGGGAGGGTCATGATATTTATGGTCAAGCCAAAGAGGAGGGTCATGATATTTATGGTCAAGCCCAAGGGGAGGGTCATGATATTTATGGTCAAGCCCAAGGGGAGGGTCAGGATATTTATGGTCAAGCCCAAGGGAAGGGTCATGATATTTATGGTCAAGCCAAAGAGGAGGGTCATGATATTTATGGTCAAGCCAAGGGAGGGTCATGATATTTATGGTCAAGCCCAAGGGGAGGGTCATGATATTTATGGTCAAGCCCAAGGGGAGGGTCATGATATTTATGGTCAAGCCCAAGGGGAGGGTCATGATATTTATGGTCAAGCCCAAGGGGAGGGTCATGATATTTATGGTCAAGCCCAAGGGGAGGGTCATGATATTTATGGTCAAGCCCAAGGGGAGGGTCATGATATTTATGGTCAAGCCCAAGGGGAGGGTCATGATATTTATGGTCAAGCCCAAGGGGAGGGTCATGATATTTATGGTCAAGCCCAAGGGGAGGGTCATGATATTTATGGTCAAGCCCAAGGGGAGGGTCATGATATTTATGGTCAAGCCCAAGGGGAGGGTCATGATATTTATGGTCAAACCCAAGGGGAGGGTCAGGATATTTATGGTCAAGCCCAAGTGGAGGGTCATGATATTTATGGTCAGGCCCAAGGGGAGGGTCATGATATTTCTGGTCAAGCCCAAGGGGAGGGTCATGATATTTATGGTCAAGCCCAAGGGGAGGGTCATGATATTTATGGTCAGGACCAAGGGGAGGGTCATGATATTTATGGTCAAGCCCAAGGGGAGGGTCATGATATTTATGGTTAAGCCAAAGAGGAGGGTCATGATATTTATGGTCAGGACCAAGGGGAGGGTCATGATATTTATGGTCAAGTCCAAGGGGAGGGTCATGATATTTATGGTCAGGACCAAGGGGAGGGTCATGATATTTATGGTCAAGCCCAAGGGGAGGGTCATGATATTTATGGTTAAGCCAAAGAGGAGGGTCATGATATTTATGGTCAAGCCAAAGAGGAGGGTCATGATATTTATGGTCAAGCCAAAGAGGGTCATGATATTTATGGTCAAGCCCAAGGGGAGGGTCAGGATATTTATGGTCAAGCCCAAGGGGAAGGGTCATGATATTTATGGTCAAGCCAAAGAGGAGGGTCATGATATTTATGGTCAAGCCCAAGGGGAGGGTCATGATATTTATGGTCAAGCCAAAGAGGAGGGTAATGATATTTATTGTCAAGACAAAGGGGAGGGTCATGATATTTATGGTCAAGCCCAAGGGGAGGGTCAGGATATTTATGGTCAAGCCCAAGGGGAAGGGTCATGATATTTATGGTCAAGCCAAAGAGGAGGGTCATGATATTTATGGTCAAGCCCAAGGGGAGGGTCATGATATTTATGGTCAAGCCCAAGGGGAGGGTCATGATATTTATGGTCAAGCCTAAGGGGAAGGGTCATGATATTTCTGGTCAAGCCCAAGGGGAGGGTCATGATATTTCATTCCTTTTGCAAGGGAGGGTCACATCATCTTTGGTACTCCATTTCAATTCTCTATCCCCTCCCCCCCCCCCTCCCCCCCCCCCCCCCCCCCCCCACTCCTTGCTAATTTCGAACCAGTCCCTTACAGGTCTGTATCATTCATGAATCTTCTGGTTATAGACCGACAGACAGACTTTTATATTCGGTATCAAGTATTAGAATATAAATAGACATTTTACCCGAATAAATGTATGAAGGCTATGATTGTTGATTTAAAGTAATTTCTCTTCCCCCCCCCCCCCCCCCCCCCACAAAAAAAGAAAAAAGAAGAAAAGAAAAAGAAAAGAAAATAGAATCACAAAAAAAAAAAGAAATAAGAAAAAAAATATGAAATTTTATATATACAGCTCAAGTTGCTATTTTATTTTTGTTTTTTTCCCCCAGACACCCCAAGTGATTCTACCCCCTCATAACGACCAGTCATGTCTGTTGAAATAATGTAAAGCAGGTCAAACTAATCAAAAGCAAGATGTCAATACCAGCCACTGAGCCAATTTTATTGGAATCTGCCAATCAATGCATGATACTAGACAACTCTGAATGTTCTAGTTTGATGTCTACCATTCTTAGCTCTGACCACGTGACCAACGAAGAGCTGAATTTGTACAGACAGTGGGCCTTTATTTGTGAAAGCGTAGTTAGACATGTCCATAACATGGATACCTTTGTGACCGGAAGTACCATTGACTGTTCCTCTTCACAAGGAAGTGATGAAGATCAAATGATACAAATGAAAGACACAGAAGCAGTGCTCACAGAAGACTGCGATGACAGCATGGTAGGAAATGTGCTTATCATGAAAACTACTGATTCTCCACCTGGATTCACTTTACTGAGTCTATACACGCTTTCGCAAGATCTGAATAGGCACGAAACTCTATCCTGCTTGGAATCCTGCATCAATTTGAAAGATGTCATTTATTTGTCAAGTGAGGTTTACCTCAATTATGTCATAAATCTGATAACTGGAATGGATCAGTATTCCCCACCTTCCTTCCATGCTGGAGAGTCCCTGCGTCATGGTCCATGTGTTATGCTGAATTACTCCAACTTTGATAAAGACTCTGATATGGGTATTGGCTTAAGATGTTCCTCGTGGCCCAAGGAATCACTGGAATGGATATCCAGAAAACGGGACTCCAACTGGCCAGACGAACTACTGGTCAACAAAATCAAAACAATGCCCTGTCATGTTTTACCGGTAGGTTATCCCCCGTCTGACAAGTGCCATTTAGAATGGCGGTTTGCCTTCATCTTGCCAGAACGAGAGCTCATCTGGAACTTCAGTGATGTGCAGATTCATTGTTATGTGATCTTAAAAACATTGAAAAAAGAGATCCTAGATCAAATTGCTCCCGATGAAATTAATTCTTTTCATTTGAAAACGATTGTTTTCTGGCTGTCTGAAGAAATCATCGATTGGGATCCCTCGAACTTAAGCAACTGTGTGAAGAGATGCTTATCTTTCTTAAACAAATGCATTCAACAGAGACAATTGTCACACTACTTTATGAGATCACGAAATCTCTTCGCATTGAAATTAGAGGATGAAAAGGTGAGGCTTCAACTTGCCTCTGAAATTGAACGCATACAGGAGAATGTCCTTGAAAGCTTTTTGAATTGTGAATGGCACTTCAAAAATGGAGGTCATCTATTATCATTGCGCCTCCTAACACGGGAATCACAGATGGGTTTCCTGGAAGCTGGCAGAAGTATTTTAAAAACTGGAAGAATAATGTTCCGACGGAACAAGTATACCCACGCCCGATGCCTTAGTATGGAGGTGGCAGTGGCAATCATGTTTCTGCAGGCGAGTGTGGAAAGTTTAATTCAGATTGCAGAAGAAGTCGATGAAGAACTAAGAGAGACATTAATGGGAATCTATGCATTGAAGTTTATTTCCATTCGCATAGGAATGCTCTGTCTTGTGGAAGCTAAACACACAGCAGACAAAGAAAAAAGACAAAAACACATTTCTAACGCAAAATGGTATTTAGAGACGGGATTGGATCATGACGTTTTGGCTGCAACTATGTATTTACTTACCTACCATTATCAAGCGAGAAATTACGATGTTATGCAAACATTTCTCGACGAATTTTTCAGCAGACGACTAGCAGTTCCATACAAAGGGACTCCTGGATTATTTACCTGTGGGAAGCGTTCATTTCTGTCACCTGATATGGACGAATCTGTAACGGAGAAAGACATGGCAAACGAAAATGACATTGCATTCGATGTTATTTTCAGTTGTTCTGATATTTCGTGTGTACCTCCTGCTTTACAGTACGAATGTGCTCTTTTGGATGGGAGATCCAATTGGTACTTTTGTTCCGTTAATCCACTTGTATATGCTTGTTACGTCAAATTCCAGGTTGCAGTCTGTTTGAGAGACACGAAACAGCTACCACCAGCTGTTGAACATTTAAAGTCGATGGTACAGTACGTTGAAAGAGGAGAAGGGTGTTCGAATGGGAAAGCAATAGAACTTCATAGACATTACAATATTTTGGGATATTGTTACTACGTCATAAATGACGTCAGAAATGCCATAGAATGGTTTGTTAAGTCTCTGGAGGCCTGCCCTACCAGTGGAAATGCAGCAGCTTATCACTTATGTATTATTATAAGTAATAGCATAACGTTAGGGTGATTAGTGAGTAAATGTCCGCAAAAGCTAAGGGAGGTGTTGTTGAAGTCCCGACTCTTGAGGGAACATTTAATGATTCACTCTAATCACACGAAAGGCCATGCTATTAGTTTGTAATTTTTTTGAGTACCAAGGAAGGGTAAATATAGTTGACTTGGGTTAAACTAGAGCAGAATGAATTGTTACGTGTATACAATGAGCTATTTCAACTCGGAAATGCTGATATCTTATTACGTCACAAAATCGTAAGAAAGAATGACGATGGGATGAACGCATGCGTGACGACTACAATACTCAATGGGTCCCACATGTGCTAGGGTTTTTAAGAAATTCTATTAGAGAGTCATTGCACACTGTATTAGATTTATACTGGGTCAGTGTGACCAAGACAGGATCCTGTTGATTGTTATGTATTATATTAGAGAGTCATTGCGCACAGTATAAGATTTATACTGGGTCAGTGTGGCCCAGACATGATCCTGTTGATTGCTATGTGAAGAACTGTGCCTCACGAATGGTGAGGAGGTACATTTAGACTAATCTTCCTTCATGATTATATCCAAGAGGGATGATTTGTCTAATTGTGCCTGATAGTTGTATCAACCTCTTATAATCAAGCTGATAGAGTTACTTTTATAAAATAATTGTTATAAAACTTGCGTTCTGATTGGTTGGTAGCGCGTGCTTTATGAGAGCACACAGCACGCGCGCGCGCACTTTCATTTGCATCATTCCTATCAAAAAAAAAGGTTATTGAATTTTTTATTTTATAAAAGAAATAAAAAACTTGCTTGGTTAGCTGTGTGGAGTTATAAAGCACTTGGAGATTGGCAGAACACTCGAGAAGCACTCCACTATGCGTCGTGCTTCTCCTTATACTACTCTCGTGTTCTGTCATCCCCGCGTGCTTTATGACTGCATATACACTGCGTGTTTTCTATTTCTAAAAAGAGGAACTAAACGAGGAAACATGTTTAGCGCGCGCATATTTCCGATATGCGATATTTCCCTGTTTAGCCACATGCGAAACATTGCTGCGTGCAACCAATTTTGGTTCCAATACGCAAAACATGTTTTTGCTGTGAGGCAGAAACATTTCATATTTCCAAGACGCATGGAAGCCAGTGGAAGCCAGCCCCAGTTTAGCCAGGGCCTAAAGGTTCTATCGGTGAGTTAACCGTGCCATAATTTAGTTTAGCGTAGGGGTCGTTCAAGAGAGCGAAGAAATAGAACGAGAACAGGCAACCGTTCGAGGCCAACTGCTTTCCTTTTTTAGCCAACTGGGGACATCATTAAATTATCTTGACTGAAATATGCAAAATAAAAAAACTTGATTGAAAACCACTTGTGGTCTATATTTACATCAAAATCCTTGATAGTGTAGTGGTTCGTATTCCCGCCTGTCACCCGGGAGACCGGGGTTAGATTCAATGTCAATTTAAGATTTTGGGAGACTTAGAAAATTTCGAGTTTAACCAAAAAACCGTCAAATATTTCTCACAAATAAGAGATTGAAACAAATAAAATATAATCAAATTTCTCATGATGCATGACGTTTATTCATTATTTGCATATCGCAGCGAAAGTTGCATTGAGGCAAATCCAACTGGTAATCACGCAGATCAAAAGGTCAAGCGAAAACCAGAAAACACGCACAAACCATCAATCTGAAGACATAGAATAAATTGGGAAAAACAAATCGAACTGTCATGCAAATTAAACATGAGGGAATTATTTTTCCTCGTGTTGATAGTGAACTTCGTGAATATAAAATACAGACGAACGATGATCAAAATAAATCATGACGTCATCCGGCCAAATCCGCAGGATTCTAAAAAGTACCCATAAAACCCCCTAAAAATAACCACCTTTGGCTCTGGAGCTCGGATGATGTAGAACGCCCCCTCCCCCTACGGGACCCGGGGCAGCCCGACAGGGCCCGTGATGTAACTGTCTTCCATACATACATTTATTCGAAAAAGTTGTAAGGTTCGAAATTTCATACATATTTTCTGGATTATGGAAAATGTTCACGAAACTTTCCAATTTTACTACATGACGTCACAGTGAAAACCTCAGTAGACAACCCATGTATGACTATCACGTGACATCCAATTGGCCAATGAAAAGAGAAAATTAACTTGATGAGTCATACCCGGAAATATGAAAAAACGCTGATAAAGCAGACTGAAGCCTTGGACTCGATAGAAGGAAACTCTCATCATCGTTTCATTATCGATTTAGTGTTAACGCTTTTTGTAGCTGTGTGTTATATTCAAGTGAGAGAAGATAAAGTAAGTATGATAGAAGTGAATGTCTATATATTTCCGTCTTACTACAATATTGCACAAATTACACTCCAACTGAACAGCCGTCTCTAAATATTCCCTATAGGTGCGCAACAGAAAAAAATCGATATTTCTCAAACTTTGTCATAATGTAATGTTTATCAAGTTATTCACGTAAAAAACTGTCTTGGTGCAAACAAAATTAGGTCGAACGGCGACGACTTAGGTTTTCGGGCTCTCTGCAGAGTCGTCTAAAAGGACTTTAAAAAAACCTTGGTTCCGAAGTTTCTTTTCGAAATTCAACAATCAAATACCTTTTCCTCCAATCCAATTTGGTTCTGATGTTATCTCTCCGTCTCCCCTTACAAGAAACATTGTTGTAATGTTTGACTCGCATGCAACTCTTTCCATGGCTCCTCAAATTAAACAACTATCAAAAGTCTGCTTTCTACCCAAGAATATTTCTCAAGAATATTTGCAGAATATATACGAAGATTTCTTTCTCTGCACTACCACTGAGTAACTGATTCATGCTTTCGTAGCATCGAAAATTGACAATTGTAACTCTCTTTTGTTTGGTCTTCCTAAATATTCTATTGACAAGGTCCAAACTATTTAGAATGCTGCTGCTCAAATGCTAACTCTCTCCTGAAAACCCGACCATATCACTCCAATTTAGAAAAATCTTCACTGGCTACCTGTATCACAGAACGTATATAATACAAGATCCTATTACTCACTTTTAAAGCTCTTCACAATCAGTCTCCAAACTGAATAAAGAGTATGATTACTTCCTACAAACCTTCAAGACTTCTCCGTTCTTCAAACTCTCTTCTCTTAAAAATACCAATTTACAATCTGAAAACCTTCTCTTTTGCAGCACCTGAACTCTGGAACTCTCTACCTCTATCTTTAAGATCCTGTCAAACTGTCCTTGAATTTAAGTCGCAGCTTAAAACTCATCTGTTTAAAAACTATTTTGATTTTTAGCTATCTTTAGTTATTTTGTGATTATTATTGCTATGTTATAGCGAATAGAGCATTCATTTGGAAATGCGGTATATAAATGCACTATTATTATCATTATCAAAGTAAATACTTCATGTATCAAAAAGATTTTCCACAGCCTTAAACAATAGACAATTTCCAACATTTTGAAAACAATATTTTTGCTTGCCTTAAAAATGTAATGTTTTAGGGATAATTGATTTTTTTGATTTTCATAAACGAAAGCATAAAACAAAGGCAAACATAATACATCAAATACTTGACGCATGGCGATGCGTGGCGAGGGCTTTCGATGTGATAAGTCTGCAGTTTTCTTTGTGAAGCTGTCATTGCCTGATACATTTATGCTGGACTTGCATTTCGTCTTGCCGGTTATAAAAAAATCTACTTGTGTCTATTTTTGTGTTCTAGAATGTAATGAAGGATTCTGTGTTATTAGACAGCATTCGAACTAATATATTACCATATACTAGTGAGAGTAGGTAATGTGTTTGTATTGCATGCATGAACTGCATGAAGAAGGGGTTTTTTGATTTCCAATATCCATAATTAACATAACGTCATTGGCAAAATTTTTTTCTTGTTTGCTATTGAAAATCAAAGAGCACAAACTCATTGCAACACATTGTTGTCCAGAATTTTGTCCAAATACCAGCTCATTAGCTTGGCTATATGTGGATGATATTGTTTTGTTTTTATTGGTTATTTTCTATGTCTGTACTCAGTAATTCGATAAAAGGAAAATCAATCAATCCGATGAACGTTGAACTTTCCATGCACCGAACTTAATTACATCAAAGAATGCCGCCTCATTATCACATGATATCCATTGTTTTTAATGAGTTCGGTGCATGGAAAGTTCGACATTTGCCCTAGGCCTTACTTAGGAATCAGTGATAGATTGTGGCAATTCTACTTTCTCGTTAAATCCTGAATTTAGAATCTAAAAATCACAATAAATTCAGCTTTTACAATTTATTTTCTTTCTTACGACGTTAATAATCCTACCCTTTTCATAGATTTTAAGATGATATTCAAATGATTAGTAAGGGTACCTTTTTAGTTGTTAAAACGGTAGAAAATTTAGTGTTTTATCTTATGTGATGAAATTTCCCACCTTTTTTAAAATTTCACCCTTTAAAGGAAAATCGAAAAGCAGATAAAAAGTTACCTTTTTTGCCGTTTTGCGAGCTGAAAAACGCAAGTACCGAAAGGTACCTTTTTTCATCAAAACTAGTCACTGCAGTATTATTAATTGATTCTAATTGAAAGAGCAATGCCAAATGACGCCATCACGTTTATTTTCCCTTCGATTTCATAAGTACACCTATGCTTCTTGCTGAAAACCCTCTAGTGACCTCTGGAAAGGATTGCTCATAGGATTAGCTTATTCGTTGGTATGAGTAGTTTGCATACGATATATCTTAATTGTTTCAAGGTTGGCTTCTAAAACTCCATGTTTAATTTCATCTTATACTCGTAGTTTCCTGTCTAACACCAAACGTACGGCCTTATTACAGTGTTATTAAGTTTGAATACAGTTAATTTATCACATAATTTACAGTAGTCACGTGACTTTTCAGGGGGGAAATCATGATTTGGAATTGACATGAAACATAGCCAATAGTAATATTGGTTAGAAATAAACATGTGATAGCGTCATTTGGCATTGTGTTTTCAATTATTCGGAATCAATAATCATTATGTAGTTAGTGACCGGTGCGTTAGAAAAAGGTACCTTTTAGTACTTGCGTTTTTCAACTCGCAAAACCGTAAAAAGGTACCTTTTTATCTGCTTTTCGATTTTCCTTTAAAGGGTGAAACTTGAAAAAAGGTGGGAAATTTCATCACATCCAGTAAATAGATAAAACACTAAAGTTCCTACCATTTTATTGAATAAAAAGGTACCTTTTCTAATCATTTGAATTTATTCTTAAAATCTATGAAAAGGGTAGAATTATTGACGTTGTAAGAAAGAAAAAAAATTGTAAAAGCTGAATTTATTGTGATTTTTAGATTCTAAATTCAGGATTTTACAAGAAAGTGGAATTGCCACAATCTATCACTGATTCTTAGGCCCGGTTCATACGTCGAACTTTTCATGCGCCGAACCAAATGCTAAGAATTAAGATCCTGAAAAGTACGACATCTGAACCAATTAAGTTCGACCATAACATTGAGATCGAACCAATCGTTGAGATCGACTGAAGCGGTCGGGAATTACGACTTCGGAGCTACTCTGATTCAAACGACGAACTTTTCATGAACCGAACCTAATGCATATATTATATTTAATCGCAAAGGGGAGAGGGGGGAGGTGGGGGGGGGAGGTGGGGGGGGGGGGGGGGTGCAAGCAGATTTATCATGAACTGTGCATGCGCATAAACATCAACATGGCTTCCTGTGTTATATGAGAGGCTCGGCAGCTGGTTCCGGATCCCGGGAAAGCAAAATGGCGTCCGATGATATGTGATTCGTGTTTTACAACCACAAAATGCGTTTGTATTTCTTGTGAAATGCCAATATGCAATAAGTGTTCATGTTTTGAAAGCGATGAAGAACAGCCTGGTTGAGTTGCAGGAAGAAGTATAGGATGGCCGAGCGGGGGACTGCGGCACTGCGGAAGAGTCTGATTCCTATATTACTGTATGTTAACCGCTGTCCTAAATGCTTGACTTGGAAAAATCTAATTGGATCGACTGAATTTGGTACGACGTCTGAATCAAAAGTAGATATTTGACGATCTTTGGTCGATCTTCAACGTGTTAGGTTCGGTTCATGAAAAGTTCGACTTATGAACCGGGCTTCATAATACTTGTAAACAATCGACCAGTTTTGGCGTCTTTTGAATCACACGCGTGTAAATGACGTCAACGTGTTTGATTGACGGCAGCCTATTGCAAAGTGCACGTCGCGATTTTTGTCTGGGGTGGCCGCGTAGCAATGCAAACGGCAGTAACTAGTTTAGTATTGGTTGTGGTCGGGTTGAGCATTGTATTGCGTCCCCTAATGCGTCCCCTATTGCTAGGAGAGGAAGTGTTGCAAACTTCGTCTGCCGTAAACAAGGATGACAAATATATATATTACAGCGAGGAAAGGCATGCTTTTGGGAATATTTATCCAACTACAAAGACTCCTAAACACCAATACAACAGAACTAAAAAATAAATTAATTGATTAATTAAATTGACTTTATTTAACGAGGGTGACATACATTACTGGTAGCCCAGTAGTTTCCATTATGGCCCTCCTACGATTAATAAACTGAAATGAAAGATCAAATAAACATAAAGCGTGTTAAGAATCCCAACTGGCAAGGAGGCAAACCAGTAGGCTATTTACAAGCATGGTCGAGAAACTGAATCTGAACTAATCAGAAACCAGGACAAATACAGTCTCAGCTAGTGGCCACAGCGGGACTCGAACCTGGCGCCACCGGATTGCGAGACCGAGACCGACGCTATGACCACTCGAACATGCTGCTTCCCAAAGAACAAGATGACAACCCAACTGAGCCAACTTAATAAGTAAATTTAACGAGAGAGAGAAAAAAAAAAGGAAATTGAACTTTACCAGAAGACTCTCACTTTCGATTCACTATTCATGTTGATAGTCGTTTTTTTTATTTTTACAGACGTCACGCATCTACTATCGATCGAAGACATGTGACCTCTTTTCTTATCGTTTGACCACAGGCAGCCCAAGCAATTTATCTATTGTGTGTACGAAGGGATCGGATTTACAGTAAATGTACGTATAGGATGAAAAAAGATGTCATTTAAAAAACTATAATTTGAAGATACCTTGCTTCTGTATCGTTATCAATCGTATTCTTAAACGTCATTCTGAGTGTCTTTTAGCCGTTTTAGAGGAGTTTTCAAAAATTAAGCCACAAGCGAATAAAATTATAGTGCTACTACGACGAAAATTGCTCAAACTTGGATTCAGCTGAAACTTCCTAAGAATAATCTTTAAAGGTCCAATAATCACTGTATGAAGTGTTTTCTCGATATTCAGGACGAAAGTATGATATTTTTACGATAATTTTTTGGAGTCTGTGACGTCATACACTCAACATCAAACATTGCTACATATATTTCTTTGTATATAAATCCTTAATTTATTTTATTCCTATGAAGCCCAAAGGGTGGCTAATGTGCTTATTTCACATTACTTGTGACTATGATTTATATTTTGGGGTGTTTGGGTATTTCTTTCTCCTTTTGCTACTGATATTTTGATCATAAACTACAAAGAAATGTATGGAGCGATGTTCGATGTTGAGTGTATGACATCACAGAATCCAAAAAATAATCTTAAAAATATCATACTTTCGTCCTGAATATCGAGAAAAGACTTCATACAGTGATTATTGGACCTTTAAAGATTATTCTTAGGAAGTTTCAGCTGAATCCAAGTTTGAGCGATTTTCGTCGTAGTAGCACTTTAAGTTTTCAAAAACTAATATAAAACGACTAAAACCTACACAGAATGACGTTAAATATTATTAATAACGACAGAGGAGCAAGGCATGTTCAAACTATTTTTTTTAGATATTTTTTTGCTTCTAGTCCCATACATTTACTGTAAGTCAATTCGTACACACCACAAATATATATTGCTTGGGCTGCCTGTAGTTTAACAGATCCATGGCGTCCAAGACGTTCACAGACAGGGAGCTGAACTACTTTCGTATTTGTTACATTGTCACGCGTGCTGTACCTGAAGAGCTGAGAAAATTCTTTAAACAAGAATGGGACAAGTTTTTCAAGGCTACGCATGGAGAGTGGCGTGACACAGCCAAGAATGGAAACGATTTCGATAACATGGAGTCGCCGAGAAATAAGAGTCGGAATGCAAGGCTTCTGTCTGTAATAGTGAATGGTAACACCAGTGAATGGGACTGTACTTGCCTCTTTTATGCTATTCTATACTCAGATTCTCTTGGAAAATCTCTCAAACATAGTCCTGCATGGAAAAGCATCGACGCGTTACGAAAAATTCGTAATAAAGTTTTTGCCCATACCATCGATGGAAGCCTCGAAGACGTGGATTTTCAAGCTTCTGTTCAAAAAGTTTTAACGGCGTTTTCAACCTTGAAGCTGGATGCTTCAGCAATAGAACACATGAAAAACCAAAAAGTGTTCTTAACAGACGAGGTGCTCAGTCTTCAGCATCAACTTGAAACAGAAAAGAAACGTATCGCTGAATTGTTTTCGTTTTGTGTGTTGCCCCCCAAACCTTCCCATGATACCACTGAACGTCCAGAAGAAGTATCCAGTATATACGAAGAGATGACCAAGTTAAGAAACGCCAAGAACAATGAGACAACTGTGACGTATCTGTCTGGGAATCCAGGCTGTGGAAAAACTGAGATGGCAAGGCAAATCGGGCAGAAACATTTCAAGAAAGAGGGCGATGAAGGAGCAGATCTAAGGTTCGTATTCACTCTCAATGGATTCAGCTTGGATACGCTGCTTCAGTCATACATAGAGTTCGGTGGTCAACTCAATTGCGACCAAGAAAGCATAACAACCATTAGTACAGCACAGGATTTCAGTAAAGAGGAAAAAGTCAAACAAATAAGAGGTTTAGTCGTCTCCAGAATTCAGACATATTCTTCCTGGCTCATCATTGTTGACAACGTCGTAGATCTTAAGTCGGTTTTTCAATACTTGCCTCAAGCTGGAGAAAGGACAGTTGGAAAAGGTCAGATCTTAGTCACAACTCAGGACAGTCAATCCATTCAAAAAAGTGATTCCTATACGTACCATACGTCTCTAAGCCAAGGAATGAAACAAGAAGAATCGATTGCTTTACTTTGCCAAGTATCTGGTTTAGAAAGCGATGACAACACGTCGGAAGTAGTCAGGGCTCTCGATTTCCAGCCCCTTGCATTAGCATGTGCTGCAGTTTACATGAAACAAATATGCAGTGTAGGAAAAGATATTACCTGGGGAAAATATCTTGAAAAGCTGCAAAACGACCAACTTGAGGCAACAGAAGCAGCTTATGAGGTAACAAGTTTAGCTTACCGATCGACAATGACTACTGCTGTGAAGTTGGCCTTGGAAAGAGAAGTTGACAAGAACGAGGTAATGATGCATGCGTTTCAGTTTTTGTCTTACGTAGCTCCTGACCCGATATCACTGAAATATGTCGTTGAATATGTTAAGAAGTGCATGCCAAAGCAGGACGATGAGCTTCTGGCTGCAAAGATAGCTTCTTCATCGCTTGTCATTTCTTCCGATGGTGAGTCCAAAGAGGTTCGCTTGCATCAAGTTGTGTATGACTGCATGAAAAAGGTTCTGAGTCAAAGAAATACAAGCAAATGTATTGTGTTTGAAGTGGTTTTGGCCTTTTCAGATATTCATTCTTTTGATATGGACAAAATATCCGACTTCGCTGAAACACGAAAGCGTGTTCCCCATTTTGAGTCCATCGCAGCAAAGTTACAGCCTTTCATTGAACAAGAAGGTGGACCTTCTTTTGTAAGGGATTCTGGACTTTGCTCGAGGTTTGCTCTTGTTGAAAAGGGCTTGTCAAAAATTGGCCATATCTGCTCATTGCATGGTTGCTTTGGAGCTTCCCATACATGTCATAAGATAATCTTTATGATTCAACAAGAGAGAGTGAATAATAAGAATGATCCATGTTTTGCAATTACACAAACAGATATGGGCAACAGCTATTTTCATCTTGGCCAGTATAAGGATGCGAGGATATGTTTGGAGAGAGCATTAAGCATTCATAGCAATGTTTATCCCGATGAAAATCATCCTTCAGTAGCTAGAACCCTCGATATTCTCTCTCGTACCATGCTTCATTTGGGCCTGCATGAACAAGCTAAGAGCTATTCAGAAAAAGCTTTGGCTATCAAGGAGAGTATTTATGGCTCAAATCATCAGGTTTTGAGTGGCACTCTTAATAACCTTGGGAATATTTTTCGCCAGTTGACCCAATATGAAAAATCAAAGTCATATTTGGAAAGATCTTTGGCCATCCAAGAGAGAGCTTTTGGAGAGGATCATCCAAATTTGGCTTCTACTTTTAATAACCTTGCTTCAACTTTAAAACGTCTTGGGCAACATGAAAAAACTAAGGAATATTTCGAGAGAGCCCTGTCTATAAGTGAAAATGTGTTTGGTGATAATCATCCCTGGGTAGCAAGCATACTGAATAACCTGGGGCAATGTTTCCTGAATTTACCAAAATACGAAAAGGCAAAACATTACACAGAAAGGGCTGTAGCGATAGAAGAAAAAACACTAGGACCAACGCATCCATCGTTAGCTGATTTGCTATGTAATCTAGGAGGTATCCTCATGCACATGGGACAGAACACTGAAGCGAAAACTTATTTAGAGAGAGCTCTGTCGATAGCAGAGAATGTTCATGGTGATAATCATCCTAATGTAGCAGCCATACTGAATAAGCTGGGACAATGTTTCCTGAATTTACGAAAATACGAAGAAGCAAAAGATTACGCTGAAAGGGCTGTAGCGATAAGAGAAAAAACACTAGGACCAACGCACCCATTGTTAGCTGATTTGCTATGTCGTCTAGGACATATCCTCATCTGTATGGGACAGTACAATGAAGTCATACCTTATTTAGAGAGACTTCTGTCCATAGCAGAGAATGTTCATGGTGATAATCATCCCACGGTAGCATGCACACTGCATAAACTGGGACAATGTTTCACGACATTACGAAAATACGAAGAAGCAAAACATTACACTGAAAGGGTTGTAGCGATAAGAGAAAAAACACTAGGACCGACGCACCCATCGTTAGCTGATTTGCTATGTAATCTAGGGTTTATCCTCATGGACATGGGAAAGTACAATGAAGCCATAACTTATTTAGAGAGAGCTCTGTCCATAGCAGAGAATGTTCATGGTGATCATCATCCCACGGTAGCAGCCATACTGAAAAAGCTGGTGATACGTTTCACGAAATTACGAAAATACGAAGAAGTAAAACATTACGGTGAAAGGACTGTAGCGATAAGAGAAAAAACACTAGGACCAACGCACCCATCGTTAGCTGATTTGCTATGTAGTCTAGGAGATATTTTCATGCACATGGGACAGTACGATGAAGCCATACCTTATTTAGAGAGAGCTCTGTCCATAGCAGAGAATGTTCATGGTGATAATCATCCCACGGTAGCAGCCATACTGAAAAAGCTGGTGCTGTGTTTCATGAATTTACGAAAATACGAAGAAGCAAAACATTACACTGAAAGGACTGTAGCGATAAGAGAAAAAACACTAGGACCAACGCACCCATCGTTAGCTGATTTCCTATATATTATAGGGTTTATCCTCATGGACATGGGAAAGTACAATGAAGCCATAACTTATTTAGAGAGAGCTCTGTCCATAGCAGAGAATGTCGATGGTGATAATCATCCTAATGTAGCAGCCATACTGAATAAGCTGGTGATATGTTTCAAGAATTTACGAAAATACGAAGAGGCGAAACATTACACGGAAAGGGCTGTAGCGATAATAGAAAAAACACTAGGACCGACGGATTCATCGTTAGCTGATTCGCTACGTAATCTAGGACTTATCCTCATGGACGTGGGACAGTACAATGAAGCGAGAACTTATTTAGAGAGAGCTCTGTCCATAGCAGAGAATGTTCATGGTGATAATCATCTCAATGTAGCAGCCATACTGAATAAGCTGGGACATTGTTTCCTGAATTTACGAAAATACGAAGAGGCAAAACATTACACAGAAAGGGTTGTAGCGATAAGAGAAAAAACTCTAGGACCGACGCACTCATCGTCAGCTGATTCGCTACGTAATCTAGGACATATCCTCATCTGTATGGGACAGTACAATGAAGCCAGAACTTATTTAGAGAGAGCTCTGTCCTTAGCAGAGAATGTTCATGGTGATAATCATCCCACGGTAGCATGCACACTGCATAAACTGGGACAATGTCTCCTGAATTTACAAAAATACGAAGAAGCAAAGCATTGCGCAGAAAGGGCTGTAGCGATAAGAGAAAAAACACTAGAACCAACGCACCCATCGTTAGCTGATTCGCTACGTAATCTAGGATGTATCCTCATGCCTATGGGACAGTATAATGAAGCCATACCTTATTTAGAGAGAGCTCTGTCCATAGCAGAGAATGTTCATGGTGACAATCATCCCACGGTAGCATGCACACTGCATAAACTGGGACAATGTCTCCTGAATTTACAAAAATACGAAGAAGCAAAACATTGCGCAGAAAGGGCTGTAGCGATAAGAGAAAAAACACTAGAACCAACGCACCCATCGTTAGCTGATTCGCTACGTAATCTAGGATGTATCCTCATGCCTATGGGACAGTATAATGAAGCCATACCTTATTTAGAGAGAGCTCTGTCCATAGCAGAGAATGTTCATGGTGATAATCATCCCTGCGTAGCAGCCATACTGAATAAGCTGGTGATATGTTTCCTGAATTTACGAAAATACGAAGAGGCAAAACATTACACAGAAAGGACTGTAGCGATAAGAGAAAAAACACTTGGACCGACGCACCCATCGTTAGCTGATTCGCTACGTAATCTAGGAGGTATCCTCATGGACATGGGACAGTACAATGAAGCCGTACCTTATTTAGAGAGAGCTCTGTCCATAGCAGAGAATGTTCATGGTGATAATCATCCCTGCGTAGCAGCCATACTGAATAAGCTGGTGATATGTTTCCTGAATTTACGAAAATACGAAGAGGCAAAACATTACACAGAAAGGGTTGTAGCGATAAGAGAAAAAACTCTAGGACCGACGCACTCATCGTCAGCTGATTCGCTACGTAATCTAGGACATATCCTCATCTGTATGGGACAGTACAATGAAGCCAGAACTTATTTAGAGAGAGCTCTGTCCATAGCAGAGAATGTTCATGGTGATAATCATCCCACGGTAGCATGCACACTGCATAAACTGGGACAATGTTTCCTGAATTTACCAAAATACGAAGAGGCAAAACATTACACAGAAAGGGCTGTAGCGATAAGAGAAAAAACACTAGGACCCACGCACTCATCGTTAGCTGATTCGCTATGTAATCTAGGGTGTATACTCAACCGCATGGGACAATACAGTGAAGCCAGAACTTATTTAGAGAGAGCTCTGTCCATAGCAGAGAATGTTCATAGTGATAATCATCCCACGGTAGCAGCCATACTGAATAACCTGGGGATATGTTTCAAGAATTTACCAAAATACGAAGAGGCAAAACATTACGCAGAAAGGGCTGTAGCGATAAGAGAAAAGACACAAGGACCAACGCACCCATTGTTAGCTGATTCCCTATGTACTCTAGGAGAAATCCTCATGCTCATGGGACAGTACAATGAAGCCAGAACTTATTTAGAGAGAGCTCTGTCGATAGCAGAGAATGTTCATGGTGATAATCATCCCGTTGTAGCAACCAAACTGAGTATTCTGGGGCTGTGTTTCCTGTGTTTACGAAAACACGAAGAGGCAAAACATTACACAGAAAGGGCTGTAGCGATAAGAGAAAAAACACTAGGACCCACGCACTCATCGTTAGCTGATTCGCTATGTAATCTAGGGTGTATACTCAACCGCATGGGACAATACAGTGAAGCCAGAACTTATTTAGAGAGAGCTCTGTCCATAGCAGAGAATGTTCATAGTGATAATCATCCCACGGTAGCAACCATACTGAATAACCTGGGGATATGTTTCAAGAATTTACCAAAATACGAAGAGGCAAAACATTACGCAGAAAGGGCTGTAGCGATAAGAGAAAAGACACAAGGACCAACGCACCCATTGTTAGCTGATTCCCTATGTACTCTAGGAGGTATCCTCATGCTCATGGGACAGTACAATGAAGCCAGAACTTATTTAGAGAGAGCTCTGTCGATAGCAGAGAATGTTCATGGTGATAATCATCCCGTTGTAGCAACCAAACTGAGTATTCTGGGGCTGTGTTTCCTGTGTTTACGAAAACACGAAGAGGCTAAACAATACACAGAAAGGGCTGTAGCGATGACGGAAAAAACACTAGGACCCACGCACTCATCGTCAGCTAATTCGCTAGGTATCCTAGGATATATCCTCATTTGTATGGGACAGTACAATGAAGCCATACCTTATTTAGAGAGAGCTCTGTCCATAGCAGAGAATGCTGATGGTGATAATCATCCATACTTAATAACCTGGTGCAATTTTTCCTGAAATTAGAAAAATATAAAGAAGCGAAACCGTACGCAGAAAGGGCTGGAGCGATAACAGAAAAAACACTAGGACCGACGCACTCATTGTTAGCTGAATCGCTATGTACTCTAGGAAATATTCTCATGAACATGGGAGAGTACAATGAAGCCAGAACGCATTTAGAGAGAAGCCGGTCTATTCGAGTACAGACGTTCGATAAAGGACATCCAAAGTTGGCTCAGACACGCAAACTCCTTCAAACACTAAAACAGAAAGAAGAGGAAGTTCGTAGAAAAAGAAAAAGTGAACTTACCAGCACAAGGAGCAAAAAAATGCGTCGAATATGAGCCTTGTTAACGAAGAAAAAAGATTCAGGTTTCAGACGAGAGTTTCGAGGTATTCAGACAATTCTACATCAGTGAACATAATTAGCCGACATCCAGTGTTGGACCAAGGTATCTAAGCGTATGCATGTGACCCTATAAGAAGCATAGCATTGGACCATTTTAATGGTCCCGGATAAGATTAGGATTTCTTAAAAGTCATGAATTATTAATGAGTTTGAGAAATTCTAATCTTGTCTGGGAAATAAGTTATTGAATACTTTCTATCCGGAGATAAATACACATCCTGATCGTGATACTTTGTCTATATATTTTACGTACTCCAGCAGTTCTTGAATGCCCATAATACTGTAAAGTAGAGTATAACTGTATATAGTATAAACAAGAGAATATGAACTAAGAGAAGGAATCCCCGTGTCCCATCATGTGCACACTTAGATGCTATTCTTAGAATCCGAACTATTTTTAACCCGTTAACATGCTCGCGCGATAATCATGCTTCACTTTAATGCCTCGTTTTAGGACACGAAAAGCGCCATATTTCGCTACGTCCACGACAAAAACACAGGCTTTTTTTTACTGCAAGACTGGAAGCCGCCTACCCTCAAGAAATCAAACAATCAGGTTCTTCGCTCAAAATATCTCCAAGCTAAAAATAGCATCAAGCTGTGCACATGATGGTTACAAGGCTATATGGGTAGGATTCCTTCTCTTAGTTCATATTCTCTTGGTATAAATACACAGGTGATTATTGAAAATCTCGCGCCCAGTCAAATTGGCCCATTTTTTAAAGTGAATATGAGGAGGGGTAAACTTGAGCCGTTTTGAATGCAATGACTGTGACTTCTATTAAGGCTCCATTAAATATACAAATTGAACTGGTTCATGCTTAAGAAGCATTATTATTTTACTCATGGTTTACATAAAGGACGTTATTCGTTTAATTTGTTTTCTCATAATGGCCAGTGTTTAGTATAGCTAGTTATAACACTCAAATACCTTACCTGACGTCACAGTCATTAACATATTGGGGATCCCATGTTGGAAGTATAACGAAGCATTCCTCATTAGCTTCTCTTGTTAGATCAACCAACATGGCGGGTGTTTGATTGGTATCCTCCTATTCTTGGGGTGCATGTTACGTCACAGCCGCCATGTTGGTTGACGATAACAAAGCATTCCTCACTATCTTCTCTTGTTAGATCAACCAACATGGCGGCTGTCCCATTGTTATTCATATCTCAAAGGCTTTTGAGTCACATGGTTGCACACAATCTATAGTTTACGCCCGCTTAATTGCGATTTGAAGTCGAAAGGTGGCGCGCCAAGAAAACCCCATTGAACCTCCTTAACTATGGAAAATTCTATTGTCTGGTTAGGTATAAGAATAATTTTCTAGAATACGATTGCCGAAGATATTTTATATAAATCATGTAGAAAGAATTTTTTCCACAGAGAGGTTTATCTCCATTGCAAATAAGCTAAAGTTCCAATGAATCGTATTAAATGTGTTAACACTTAATTGACTTTTATGTAATAATGTGTGATTAAAAAAAGACGCCCTATAGGTGTTCACTGGGTTGCCTGTATCATGCACAAAGGACTAGTTAATAGATAATTACTGAGGCACGCAGCATTCGTAGGTATAATGCAGGCAGCTGAGGGCATAGCCCGAAGCTGCCTGCATTATACCTACGAATGCTGCGTGCCTCAGTAATTATCTATTAATTATTGTTCTTATCAAAATCCAATTGTTTTCTTTCTAGCTTGTTTATCATAGAAACAAAGCCAATAATGAATGTCTGATTTTCCTCTATGCATTCGTTGGGATAATGCAGACTGAAAACAATGGATTTTGATAAGATCAGTAATTATTACAGCTGAAGAAGTTTGACATGTTAGCCAAAAGATAATGGTATTTTTCACAGAATAAAATAATTTCGTTTAACTCTTCTAAGTCGATCTTTTCCCTTAAGTTGTTCTCTACATAATATTAAAATAAATGCAGGTTCTGCCCTTTTTTGGGCAATAAAATAAACAGTTTTGCGTTTTGCATGTCACACTACTTGTGAATGTGATCTTGCACCATGACGCAACAAGACCAAATATTCCAACGTTCTTTGTTAGAATCACCAATTTTCTTCTCCTTTTACCATCCTTTGTTATTAGTATATTATTTACTTTCTCCTTGTCAGAAAACGCAGAAATTGCGCAATAGTACCCAGAAGTCTTCACGGCATCACCTACTAGTCCTTTGCGGGCATATGATTTAACAGATCAAAAACAGTTTTCCGTGTTTAAACACGCGGGATGTTGAGAGAACACGAGAGGAGCGTAGGAAACCACGACGCGAAGCGGAGTGGTTTCCAGCTTCTCGAGTGTTCTCTCAACATTCCGCGTGTTTTGATCAGAGTATCAAACACGGAAAACTGTTTTTGATCTGTTTTATAAAATAACAAACACGCCAAAAAAAGGAAAAAAATATATATCGTATTAATCTGATGTATTTGTAGTGGCATGACGCGAGCGTGTTTTGATACCCTCATCAAACATGGTTTTCGACCAATCGTAGCACGCGTATTATCCCAATTATTTTATAAATAATCATTAATCTAATACTCATTAATAATTCATGAGAAAACCAGCCAATCAATGCGCTATTTTTGGGTCACATGATGTTACTTGAAACCTGGTAAAGTGCTGTGAAAGGAATGCATTCAGTCTGGAGTAACTGGAACAAAATTAATTCAGTCCTAGGACTGAGAACAAAATTAATTCAGTCCTAGGACTGAATTAATTTTGTTCCAGTTACTCCAAGTCGAATAATTAGGACTGAATTAATTTTTCGGCTTTGAAATATTACATCTAATTGCAGCAAATGTTCTTGTCAGCAAAATATGCCAGGAAAGATAGGAAAGCATAGCTCTACTACTTTTCGCGGATCGACTGCTTATGTGACTGATAACGTCTGATCGAACTTATACAAGCTTTTAAGCAACCCACTAGAAATAAATCTTTTTTCACTAAAAAGATCGCCTTATTGTTGAAGATTTAAATATAATAAAAAAATGGATCGATTAAAAAAGAAAAGAAAAGAAAAGAAAAATCTTATGTGGATAAGATGGGATTCAAACCCACCAAAAGAAATTCAAAAAATACGACTCCACTTTGCCATACCCCCGAGACATCCGCAGAGCTGAGGCGGCGTATGGACTTCGGACCTGACGGACGACGATTAAATCCTTCTGCCCTTGGGTGTACGAATTACGCAAGAAAATGTTCTAGCCGAAGCATCAGGGGAGAGACCAGCCGGCCCCCAGACCATATCGGCTAATCCCTTGCATCTCTGCCACGCACGGAATCGGTTGAAAAAATGATGTTAAAAAGTCTAGTCTATTCGGTGCGTTGTTTTCACGGCTATTGTTATGCTGATTCACCTGGGACCGTGGTCCAGTGGAAGAAAATTTGGGCTTCCAAGATGTCGAGTCAAAGTCGAGGAGGGTTAGCACTTGGATGGGTGACCTAAACCTTATACCCACTTACGCTTTTGCTCCTTTTTTCGTTTTATTTTTGATGCACAGGTGATGTTGTTTTTAAGTAACCTATTCCTGTCTACCTAAATCCTTAAAATTGAAAACTAGCAAAAGATTAACCCTAAACATTATGCCTACTCACGCTTTTGCTCCTTTTTTCGTTGATTTTTATTTTTGATGCAATGGAGATGTTGATGCACAGGTGATGTTGATGATGATGATAATGGTGATGTTGATGCACAGGTGATGTTAATGATGATGATAATGGTGATGTTGATGCACAGGTGATGATGATGATGATAATGGTGATGTTGATGCTTAGGTGATGTTGATGATGATAATGGTGATGGTGATGTTGATGCACAGGTGATGTTGATGATGATGATGATGGTGATGTTGATGCACAAGTGATGGTGATGATAATGATGAAGGTGGTGATGGTGATGTTGATGCACAGGTGATGTTGATGATGATGATGATGGTGATGTTGATGCACAGGTGATGGTGATGATAATGATGAAGGTGGTGATGGTGATGTTGATGCACAGGTGATGTTGATGATGATGATGATGGCGATGTTGATGCACACGCGATGTGATGATGATGGTGGTGATGTTGATGCACAGGTGATGTTGTCGTTGATGATGATGATTATGGTGATGTTGATGCACAGGTGATGTTGATGATGGTGATGTTGGTGCACAGGTGACGTTGATGACGATGATGTTGAGAATTGTGATGTTGATGCACAGGTGATGATGATGATAATAATTAGGCTGATGTTAATGCACAAGGGATGTTGTTTATGATGGTAATGTTGATGATGATGATGTTAATCAGGTCATACTGATGATGATAATGAAGAAGATTCAAAATGGCCGTATATCCTTTTTTAAAGCCTCACGGGCTGTTTAGGAATGGTCAATACTTTTTAAAGTAAAGTTTAAATAGCGTTTGCACTCTGGATGCGCGTGAAGGGCTACCGGCATGTGTGCAGAACGTACTGCCGGTATACTCGTACTCACAGCTAAACATTGATCATTGCTTTAATGACAGCAGTACGTTTCCATACAGATGGACTAATGGCTTAACATGATAATTGTGATACAGTTACATGCATGTTTCCCCATTGGTTTGCTATGTGATAGATGGCTGAATTTCGGTGGCTTCCAAGACGCGAATGAATCAGTGCACATGTAGTTTTATATAGCTCTTTTGTTAAGAGCATGGGAAGGGGGCTTAAAAGAGGTTGGATGGGGGATGGGGGATGGGGGGACTCAATAGCGGATTACGTAATATAGATTTCATTTCGTGTACATATTTAAAAAAAATTCCTTTAACTTTAACCTCTTTCTTCGCCTAGTCACTCTATATTGTATTAACAATAAAAAAAGTCACACAATGACGTGCAGATGCTAATCCATTGTCTAAATGATAATGAATGTTACTCGCCTCAGGCGAAAGTCAGTTTATAAATCAAGTACCCCAAAGATTGCTTTGCTTGAAGTGGCGCATTTGCCATGACATATATAACCCTCTTCATGGAACGAATATATACGTTCTTTACCTCATGATATTTGTCCTACCAGAGTTGGTTATAAATTTTCTTTTAAGGTTATTACATTTTCCAGCTAATCTGATACAGTTCAAAGGTGACTCGAGTGATATTGCTTGAGTGTCTGGTGTGGGTTTGACTGACAGCCGCCATCATGCAAGAGCGACGTCACAACCCCTAAAAACACTCTCTCTTTACAAATGGATGGCGAGAGTTTGTGGAGAGTTTGTTGCAAAAAATGTCGAACTTTGGACGTCCAGCTCTGATATTCCTCGCATTCTGTGCTGTTTTACAAGGTATGAGTCTATAAAGGGTATTAATTTTGGATTTAATCGTCCAGTGAAAGTGTGAATGTTCAAAAATACTCGCTCGGTATGTGATATCAAAATGGCGCCAGTGAGGAATGCTGTTGGCGACATGAAAACCTCGCTGACTTCACGGACGCCACTCGACTTAGAACATCGCCAATGCTTCTGGTTTAACGTGGCCTACATCGCCTCGAATTGGGTTTAAGATTTTAGAGACTAGTTTTGGTAGTTTGTGTAGGTATTCTAGCGTAGAAATTCGACAATAATGCGCCATGTTTTGGTCACCTGCCTCATAGTTAACTCACTACTTGTCTAAAGAAACTCGAGTAAGCGTACTATTCGTATTTAAAAAGGGAACACAGTTATTCGTTTATGATAGATAGCGATTTATTCGGGATATTTTAATAGGTTTTTGGATGGAAGGTTATACAAAATAAAGTCCTAATGGGCTCGAGAATATCAAAGTTACTCTCGTGTTAGACGATGCGTTCTGTAGAGCTACGTTATTCTTCGCAGTCATGCGAACTCTTCTTGCTCTTTTACGGCAATTTCTAAGGTCTTATTTTTCTCAAAAACACCGATAAAAGAAGCAGTTAATTTGTGAATCGCTTTAGACCCGTAAAAGTCATATTATTAACTCAAAAGGCGTGAAAATTGCGGTGTGCTGGCGTCGAAGTTGCTTACTTTACAATGAACGTTATCTCGAATTACACGAGTTTGTCTCAACATTTTAATATTTTTAACCATTTTAGATTCTTGTTGGTCGTTTTGCTTGTTTTGGAAGATGAATTAGTAAGAATAAAGCTGATTATGTGGGTAAAGCGGTTCAATTTGTGGAACACTTCGTGATTTTTGATGAACTTCTTCATAATGATGTCGACGGTCGCCAAAGAGTCGCAGTACAAAACTATACCTTCAAAACCAGACAACAGACAAAATCACTAAAGAACACTTAGCTCAAGACTGAAATTTTATTGAATTTCCTTTGAAATGATGTTTGTTTTATTTAAAAATCCATTTAAAAGAATCAAAAATATACTTCAAAACACACAAAATCTCACGTTACGCGTTGAAGATCAAGTTCAAACTGCGTTCGACAATTTAAAAATTATTATATTTTTTTTACTGCTGAAAATATCCTGAGTTTCAGACCATTTCTTGTTTATAAATTCCCAGCTTATAATAAAATAATTACTATTTATTTCTTTTAAGAAGCTTAAACTTTCCCTCTGAGGTGATACTCCAAAGGTTTTTATGTCCAAGGTGTTATTCTATTGTCCTCAAACACAGTCAGGCTTTATTTCTCTTAAATAAAAAATAAGATTTTTCTCTAATTTTCTGGTTATTTTACTGTATCCTGATCATTGTCACTAATTCCCTCAAAATTTCTCAAAATAAATAACATTAAAATAATCAAAAGAAAATGATTTAACCTAGCCCTAAATTAACATTTCTTACATTTTGATATTCATATATTTTTTTTCATTTTGACAGACTAGAAAGTTTATGATGATTTTGCTTCCTAATTCATAGGAAGTTTCATAGCCTTATTGGCATTTCATAGGATTCCTTCAAATCTATATTACCTAATTTCCAGCTATTTTTGTTTCCTAAAAATAACAAGCTATTGTCACATTGCTTGACCCTTTTATGACTTTCTATTCGAATATTTTTGTTCATTCTAGACATTAAGGCTGGTTCAATTCGAAAATTATGGATTCCTAATCATATTTACTCTTATCTACAAATGTCAACTATTGAAAATTGACATTTTTTCCTTTTAGGGACAACCTTTCTTATAGCTTGGAGGTACAAACTTAAATTAAAAATATGAATTAAAATCGAGTGATCCTGGTGTTCGGAGCATGTATTAATATTTTTATGGTTGTTATGTTTTGTCTTATCAGTTTCATATCCACATGAGCACAAACCTGTTTTGACTGTATTATTCGACTGTAATTTGCATTCATCTGAAAAGGCCTTTATCTCATCGCATGTCTGGTCCAACATCATTATACTATTGCTGATTAAAGCACCTCGCATCTCATTGGTCTTCCATATGTAAAGCCGATTTGTCTGTATTTACTCTTTGAATTATCATTACACTAGAAAACCATGCTTCGAGACAATCAAAAATCCTTTCCAAGCATCTTAATAACAAAAATAGATTTTTCTGATTCCACTTTTTCTTTTAGATATTTTCTTAGAATATTAGCACATAAGATGAAATATTTATTACCTTTTCATAGGTGGATCTTTTTGTTTACTTTTACACATATATTTGTTACACACGGTTATTGTTTGAAGGAAATGAAGATGTTTTGTTCTACCATTTGGGACATCCAGATTGTACCTTGTTCCATTTAAAATAATTATTCATGTAATCAAAAAATAAAAAGATGGATAATGTATTTGAATGTGAGGCAAGAATAAGCTCAAAAATAGCAAGCCAAACATTTGTTAGAATTATTAATTTTTATTGTAAATGAAAAACTAATGTATAAATATATCTGAAGGTTCAGGAAAATCTTTCCATTACTACGCAAACTTGATAGATTCCAGTTGCCCACTGGAATTTGCGAGCGACTTAATCTTTTTGATTGACAGAAGCAAAAAATCAAAATTTTAGCAGTTATATCTTGCAGATATCAAGTTGGCGTTATTTTGAAAACTGCAATAAACATTAAAGAAATGTCAGTGAGTTTAAATTTCATGTTTTCACGGTGTAAAATTTACCCTTTTATCATTACTGTTTCATTAAAAAACACCGACGCAGCTCACAATAGTTTTGGCTAGTTATATCTTCTGCAATAAACATTGTTGGATCAAAAATTAATCGTAAATGTCGAAATTGTGATTATATTTATTTTCTTATTGGCATTATTATTTATATTCATATAAGTAAAACAGCATAAAAAAGAGTTTTTTATTTGTTCTTGACATCAATTTATGTCTAAAGAGTGTTTTGTTGGTTTTGAAAAAGTTAATATATAATATTATTTAAAGCCATAAAAGTATCAAAAAAATTCAGTCTTTTCAGTTATTTTCTCACTGATCAAAAGTCAAATATAGTCAGTGAACAGTACTCGTGGATGCTGATGATTATCTATTCTATTTAGAACTGTTAAATACATATAATCTTTGATTCTGCAGTTTTAGGTTGTGTAACAGTTCAGTAGTTACGACCTTCAAGTCGTGGTTAACCTCTCGTTTAAAATCTTGTTTCATGTACGATATCTTTCTGTCTCTAATGTAAATTAAAGAAGATCTTCATTTATTTATTTGAATATTCAGTTTAAAAATTTGAGATAAAAGTATCAGTCTCTCAAAGTCTCTCTATCATTTTAAAAAAGGACTTGACAAATTTTATTCGTTATCAGACACCCACACGGCAAACAGTTTTAATTTTAACTTATTTGAATTTAGGATGTAACTGATGTTTTTACCATGTTAAATAAAGATTTCTGTCTGTTCTGTCTGTCTGTCTGTATGTATGCTGTCGGTCATTCAAGATGTTAAGAATAATAGCATCATATTGCTTGTAGATTCTATAATACTTCTGATACAAGTTTCCTTTCTGAATATGTCTGGCATTCAAATTTGGCTCACACACAGTTGATTGAGATTAACAACATTAATTCAAGGCTGCCTTTATAAATAGAAATACCAAGTTTGTGTATAGATGATAACACTCGACGGGTCTGTAATTCAACTGATAAAATCATGGTCCTCTTTTAATCTGATTACAGACAGGACTACTATTAGCATAGTTATCCGCGCTACGTGAAGGTTTAACCATTTGCAGATGTAATTACAAAGCACTTTCTCCTCAGTTATTTTAAGACCCTGAGTGTTGGTCTGGCCGGGATCAAACCACCACAGGCCTATTCTCTTACTAATAGACCTAACTTATTTATTTATTTATTTATTATTAATTAATTAATTTATTTATTTATTAGTGACTTCCATGCAGATTACATAAATAATAGAAAGAAAATAGAATCCAAAGAAAGTGGATACGCGCAAACTACATGAGGGGCAGAGCGAACGGACTCGTAGTCCCATTGAGACTCGCCCCAATGATTCGTTTTGATGCAATGTTTTCCCATTTCAGATCATGTATCAATCCCAAAGGTATTTTTTATTTGTATATGAGAAGACACATGACTATGAATACGACAAAGAATATTATTCTCTTGGGAATGGAAAACGGTCTGAATTGGGTAAACATTGCACCAAGTCAAATTCAGCTAATTAAAAAAACTGTAATTACAAGATTCCCTGTAGCTTTGTTATGTCTTGCTTTATGCTTATGGTATTCTCATTAACATTATTCATGTTGACAAAAAAATTTAAAAAGTCAACATTAACTAGTCAAGAATCATTGTGCACAAAATTATGGGATTAGCTTTAATGTATTTATGATGTGTGTCTACAGGCATGGTAGACTTGGTATTCATATTGGAACTACTGTAGTTTATACTAAAATAAAAATGTGTTTCAAAGTGATTAGAATCGATGTTTGTGCATTTTCATGACAATTCTTAAGTCTAGCCGCTCCTTGGAGCTACAGACTTTTTATGGTGAAATTTTGACATTTGCATTAAAATAGCAGATTTTCGAAGCAGCTTGAAACCAAACCGAAATGATTACAGATGAAGCCCTAAAACAGCCTCTGGGCTGATCTAAGTCAGGGCATGGCTAACTCACAGATCAAACCCTGAATCAACCTATGGACTGATCTAAGTCAGGGCACGGCTAACTTGCAGATCAAACCCTGAATCAACCTCTGGGCTGATCTAAGTCAGGGCACGGCTAACTTACAGATCAAACCCTGAATCAACCTCTGGGCTGATCTAAGTCAGGGCTGATCTAAGTCAGGGCATGGGTAACTCACAGATTGAACCCTGAAACAACCTCTGGGCTGACCTAAGTCAGGGCATGGCTAACTTACAGATCAAACCCTGAATCAACCTCTGGGCTGATCTAAGTCAGGGCATGGCTAACTTACAGATAGAACTCTGAAACAACCTATGGGCTGATCTAAGTCAGGGCATGGGTAACTCACAGATTGAACCCTGAAACAACCTCTGGGCTGATCTAAGTCAGGGCATGGCTAACTTACAGATCAAACCCTGAATCAACCTCTGGGTTGGAGAATATATCGGTCAATATATCATCTCATAATCGCTGGTAACCCAACCAATCACAGCACACAAAAATCTGTATTCAAGTCAAAAAATTATACTAATATATATTAATAATTGGCAGTAATAATTGGTCCCTTTCAGCTTAAAGAAATATGATTTTTTCATCATTGGAATGCTTGAATTTAATGAATAATTCTTGCTTATAGTATCAAACACAGTAAGATGCAAATGTACAGAGCACAGCTGTCCTGGCGATCATGTTAACGAAACATGCACAACCACTGGCAAGTGTTACAAGAAGATAGAAGAAAAAGATGGTTATGAACTCATCACCCTGGGGTGCTTGGCACCGGAGGATCAGTCTTACATGCAATGTAATACCCCTAGTAGCGTACACAGAGACAAGATATCTTTATTATGCTGTAATGGAAAAGATCTGTGTAACTATCAACTGGACCCCACCTTTCTACCGCCCACTACGTTATCGTTAGGTACGAAGAACTAGTAACATTTAAATAAAATTCTGAAACTGATTAAATAATAATTAACAATTATTTGCTGAAGGCAAAGTGAATATCGGGGAATAATAACGGAAACGAAGTTGAGGTTATTATTCCCGATATTCACTGAGCCTGAGGTGAATAATTGTTTTAGTATAAATACACAGATGATTCTTTCAAAAAAAGGGAAAAAAAGAAGATTAAAAAGACATTTTTCCCCGGAAACAGCAACGAAGCGGCTGGCCGCCATTTTGGATTATCGCTGGAGGTGATTATATCCTGTGATAATCTGAGTTTCTTGACCAATCAGCATGTGAGATTTTCAATAATTACCTGTGTATTTATACTAAAATATATATAGTTAGGATGAATAACTAGTAACGTTTAAATAAAAGTTTGAAACTGATTGAATAAAATAGTATAACTAATTCTCATAACCAGACCAGACTGGGAAACCCTAATATCAAATGTATCAAAACTACTCCACACTACAAAGATGATCAAAGTTGCCATATGGTATTCTTCATAGAATGCTAAACTGTAATGACCTCTGGACTCATCTAAGTTAGGGTTTGATTCATAAATAGACACTTTTCGAGTTCCAAATTACCGCTGTGTTCCTTTGTTACAGACTCATATACTCAGGCTTAGCCTCGATTTTGTGTAGAATATTCACATGTTCCAATCAAGGTCCGTCGAGTTCAAAGTGTTTGTATTGTTGAAGTTGTGCATTCTTTACCGTTGGTATTTGTGAATACTTAGACACTGATGCAAGGCTAAGCCTGAGTAAATGAGTCTGTAATCAAGTAACACAGCGGTAAGTTGGAACTTGAAAAAGGCGCTATTGTATTGGAATCTTGTTAGTTTTGCAGTGGAAGAAAACTAGAGAACCCTGGAATAGCTCTCATCCCAATTATTGAGCACGTCACTCCGACAAACCAGCAGCATTTCTATGAGCGTAGCATCAAAACTAGGCTATTGAGGCTATATAGTGTTCATACATCCAAAAGCTATATAGTGTTTGATCAAAGTTAGAAAGACGACAAAATACCTTGTATAACAAAGATATCTTTCAAAATGTAGTGAGCTCTTTAAGATTTGTAGTAAATTTCTTACCAAATTCTCTAAAGCTCGACCCGATAGTCTTGGATGATATGATATGCTAATCAAAATACCACAGGTTTGTTGGGGTGGTGTGCTCAACTGTGTTAACAGCTATTGAGGGAGAGACCTAACAAGCTCTACTCACACGTGTTGCCAAGTTCAGGAATTTTTCAAATGTTGCTGTTTATTGATCATTATAGATGACGAGCCAAGCACAGAAGAGAGTAGTGTTGCAACCAAACAATACTTCTACCTGTTTGTTACAGCAGGGGCATGCTCATTTGTGTTTGTCGTCTTCCTTATTGTACTATATTTAAGGTAAGAAACATTTAACCTTCAAATAGATCTTGTTCAAGGCAGATTTCTTTGCGATGAGCAAGGTCATTTGTCACTCCAGAGGCATATTGGACTTGTCAAAACCCAAGTGTGGCTGGTCAAATGTCTGGCAAAGGAGAATCATTTACCAGTGAAGTGGTCATTTTTACTGGGCATTTTTCTGATGACCGGCACTTACTGTCAGCCTCCTCGTTTGATATACTTTAACTATACAGTCAATTCAAAAAATGTTGTCGTTGACCAACTCAAGCCTACGCGACTGGACTGAAAGGAACTCTGGGTAGCAATCATTGAAGCCGAGTTGACTCCATAATTTTATCCGTCTAGTTATGCCTGGTTTACAGCACAAACCTTCGTAGGCGAGCGGGAAGAGTTTAAGGAAATTTTTTTTAATGCCTTCATATTTTTGAAATTGTGAACTGAATCATAACTACTTTGTTTTTCTTTCCCTAAACCCAAAGACATGCATTTGATGGATTGTTTCTCGCCATTATTATCTTATTACTAGCGGGAACAATTAATTCAGAACAAATATTTTTAACCGCTTCAGTGATTTTTACCCATATTCCTTTCAGTCCAGTCGCGTAGGCTTTAGCAGGTTGACGACAACGTTTTTTGAATTGACTGTATACTAAATCCTAATATTTATTCATTATGCTGACTAGTGACTGACTAGCCTCGTGTTCATGTAGAAACATAAAAGCGTTATCTCACGTATGAGAAGCTAGTCAGTCGCTAGTCAGTGCAGAACAATAGTTATTTGAATTGGTCACAATATTTCCATTTGGTGTATGATCAGCATAGAAATGAGTGATAGCCACCACCCCCCCCCCCCCCCCCCCCCCCCCAAATTGCTCCCTGAAAATTATCATTAACGTTGAATATTTACATTTGCTACTAAGGTTCAGATAAATGAGTCGGAGATTACCATCCCACTTTAATTGCGATCGGCACAGCACATTCAATAGCAATGCCCCCTCTAAAAACAGCCATTAGGATCACTGTTTGATATTTACATTTACTAGGTTTAGAGAAATGAGACGGAGGATACCGTCCCACTTTACATACGATCGGCACAGCACATTCATCAGTTCAGGGGAAACACTAAAGGATTATTTTGACCAAAGTTCCGGCAGTGGATCTGGTCTTCCGTTACTGGTTAGTACGACCTATCTATTTATTTCTTTTATTTATTTAATAGCTTTAATGGAGCATGGATAGAGTTGTAGTCCATGTGGACATGTCCCATACTTCGTTTAAGTTCAACAGTTGCTAGTTTTAAAAATAGACTTAAGACCTATTTATTTTCTCTTTTTCTTAATAAGAAGAAGTATATTTAAAGACTATGTGACTTAGATTTGTTTTATATATTGCAATTATTAATTAGTTTTATCTTTTAAATATTTACATTTTATTTATAATCAATAGGTAAGCATTTTGTAACTATTGTAAATATTCTATTGTATTTTTTTGTGAAGCGCCTCATAAAGCCTATTGTATTTTTTTGTGAAGCGCCTTATAAAGCCTATTGTATTTTTTTGTGAGCGCTATATAAATAAATTATATTATATTATATTATCATTATATTATACTTACATCAACATATTCAGTATTCTGACAGTATTCAGTATTCATTTATTTTGCCAATAATTGTACATTTTAACATTCTATATTCTATTATTAACATTTAAATGGCGAGTATGTCTGATGGAAAGCCTATGGCTTATTTTCAATGTACTTCTTAAGAATGCGCACGCTCATTGGTTAATTGGAGGTGAATATTGTACTATATTCACCTCTGAATCTTGGAATATTGAGTCAGCAACAAAATGGCATCTGCCGGCAATGGTTTTGAAATTGAAAAAGTGAAAGTAAATGTTATTCCTATCAATACTAAAAAGGCAACAAAGTATGGCCTAAACGTTTTGCATGAATTTGTCACACAAACTAAAAGTTTCTGTTTGTTTGTTTTTATTGAATTATTTTATATAAAAATAAGTTACTCTGTACACAAGTTGGTATATGCTAAAACAGTAATTCGTATCAGGCTCAGTGAATATGGAGAATATTTACCTTGCCGCTTGAAGACTCGTGTCTCGGTAAATATTCCCCGATATTCACTTCGCCTTCGGCAAGAAATGCCGCACACTAATTTCATAAGTTCAGGGCTTAGGCTTGCCAAATTAGCTTTAGCTCAGTCCTACCTGGCTTCCGGCTCAACATTACTGGTCAAAATGACTGAAAAGGCAAAGATTTCAATTCACCTTTTTAGCGATAGCCATCTCGTCACTAAAAAGTTCGGACATCATTCTCGGATTCCCATACAAATTCACTGAGTTTAGAGAGAAAATTTAGATAGATTTCTTTAGTTAGCTATCTTAACAGCAAAAAATGATGAAAAATGATATTTAGAAAAGTGATATTTTACTTGTATTTAGAGAACTAACTAAACAAACCAAGTTAATAGTTCATTTAAAGTCAGTACATTTGTACGGAAATCTGAGAACAATGTCCGAACTTCTTGGTGACCGTAACACAATTTGACACAATTTATACCATGTGACGGCTAGCGCCAAAAAGGTGGATTTCAAAAGAGAAAGGAGTTCCAATTTCTGGCTTGATATTGTAAGCCCTATAAGTAGATAAAAAGTCTAGTTGTTAAATGGGGGTAATGTTTATGTTTATTCCAACTCTACTGGCTGCAATCCCCAGTAATCCTTCTCCTTAGATGCTGACCAAGGTTCACATTGCTCAAATTTCTCTTAGAGAAAATATAAAAATATCTTTTTGGGCCCCCCACAGTTGCCCTATATTTCATATTCTGGCTGTGTAACTTCAGTGCGGTTGGTCCTTGTAGTACAGTCATCAGACTAGAATGCTGAAAAGACCTGGGCTTGTGTCCCTCCAAGGGCATATGGTATTTTTCTATTCATGTTTATTTCATTCATCACTTGGAACACAGCCTATTTTTACTGACAGGATCACATTGATGGGAGTGAAACCTCTTGCCCCACTGACCATAGTTATGAATAATTTGAATGCTTTTGTATTAGAGGAGGTCGCGCGAACCATGAACACTTTGAGTTTTTTTGTCACTTAAAAAAGTATACTGTAAAATAATCATCCCTTGAACCAGTCAATTGGAAATAAGATTTATTTGGATCACTTGGTATAATTGAATTCAGTGGGTCATTTTACATGGTTTGAAACACTAGAAAGTCCAGAAAATAATAGCCTAAAAAGCTGAAAGTGTTCATGGTTCAAGTGTTCTCACTGTCAGAATATACATACATACACGCATACACGCATACACACACACACACACACACACACACACACACACACACACACACACACCCACACCCACCCACCCACACACACACCCCCACACACACACCCACACACACACACACAAATTTTATTTTGGGTGGTTATATAGACAGGTTTCCAATTTGGACCACAAGTTGTAGGTTTTGGGGTTCTGTTAAAGCTGAAAATCAAGAAAAAAAATTGTCTTTAAAATTCTTTGTCTCGGTACAGTAATCATGCATTATTTACAAGACCTCAAGGTCTATTTCCTGTTCGCCATTCAAGTTTATCTTCAAATCTTTTATAAACATCATTGTAGGGTGGATCTCCATGACAGAGATAAATGGGCCCTGACCTAAGGTTATATGTACTTCCTGTAACACTAACTAAGTATGTACTACCCGAAAATCTCGGCATGCTCCTAACCCCGGGCTTAGACTCTGACTTGTATTTAGGGTATGCCAAAAATTTATCGTTTTCACAGTGCAGACATTCATTCAGCGAAGAAATCTTTGGGTAATCATTTTCAGATTATTATTTACAGAGTTTTTTTTCCAGAACTTTCTAATTTTTCAAACCCTTTAATTAAGTTTTGAGTTCAAATACACGGAGGGGAGTGATCACAGAACTTTCTAACTTTTCAAACCCTTTAATTAAGTTTTGAGTTCAAATACACGGAGGGGAGTGATCACAGAACTTTCTAAATTTTCAAACCCTTTAATGAAGTATTGAGTTCAAATACACCGAGGGGAGTGATCACAGAACTTTCTAATTTTTCAAACCCTTTAATGAAGTATTGATTTCAAATACACCGAGGGGAGTGATCACAGATTTTTCTAATTTT